>NC_036870.1:21149962-21221066 GCF_002910315.2 Salvelinus sp. IW2-2015
TTCGCCAGAGTACGAACCTGCCTCACACAGGAAGCGGCGCAGGTCCTAATCCAGGCACTTGTCATCTCCCGTCTGGATTACTGCAACTCGCTGTTGGCTGGGCTCCCTGCCTGTGCCATTAAACCCCTACAACTCATCCAGAACGCCGCAGCCCGTCTGGTGTTCAACCTTCCCAAGTTCTCTCACGTCACCCCGCTCCTCCGCTCTCTCCACTGGCTTCCAGTTGAAGCTCGCATCCGCTACAAAACCATGGTGCTTGCCTACGGAGCTGTGAGGGAACGGCACCTCCGTACCTTCAGGCTCTGATCAGGCCCTACACCCAAACAAGGGCACTGCGTTCATCCACCTCTGGCCTGCTCGCCTCCCTACCTCTGAGGAAGTACAGTTCCCGCTCAGCCCAGTCAAACTGTTCGCTGCTCTGGCACCCCAATGGTGGAACAAACTCCCTCACGACGCCAGGTCAGCGGAGTCAATCACCACCTTCCGGAGACACCTGAAACCCCACCTCTTTAAGGAATACCTAGGATAGGATAAAGTAATCCTTCTAACCCTCCCCTTAAAAGAGTTAGATGCACTATTGTAAAGTGGTTGTTCCACTGGATATCATAAGGTGAATGCACCAATTTGTAAGTCGCTCTGGATAAGAGCGTCTGCTAAATGACTTAAATGTTAAATGTACTAAACGAACAAAAAACAAACGTGAAGCTAAAACGAACTAAGTGCACACATGCAACATAGAACATAGACAATTACCCACAATCACCTAAAGCCTATGGCTGCCTTAAATATGGCTCCACATCAGAGACAACAATAAACACTGATCTCTGTTGTAGAGCATGAACCTACAGGAACGGGTCACCGCCTTGATGTTAGTTGAGAACGACAGGGTGTTGTCCAGGATCACGCCAAGGTTCTTAGCAATGTTTGTTTTTCTTCATTAAAAGAAGATGGCTTTCTTTCACGCTGCGCCTTGGTCCACTCATTCGTCATATAACGGTCGTGACAGAATATTGGGTTGGACAATTTATAAACAACGTTTAGTTATGATTTGGATATAGAACTGTTTAAATTTAGGCCTAGGGAAGCTCTGGAAACTAATCCTGAGACAGGGTGGTTGACAAAATTTACAGAATATTAGATTAAAGGTTTTTGTTTCTTTTGTTTTATAATGTCATTGTAATTGTAATGATAAATTGTAATAATATAAGTAATTGAATAAAAAGGTATAGTCTGTTGTGCGATGACACCAACATAACATGGGCATAGAATGAAACGGATGGACGTTTTCCCCAGGTTTAATTACATTACAAATAGTGGTAATTTATTGCAAATATGCAGTTATTATAATTTATTTTTCTATTTTTTCTTGTTTGGTCAATTGATTTTTTGTTTTGAGGAACATAAGGTTGTATATTGTTCCTGAGGAGGGAATGATATAAATTGACTAAAATTGATTTGAGAATATTTAAGTATGTATCAAACTATGGAAGGAAATTAGGAGTAGTGACTCATGTGAAATGGGTTAGAAAAACTGTGACTACATTGGGGATATGAGGGGCCTCATAAATGAAGATTATGGTAGTGAAGGGGTGTTATTTCTAGAAACGATGTATAATATTAGAAGAGAACTCACAGAAAAGGAAGGACAGTTAGCCTTGTAAAATATAGGGATATAAAAAAATAGGGACAATTCTAAAGTAAATAGAACATTACACATACCTAGATTATGGTAAAAGTAATAAGTGGTGGCATTTTGAACACTAGAGCAAAAGTTTAAGAAACTTATGACTTAGTTTTGTTAGGATTGGATATTCTTCCAACTGGAAGACACTTGACTGATTACATGTTATTCTTACAGCAGTTGCTGTAGGGACCATCATTTGGCTATCATTATGAATATTTCTGTGGCAGGAGGCCAGGTATTTGAGACAGGATGTTTACATAGGGCTGTTATTTAAAAATTAAAATTGAGTGATCTTGCTATAAGAAGAAAGTCTGTTGTCAGGAAATAACCCATGTGTTAGTGTGTATGTCCTCAGGAAAAAAAGAGCACATAAGCCAGAAATGGAAGGGCTTGGGCTGAATTCTGGAGACTGAGTGTACATCAAGATACACCAGGCTGGGGGTATACTTCTTACAGCACCTGCAGTGGTAAAAATCGTCATGTCTCTCTGTGGTGGGTGCATAATTCTCACAAGAAGTAAGGTCCAGCTGAATAATGGGTGAGCTAGAAAACACCATGACAGAGGACGTGGAGAGAGAGAGAGAGAGAGAGAGAGAGAGAGAGAGAGAGAGAGAAAGACTAGATTCCACTGTAGACATACTGGGTTGAGTTTGGGGGCTACTTGTTTTATTTGTTAATGCATCATGTGAAAAAGGATAGATGTTAGGGTAATTGTACTCTAAACAACATGTTGAAGGGATTGATGTGAAAGCATATACAGTGTTGAATTACTTCAAGAAGAGATAATGTTGATTAAGGTTATGCACGTGATTATCAGTTGAAATGGAGCAGATGGGAAACTAAGTAAAAAATGACATGATTTGGGAACACCTCTCAGAACCTGGGGCCGAAAGGGGAAGACTGGGTGGAAGCGTGAGGAAGCTTTTTAGGGCTTTTATTTTTGTGGAGTCCAGCAGAAAAGTATCCTGGAGGCATAGTCAGGTGAAGAGAGAGTGGGAATTGTCATGGNTGAGGAAGCTTTTTAGGGCTTTTATTTTTGTGGAGTCCAGCAGAAAAGTATCCTGGAGGCATAGTCAGGTGAAGAGAGAGTGGGAATTGTCATGGTCTCAGATTTCAGTTTKCATGAATATATTTATGCATAACACATAACATTGTCAATACTGTTATGTTTTGTCTGTTGTTTTCCAAGTCTTATGTTTAGGAAACCAGAAGGAGAGGGGTTCGCCAGCTTCAGCTGGAATGTCAGTTTGTTGTGTGATGAGTGATGGAAGTAAGAGGATGTATGGTGTAATCATAGAACAGAGGCCATAAGTCTCTAAGTCTGAATGCCTCACAGAAAGAAGGCAGAAACCTGAACCAGGACGAGAGGTTCCGCATCTGATGATCCAAGGGGAACAGAAGGACCTCTCCCAGTGATACCAGGAGATCTAGTCTGCGTTCGAGTGTTTCGGAGGAAGTGGGATCAACCGAGGAGAGAAGGACCCTATGAGGTGGCCAAAGCAACAAGAACGGCCGTCCAAGTGAAAGGAAGCAAGACGTGGTACCATCTGAACCACTGCACCTGAGTCCCAACAGAGACAAGGACACAGCCATATAGAGATGAGGACACAGAGGATGCTGATTCACCAGGCAGGAGCCCGGAAGGAGCAGGAACAGCGAAAACAATCGAGACGCCAGGGATGTGCCAAAAGAACAGCAGACCAAGTGAAAGCCAAAATACGACAGGTGCATCACCTAAGGCACCCAGAAGAAGACGAAGGAGAGACAACACTGGAGAGAGAACCTGCAAACAACCAGTATTCTCTCCTATGGGGCCAGAGAGTCCAGGGATGAGAGGAAGTAACCTGCCTGCTACTCTTGATGACATACCTGTTGTGGCAGACCTCCTTGAAGGAAGCCCACAGAGGGACTCCGAAGTACCACCTACAGAATGAGAACATCTCTTCCCTAAAATTGACACCCTTCCAGATGGAAGCCCAGTCCGGCCTGAGGAGGGAGCCTCAGGGGAAGAAAGAGGAGGAAAAGTCCCGCAAGCTGAAGAAAATGGGGATTTCCCCACAATTGACTTTTCAACTCTTGAATGGTCCCCTTAACAGACAATTGAAGTTAGAACAACAAAATAAAAATGACATTGACATAACAGAAAGTAACAGTGAACGCTAGTATAGAAACAACAGACTCACGCACAATCAAGATGTATGGTGGAAACAGGAAGAGAAGAGAGGAACCAGCCGAACAATCCTAAAAAAAAAGCAACAGATATCTCAGAATCAGAACTACTCAAGGACAGCACACAAGAAGTAGTGAAGAACGAGTGGTACGAATGGGCTAAGTATACGGCAAACAAACACAGAATGGACAATTGTATTTTGTGTAGAAAATCACCTTTGTCTGATCTTTTGATAGTACCTGAACTTGCATCATTTGAAGAATGTGTTAAATGTAAAATGTTCAATGTATTCAGAGAAAATACTACATTCTTTTGTGTAACATAGATGCAGCTTGGCATTAGGTAACACTAAAGGCAGAAGTGAATAAATAAAAATATGTTGGGAAAATATGAATGTACAAAAATAAGAACTGAATTGAATGATCCTCATAATGATAGGTTTACTATTGTAAAAAGCGAATATGAATGTTTCTACAGCTATGGAGATAATGGGATGGATGTGGGAAACACTATAGTTAATTGAATAAACTATTTGTGTGTTAGAAACTGTAGGAGTTAGTAAATTTGATAAAGGAATGATTGTGAATCACAAAGGTAAATGTGGTAATATACAGTGGGGCAAAAAAGTATTTAGTCAGCCACCAATTGTGCAAGTTCTCCCACTTAAAAAGATGAGAGAGGCCTATAATTTTCATCATAGGTACACTTCAACTATGACAGACAAAAATGAGAACAAAAAATCCAGAAAATCACATTGTAGGATTTTTAATGAATTTATTAGCAAATTATGGTGGAAAATAAGTATTTGGTCAATAACAAAAGTTTATCTCAATACCTTTTCTTTGTATTTTCTTCTACCAGATCTATTGTGTTATATTCTCCTACATTCAATTCACATTTCCACAAACTTCAAAGTGTTTCCTTTCAAATGATACCAAGAATATGCATATCCTTGCTTCAGGGCCTGAGCTACAGGCAGTTAGTTTTGGATATGTCATTTTAGGCGAAAATTGAAAAAAGGGGGCTATCCCTAAGTTTTAACACACAACATATGAATAAAAGTCACAGCACGGGAAAACCAATCAATAATACCTCATACAATAATAATGACGAGCAACTCCGTGGCAACTTCAAAAGAAACATCTGACAACAAAGAACTCAGTCATCAACATTAAAGGATTTGCAATCATCTGTATTCCCTCCCAGTGGAGGAGTGACTAGGGCACGAAGATGTGTGTATAAACGAAAAACAAAAAAAGGACTTAAAATGTCCAAAATTCTTCTTGGACAAATTTCAATAGTCCTATATAAAATCGATACAGTTCAAACAATAATAAACAATCAACTTTTTTCTGGTGTTTTACAGTCTATTATGCCCAACAATAATAATCGTTTTTAAAAAATTGCTCAGAAAGCTTGGGGGGGCTAAATAAAGCCACCCGCGGGCCGCTAGTTGGGAAACCCTGTTTTGCTATAATGCTTTTGAGCCTTTTTATTTTAAAGTAGTTTTTAGATTTTGTATTACTGTTTAAATTGGACTGTTTTACTTTTCTATTTTTGTATAAAAATAACTTTTAAAGGTTACCTTATTGATAGTTTTTGAGTCGTTTCTAGGGATTTTTCCTTAGCTCCGAGAGCTTTTTCATCTTGAGGGAGAGAGAAAGGTAAGTGTGATTTCTGTGGGAGTTAATGTTACATATAGGGACAGATGTAATACTAAAAGTAGCAAGGACATGTGTACATAGTGCATTTGCTATTCTGGAAAGGGCAGCATACCAAAGATTAGATGGAGCGGAATAAACATAAGTATAATGGCCAAGACCATAAGTGCTTAGGATAAGCTGGACATACCAATGTCAGAGGAACACACAATCTACTAGTCCTAATAAGGGCAACATACCAAAGAGCACACCAAGCTAAACATAAGTACAAAAGCCAAAGACATAGGCCCATAGGACAGCTGGACATATATTATTTTTAGGACATGAAAGGGTCTCGCCACCATTATTACCTAACCGAAAGCAGATATGGGCGTTATTGGGCATGAACAAACAGGAAGCTTAAACTAAAAGATAATGGTGGCAGATGGACTGAGGGAAGTAACTTCATTTGCATGTAGGATGGACTCATATGCTGTAGGTGTATAAAAGCAGAGCCAGTGCTCAGGGAAGTTGGTTGTTCCGCGGACCAGCATGGCTTCTGATATTTTGTATTAAAAGCCACAAGTTCTTGTAAGTGTTATAATTCTAAGATGATTTTCCACCACATTTCCTGTTGCAACAACAGACCCTTTACCAAAAGTATTCGCATTTCCCTTAACACAAGGTGTATTTAATATCTGCAATTTTAAATCAAATTATAATTCCTATCAACATTTCCCAACAACCTTCACACATGATACTGATAGTAGCCTATTCTCATAATACTGCTGGCACAAGTCTACCAGTCCTAAAGTTTTTATTTTGTTTCTCTTCTCATTATAAGCAGAGACAAGACTACAACTAAATTTCGAGCAACATCATATGTATCTATACACCCTTGGGGGATCTCTCCACATAACATCCTTCTGTACACCCTCTTTGTTCCCATCTCTTATGTGCATTTCTACAACCCATAACTCTCTTTACGCCCACACCTTCAAAATTACCTAAACATATTTAAATCGAATTCTCTGAGACTCTAAAAGGACACTAAGAATACACACCCTCATTATAATAGATGTAGTATGATGAATACAATCAATTACCATACATTGAATAAAATGAAAACACTATGTCAATAGACAAATGTATAACTCTTGAACAGGATAAAAGATTAAGACTGTGGAGGTGAGAAAAGGAAGCTGTTCAAGATTCATTAGCTCCTGAGTAAAGCCAGGAGTAAAGCCTCCTGCTATCACTGCAGGAGACAGAGAATGGCAGACAGCTCACTGAGGATGGTAACTTGGAAGGCATCTTTTCACATGGCAGTCCACGTTTGACTGGCAGAGGGTTTTGTATGTTCAGTTGATGGTGACATTACACAGACCAGGAACTCTTCATACAGCAACACTATCTTTATGGCTGTTTTGTTCTTTAGTGTTTCATAGCCAACTTCATGTCATGCAGGACAATATAATGTACACTTTTTGAGCTCTCACATTGTTCTTCAAAGATTTCCTGTGGAGATGAAAGTAAACTAGATCATCTATTTTATTGTGGATCAGTTTGACCCATTCAATTCATCATCTTATCACCGCTCAAACTCTGATTTAGGAAAGGAAGACGTGTGATTAACAGGCTGTAATAAATTCCTCACCCCTCTTTAGTTCCGCACTCTTGAGTTTCCCCCGCTGTATCTGACCTCGTGCTTTACGCAGTGCGGTCGTCGAGTTGATAATCCGTGTCAGTAATCTCTTTTAACAATTTATTTCAGACAGACAGATCAAACACACCATTTGCCCCGACGTGGAGTACAGACCGGTAGGTCATTCTATTGTTATATGTTAATTAGCCATATGGAAAACTTTTTTTTTTACTAGGTAGTTGCTGGCTAGCTAGCATTAATGTAATTTGGCTATCTCCACAGCAACTCAAACGTTCTGTTAAGAGTTTCATTAGCACACATTTGATTGTTAACGATAGCTTGGCGAGATTGACATTTATACTTCAGTTTTCATACGAGCCTTGATTTGGTAGCTTGTCGAATGTTTTTATCCTGACATTTCAGTTTCGTTTCTTTGGCTAATGGCTAGCCACTTTCGTTTTGCTAAACCATTTGGAAGAAAATATTGCTGACGCGTTAGCCAGACCGGCCAGTGACCACATTGAAGTTGTTACTGACCTATTATTTAATTTTAACACATTGCGCTCTGTTCCTGCCGATATTAATTATTATATCTACATTAAGGATTTGTATGTTCTATCTAGCAAATATAGATCGAGTCCTGTAGTTGAGTTATATTTTACTTTTTATCAGCACACCTCGGTGACGCCAGTCAATCAGCTACATCACCTTTCACATGCTCGTGCATCATCAACAAAGACGAATGGTGTGACAGTCGGCTTCCTTTTATAGTGTTCTGTTGGTAAGAATGGATTTGGCAATATATTTGTATGGTCAAACAGTATGTGAAATATGATATTGTTTAACTTTGCACCATTAAACGTGAGCAGGAGTCTAGTTTATGGAATTGATTGGGATCAATGCCAATTGTCAATCGAGCATGGCAAGATGAGCTTGAGTCTTGACTCAAATGGGTGCTGTAAAGTCAAACTGACAGATGTAGAGTGTGGTATGGCAGCTAGCTAATGCATTCTCGATATCAGATTTTTTATTTTATTTTTTATAATATCTGCTTCTGTCCCTTGCAGCCCCGTATTTGCAGTGACTGGTGTTGTTGTGCCACCCTGTGGTGTTTGCACACAGTGTGTTTTCCCCCCCTGCCTCCCTCTCTGTTTCTCAATCTACTCTCTGTCGCTCTTTCTTTCTCGCTCTTTCTCAGTTGTTAGGGTGTTTGACTCCTGAGGTCTGTCACTATGCAGCCTGGAGGAGCACACAATGGTAGGCAATGGGTTATCAGCTCTTTATTCATCCATTCAGCATCCTCTCTTTCTTCCTTTCATTGTCATTCATTCATTCTCTCATCCTCATGTAGCTGTGTGTGGCCAGAGCCTGCTGTCCAACTCCCTTAGGGTGTATCTGAACAACAAGAACAGACTTCAGCCCATAATCGGTCAGGAACAACTCTGTGTTTTTGTAAATGATACGTCTGTGTTTTTGACCAATGTGTGTACTTTAGACCTGTGTGTACTTCACGTGTGCGTGTGTGTGTTTTAGGTCTGGGCTGCGTGACAGAGTGTGTGACACTCGGCAGGGACTCTGAGGCGGTGTACCTGTGTGAGGTGTGTGTGTGTCGTCTCAGTAAGGCTGATGTCAGGAGCCACATCATGGGGAGTCTCCACAGATACAATTACATTGTGAGTGTGAGACGTGTGTTTCTGGATCTGTGCTCTTTACTCACAAGCTACTTAATGATTCTGATGTGTTATTGTAATACCTGTACAGTTAAACCACACCTCTTTACACCAGGGTTTCTCAATCCTGGTCCCAGGGACCCAAAGGGGTGCTTTTTTTTGTGCCCTAGCATTAACACACCACATTCTTATCAAAGGCTTGATGAGTATTTTTAAAGTCTGGTGTGTTAGTGCAAGGACAAAAACAAAAATACGCACCCCATTGGGGCCTTAGCACCAGGATTGCGAAACACTGCTTTACACAATCACTGACCTACAACTAGCCTAATACAGCTGCATGTATACATACCACTTGTGTGTTTCCTCTCTCCTGTGGCTGTTGTTGTATAGAAAGTCCATCACCCTCATTTTGTGTCAGAGTGGAAGCAGAGTCCTCCTGACCTGTCCAAGCTGGCCCGGCCTCTTATGGAGATGGCTCAAATACTAGAGAAGAGAGAAGGAACCGGGGACGTACAGGTATGTGTGTGTCTGTGCATGCTGGGGTGATGTGAGTGTGTGTGTGTGTGTGTGTGTGTGTGTGTGTGTGTGTGTGTGTGTGTGTGTGTGTGTGTGTGTGTGTGTGTGTGTGTGTGCAAATCTCCTCTGTTCTGTCTTTCTGTTAGGTGCTGAAGTTGGATGCTGCCATGTATGACCATATGACAACACACAGCGAGAGCGATGGTCAGTCCATATTCTCTCTTCTCCTTCATCCATCAGTTTTTTTTCTTTCTTTGTACCAGTCGGTGTCACTCACGCTGTCCGCCCCCCCCCCCCGACTTATCGTTCTCTCTCTCCTCCAGCTCTCATCCTCTTGCATGCCATCAGGACTGGGAGGGAGCAGAGAGATCTTCAGAGCCAATCAGTGAAGCAATCCATCCAACCAGAGAAGCCTGTTGTCCAGCTTGACAACCGAACCGTCCTATGGAGGAGTCCGACCACCCAGAGTCGGAACTTATCTAGCCAATCTGAGAAGTCCCCTGTGTTGCAGCAGAGTGTCTCTATCCAATCACGGCTTAGTTCGTGGGAGGAGGAGGGGTTTCTCCATGGAAGCAAGCCACTGATTGGTGAGTGTATGACCTCATGGGATGATGCGCCAACTTTGTTAATGGGTGGTTAAAGACATTGGGTACCACTGTGTTGGAAATACCCTTTTGACAGTTTGTTTAAAGGCACAATGCAGCTGTTTTCATTCCCATGTCAAATTTCTGGATAACAATTAAGTACCTCACTGTGACTTGTTTTCAATCAAAATTGAAAAAACATACAAAAACAGCTTCTTAGCAAGAGCAATTTCTCAAGCAAGAGCAGTCATTTTGCTAGGACTGTCTGGGAGTGGTCTAAGTGGGGGAGGGGAAAAACGAAAACTAGCTGTTATTGGCAGACTGGTTTGGAACTCTTTCTTATTGGTCTATTAACTAATTTACCGGATGGTGACGTCACCAGGCACTAAAAGGGCATTATCATAATTTTCACAGTAGTATTCCAACTCCTAGTGTGGAAATGTACATAAAACACAGGAAAGTCACATTTTTGACTGCACTGGCCCTTTAATTCATTTTTTAGTATTTGCGTCCTCTGAATCATTCCCTGCTACACACGTTGTGGTGTGTGTTTTCTTTATTTTGCCCATAGAAAAATAATCTCACTTTTTACTGACATTTATCACTCCTCTTCTTTGTGAGTGTCTTTCTCTCGTCGCCTCTTTTTCTCTCTCCCTCGCTCTCTTCGTCTCCTTTTGTCTCTCACTTAAGGTTCTTCACTGAAGCGTCCTGCCTCATCATGGCAGCATGACCCCTCTCTTTCCCCGACCCCAAATGTCACAGCTGGAAGTCAGACGTCTCTGGGCGGGCCTGAGGGGAAGGGTGCGGGACTACAGGGAGTTCCTGCAAAGCTGATTCGCTGTGAGCCGGTGTTCAAGGTCAGTCTGTCTATGACGGACGGCCCCTGGCTGTTGGAGAGGAACTCCTTCAGCCTGGAAACTCCTTCAGCCTCCCCCTCCTCCCTCAGACACGCCTCACCCCTTCACTCCCCCACCGTAAATGCCTCACTCCAACCCTCTCCCGCTCCCTCACGTTTGCTTGGCCAGCCGGGAAACTCGGTTGCCGCAAGACTCGGAAACACGCATGAAAATACACACACTCCGGGACGGACACACACTCCGGGACATGTACTCACTTCGACTATGAGACTGGGCCCAGCCATACCTGATCAGCAGCTGACTATGGGAGACGAGGACACCGACACAGACCGTCTGTATCTCGGCGGGGAACAGAGGTTCACTGACTATGCTTTGTACTATGGCAGAGAGAAAAACACAACTCACGGTCTCTACTCAGTCAACGAGCAAAACAGTACTGACATGGTTTACCTCAGGAGAGAGCAGGACCGAACTGCCCATCTGTATTCAGAAAATAACCGACTCACTGACACAAAGTTCCATTTCCGAGTGGGGCAGAACAACCGACAAGGCAGTATTTACCCCGGTCTAGCCTGTGCCAGAGACATCACTGACACAGCGTCTGTTGCCGGGCCGATTCTCTTTACTACTGGCCGTCTCTCGAAGGAGAGCTTGACAGACACTCCTCTAATGGAAGAAGAACAGGAGGAGGAGAGGGGGAATGAGTGTCATTCTGGGGCACAGAGGCTTGCAGAGGATGACAGGACAACTGACAGTCTGTACTCTACTGGAGAGAGGATAACTGACAGTGGGTTTTCCACAGGAAGCAGGTCAACTGACAAAATGTACCAAACAGGAGAACGATCAACTGACAATCAGTCTTTTACAACAGAAGTGACAACTGACCGTTGGTATGCTACAGGAGAGGAGCTAACTGACCGTCAGTTGATGGAGGAAGAGGAGCAATGCAGAGCTGAAATTCAGAATGGAGTTGGGCTCATTGTGGAGGTCATGGTGGAGGAGGGGGAGAGATGGGGAGGAAAGGATGGAGAGAGGGAGGAGAACTCAGACTTTTACTGCCAACAGTATTTGCAAGGCCAGCCTCCACAACGGCACCAGGCGCAGGGGTTCACAGGAACTCATAGAGGCGCCGTAGGGCTTCATATGGGTGACACAGCAGATCTCAGACATGACATAGCCCTTCATAGAGATCAGGCAGGGCCAGCCCTTCACCGAGAAGAGATGAGCAGTTGTATAGGTGACATAGCAGCCATGCAGCAGGTGCAGTTATGTGAGGCTGAGTACAGAGAAGCATGGGCCTACGGAGGCACACAGCTGACCCCAGACACCTATAGATCAGGTCCGCAGGGGTACAAGACTGACCCTGGCCCCTACCTGCCATTCCCAGAGGGCCACAGAATGAACTGTGACCCCTACCAAGTGGTTTCTGATTGGTTTAGAACCACCCCTGGTCTGCACTTCGTTCACTCTAACCCTGACGAGTTTACACCCCAGGTCCTCCCGTACCCCCACAATACACTGCCTCAGGGGATTGGACCCCATCCCCACTCTGGTCCCTTTCCCATGAAGATCGGGGGCGTGCAGCCACAGGAGTACAGAAGGCTCCCCAGCCCCCCATTTGTTATGGTGTCTAGACCCTGCCACCCCCAGCCCTTCTTTCCAGGACATGGAGGGTTTCTGTCCCCCCGGCACGGCCCAGACTTCCCCCCACAGCCCTCCCCACTACAGAGGAGCCTACTTGGGCCACAGCCCTGCCCGGAGTCCCTGGGCAGCTCCAGGACCAGGACCTCCCTGGGTCTAACTACCACACATCATACATAAATCCACCAGGATAGTTATTTGTGGCACTTTAGACACTTTGTTGTTTTAAATAGACAGGTGTTTTGTGCATTTGTTTTATACACTCTGTGGTCTATTGTTTTTATAGCTGTCTTAAACCAACAGAATCCCATCCATTGTATAAGTGCTGATTTTAGGTACTTTCCCTGTCAACGTGATTTCATGACATCATACAACTGTCAACGATTCAATTCTGTTCCCGATTCCGATTTATACAAGACTTGTTTGTTTTAAGTTGTTTGTCTGCTGCCGTCGAGTCAAGATGGAGCTGAGATGGATAAATAGACAACACGTTGAACACTGGCTAAATTTGATAATATTATGAACTCAGTTTGTGAAACGCTGCTTCAGCGACCAACTACTTAGACATTATGAAGAAGGAAAATAATCAATTTTTCAACAAATATTTTGGTTAATGCAAAAAAAATTCTAAATGTAAATATAACCTAAGGTTTATTTTACACAATTAAGGGGGATCAATTAGGGGTTCAACATGGACCTTTCCAGAACTGTCCAGAAGGAGTCGCTGTATTAGTTTTCAGTTCGACCAGCTGAGGGAAGCAGAGCTGAATAAGTTCAGAAACACAGCACTTGTTAAAGTAAACAGTTTTATTTTCAAATGTTTTTCACACTTGCCATGTGTGCTTGCCTCAGGAAGTTGGGTTTATTTCAGTGTGACAACAGCTTTGGCCAGTGTTATATTTTGACTTTGGTTCACACACCTTTACATTGGCTTAACTGAGTAGATTTATTGAATTATTAGTGTTAATTTGAAGATTATTCCCCAAAAATGTTTATGTGTAGCAGATACGACAGACTCAGAGCCGCCTCTTCCTATAGGCAGACTACGCGCTGCACTTTTCTATTTTTCAAAAGTGAGTTGAGACCCGACAGTTCCTTAAAAAAAAAAAGAATACACCACGTGCAATTTTGAGATTTTGTTGTGTTTCAGCAGTTTCCCACTTATGACAGTCGCTCAATGAGCCCATGTCAGCAAAACATGTTAAGATTGCTAGGTAAGGTAGTTGAGCCAGGGGCCCTGACCTCCCAGGGGGGCCTCCATTGATTTTTTTCACTCTTTTACAGATACCTTTGTGTATGTGGATTTGGCTATTTCAGCCACACCCGTTGCTGACAGGTGTATAAAATTGAGCACACAGCCATGCAATCTCCATAGACAAACATTGGCAGTAGAATGGGCTTACTGAAGAGCTCAGTTACTTTCAACGGGGCACTGTCATAGGATTCCACATTCTCCAACAAGTCAGTTCGTCTAGAGCTACTCGGTCAACTGTAATTGCTGTTATTGTGAAGTGGAAACGTCTTGGAGAAACAACAGCTCAGCTGCGAAGTGGTAGGCCACACAAGCTCACAGAACGGGACCGCCGAGTGCTGTAGAGCGGAAAGATCGTCTGTTCGCTGTTGCAACACTCACTACCGAGTTCCAAACTGCCCCTGGAAGGAACGTCCGCACAAGAACTGTTTGTCGGGAGCGTCATGAAATGGGTTTCCATGGCCGAGCAGCTGCACACAAGCCTAAGATCACCATGTGCAATGCCAAGCGTCGGCTGGAGTGGTGTGAAGCTCGCCGCAATTAAACTCTGGAGCATTGAAAAGGCGTTTTTCTGGAGTACTGAATCATGCTTCACCATCTGGCAGTCCGACGGACGAATCTAGGTTTGGCGGATGCCAGGAGAATGCTACCTGCCCCAATGCTTTGTGTCAAGTTTGGTGGTGGGGGAATAATGGCCTTGGGCTGTTTTTTACATGGTTAGGGCTAGGCCCCTTAGTTCCAGTGAAGGGAAATCTTAACACTACAGCATACAATGACATTCTAGATGATTCTGTGCTTCTAACTTCGTGGCAACAGTTTGGGGAAGGTCCTTTCCTGTTTGAACATGACAATGCCCCTGTGCACAAAGCAAGGTCCATACAAAAATGGTTTGGAAGAACTTGATTGGCCTGCACAGAGCCCTGACCTCAACCCCATCGAACACCTTCGGAATTAATTGGTACGCCAGGCCTAATCACCCAACATCAGTGCCTGACCTCACAAATGCTCTTGTGGCCGACTGGTAGCAAGTCTCTGCAGCAATGTTCCAAAATCTAGTGGAAAGCCTTCCCAGAAGAGTGGAGGTTGTGATAGCAGCAATGGGGGAACCAACTCCATATTAATACCCCTGATTTTGGAATGAGATGTTTGATGAGCAGGTGTCCACATACTTTTGGTCATATAGTGTATCATATGAACATGGCATAAGTCATGGCAAAATGTAACTGAAATATGTCCTCTCCACCTCATGGTGAACTGTGTAGAATTCCAGGATATTACCTTTGAAACTGCAACTGTTCTAAAAGGCTAGAGGCAGCACTGGACAGGCTACTCAGCAAGTGGCATTGAACTTTATTTTTTGGTCAGTTGTGTCTCCCCCACTGCCTAATGTCAATTTGTGGGCATGATAAAACTTTTCAAGCAGGTCTTTAGACTAACCATATAATGTAGCACAGCTGGAGTCAAGTTGTTTGTTTTTTATTTGACTTGTTTTTCATTGAGAATCAGTCACTGTTAATGCTGTATTCAAGCGTCTCATACTGTAGTTAATTTGTGTTGCTGCTGTATTTGAGTACATTATGGCCTTCAGGCTAATAAAGTCACAGTATCCATTGATCTCCTGCTCCAGTCATCTAATGCAGTGGCTCCCAACTTTTTTTTTTTATACCAAAGACAAACCAAATCTTACATCAAGTCATTGTCATTCTATAGTAACGCCTGTTTTTTGATCTTATGAATTTCTGACCTTAGAAAACCCTTAGAGGGTTGGGAAACAAAACACTGATCTACTAATATCTTCCATAACATTATCCAGCTGTCATGTGAATGCTTGAGAAGGAAGTACTGTACACACCTCAATGTTGCAACAATCTACTTTATTGAATCTGGTTGTTCTCAGTAATATTATTTACATATTGAAATAGTGCAAACAAGTAAGGAAGCCAGATAAATGAGAGGGTCTACTATGTGTCACCCTATTACAAGTTCACTGAACGTGTGTGGAAGAAATTGCATTTCCAGTCACTAAAACACAGCAAACTATCAAACCTTTGAAGTCAACATTTACTATTTTCATATGTATTACTTTAACCCTGTTAGCTTGTTTGGTAAAGAAATGAAATGTAAACTCTATTTTGCAGCGAGCTCAAACGCAATAAACTCAAGGTTAATGCAATTGGACAGTTTTGTCAGAGCCTCAGAGAGTAACCAATAACATGGCTCTCATCAGAAGAGCTGTGAATTAAAGGTGAAACAGGGTCAGGAAATATAAATATAATAATCATTGCTCTTCACCCATCCTGTTTCCTTATCATACGTTGCATATGCTTGTCATACTAACAGCAATGGTGGTTGCTAAACTTAAAGGTCATGAACAGTCAAAATCATGTTTTTCATGAAATTGGATGAAACCAGATTAAAGTGTGATGACCAAAGTATGCCATGCCAAACACTTGGATTAAGGAGGCGGGATTATTAAGGGGATAGGATGACATCAACCTAACGCTTATTTTAATGCACCAATGGTAGCATGATATTCGCTTAATTTAAATGAGTACCACCTTGTAACCAACATTGTAGTGTTTGCGGAGGGGTCGTGGTTTATATAGCTTGATAGCTACTCTACTGGTGCCAAAATTAAACCGTGTCGGCAAATATAATTAATTGTATACACTATTCATCTATGACAAAGATTTTTATATCATTAACCAGGTTTCCATCCAAACTTTTTATGTGCGTAAAGTACGTCAGATAAATGTCATGACAGGCCTGATAAACAGAAATTTCGACCAGGTGGGGCCTTTTTATATCGGTAAAATGTATTATGCAATAAATGTCAGATGCTTTTATGCGCAAATATTGATATAATAACCATATCGAAGGACTTTTAGAGTCACGCGATGACATGTGTGGTCCTGCCACTATGACTTGTCAGGTAAGAATGCAGTTTATTAGGCTTCAGATGAAATAAGTTATGATGAACTTCACAGGGTGGGTGAAATTCAAGGTAATGAGCTTGATGCTCCTTTCCAATAAATATTGAGGGTCTTATTCTGGTGACATGATCATCAATGCTTGGCTGCCCTTTGACAAATACAAATTGTTTTGCTCTTTTGTCCATAATAATCTCATCATGTAGGCCAGGGATAATCAACTAGATTCAGTCGTGGGCCAATTTTTTTCTTGAGCGGATGGTCGGGGGCCGGAACATAATTACAAATAATTTGTAGAATACAAATTGACCTCAAGAAGCCCAAACAAATATGTTTGACTAAAGCAATTTCAAATCTTGCTGACATTTGTATACGATCACAGGCGAGCGAAGAATTGTGAATTCCTCATCAAGCAAAAATTGAGGTTCACGGAGGATCTGACCTCAGCAGACAAAGTGACAAGAGAGAAACTGGCCAATGGTGGCTGCAGCTCGAAATGCAGGGAAAACTGCATTTTATTTTTTCGGTGCAAGAGTGATCATCGATGGGAAAGAAATGCAGCCAAACCAGAACATTTGAGAGGGAGCCAGAGTCTAACTCGGACAGAACTGTCAGGCCAAAAACTGATTGCCAGGTGAAAAGGAGCCTTTTATTATAAAAACAATTACACAAGCACTTGAATGAGAAAAGGCTGACCTGAGAACTGGTAAACTAAACACTAACTATAGGTGAATAACTGCTTATTGTAAAGTCTACACATTGTCTCCCCCTTGTGGGAGTAAGAATACTTTGGTAACTTTATGACCTATATTTTTTTGATTTTTTTTGGAGAGGTTAATAATGGGATGGAAATCCTTTTGAGTTACATATTCTTAGGAAAAGCTTATATTAGCATAACAAGGTTGTTGGTTGAAGTTTGTCTATCTCTTTGTTCAATTAATGTCAGGGGTATTTGTAATTTACTCAAGCGTAATGATATTTTCCTGTATTGCAAACGGTTTAATGCAGACTTTTACTTTTTACAAGAGACTCATGCGTGTTCTTCCGATCTATCTTTTTGGAAAAATCAATGGGGTAACGATATCTGGTTATCATATGGCAACAACCAATCTGCAGGTGTAGCAGTTTTAAGAGGTGCATTTAATGGGAAAGTCATCAGTAGTAAGACTCACCACTCTGGACATTGGTTAATTTTAAAAGTAAATTTCAACAGTGAGCTGTTTTTATTAGGGAATATTTATGCATCCAACAAAAACAACAGGATATTATTTCAAGAATTTGATGAAGAGATTAGTTATAGGTGTATTTCAGGATATCAAAATTATCTCAGGTGGAGATTTTAATTCTGTATCTAATGTGATGATTGACAGATATCCCCCTCCTAACAGATCCAGCATAGTTAATCCTGAGTTTAATAATCTATGTCTTGGTCTTGGATTAGTAGATATTTGGAGATCTAAATATCCTGATAAAAAGGAATTAATTTGGAGTAACAAGGACATGTCAAGAATTGACTTCTGGTTGATTTCTAATTCATTAGATAATTCTGTAGTCAAGGTATCAATTGAACCTTCAATTCTTACTGATCATAAAGTTATATTATCTTTAAATATTAATGGATCTGAAGTTAAACTGAATTGGAGTTATTGGAAACTCAATAGTAGACTGTTGGAAGATGATAATTTCAAGATGGATGCCAAAGATATTATACAAGACAATTGGAGGAAAGCCCAACTATTTAAGTCTTATGGGAAATATTGGGAATTAATGAAGTATGAAATAAGACAAACAGCCATGAAGAAAGGTAAAGAAATTGCTGAACTTAAAAGATTGAGGGAAGATAAACTTGTTAAGGAAATACTTTCTCTAAACTCTATGGAGGACCTTGATGAAGAAGGAAAGGGTCAGTTATTCTCTTTACAACTAGAAATGGACCGAATGTATGAAGAGAGAGCAAAAGGGGCATTTGTAAGATCAAGAAGGAGATGGATGGAGGAAGGTGAAAAAAAATACTTTTACAATTTAGAAAGAGCAAATAATGAATTTACATATATTCATAAGATTAATATAGATTGCAAAGAAAATGAAAACCACAAAGATATTTCAAAATATGTTTCAGAATTCTATGGTAACCTTTATACCAGTAATGCTTGTCCTACTAGTGACGTATCTGCCTTTCTAGACTCTGTCAAAGACTATGCAAAATTCATAGATGAAGACTTCCAAAAGTCTTGTGATGAAATTATTTATATTAATGAAATAAAAAAATATATCCGCAAGTTAAAAGAGAACAAATTTCCAGGGAATGATGGCATTATTCTATAAATATTTTCAGGAGGATATTACTGAATTTATATTTTATGTTTTTAAGGAGGCAATTGATTTAGGGGTCCTGCCTGTTTCTATGACACAAAGCCTAATTTCTGCAATAACCAAACCAAACAAAGATTATATGATGTTAGAAAATTGGAGACCAATCACATTAATGAACAATGATGGAAAGCTACTTGCATCCATCTTTGCAGAAAGACTTAAAAAGGTCTTGACCAAATCATTGATGATACCCAGTCTGGTTTTATGAAGGGCAGACATATATGTAATAATATTCAACTAGTATTGGACTTGATAGAATACGATGAGCACATTATGGAAGATAGCTTTATTTTATTTGTAGACTTTTACAAGGCATTTGATACAGTTGAACATTATTTTCTTTTTGAGACTGTTAGATTTTTTGGTTTTGGTCAATATTTTCAAAGTGTAATTAAGACACTTTACAATAATAGTAACAACTGTTAAATTATCCCATGAAACTTCACAAAGATTCGACATTAGACGTGGAATTAAACAAGGATGCCCAATTTCTCCTTTCTTATTTTTATTGGTCACACAAGTTATGGCACTTAATTTAAATAAGGATAGTTTTAGGGGTATTCAGATACAAGACAAAGAGAGAAAATGTTCACAATTGGCTGACGACACCACCATTTTTTTGAAAGATCATAATGAAATCAGGAAAGCTATTGAGTGTATTAATGCCTTCTCACATGTATCTGGTTTATCTCTGAATGTTAGGAAATGTGAATTATTTGCGTTGAAAAGATGTGACTTAAACTCAGTATGTAATATCCCTGTAAAAGATGTGATCACATATCTTGGTATTAAAGTTAGCAAAGATCAGAAAGAAAGGGCCAATTTTTAAATTTCTCTCCTATTGTAGAGAAAATTGGAAAGAGATTTAACTCCTGGTCATTAAGAGATCTTTCGAGCCTCACCTTGCATCTTCTGTTCTCCCTTCTGATATTTCTCCAGGCGAGTGTCATATGCCACACACGTAAAACTCACAGCATCCTCCTTGGTGAAGTGGTTGATGATCAGGGTGACCCCCGCTGTCTGTTAAATTGTAACATGGTTCTACCTTGGATGGACTCTTGTTCCAGTAGGCAATCTGAGTATCCCACCATCTCCATCTAATTATGTCAGCGTTCTGAAGACCGTGACGGTCACATCTCAGCCTGGCCTCCAGACCAACCGTGGCATTCCATTGGTCAGCTTGGGCTGTATCACCATACAAACATAATAAACATCTGATTAACAGACAGATACGTAGAGGTAACACTACGATATAGTTAGCTTTAAATGAAATATTCTGACTTTGTTCGTCAATACCTCTTCAACGGAACATGCCAGAATAATAAATTACATATTCAGAATAAGCAGACGATAGGAAACAAGTTACACCCCTTTTTGTAATTCGGTGTCGTATTTCCCTCTGTAGGTGAAATGTAGCTAAAATGTTACTCTCCACCGCTCCTAGGGTTAAGGGACCGTCTTAAAACCGCAAAGCCTACTATTGCATATTAATGACAAATGTCAATAGCTTCTTAAAACCACATGACAGAGCTTTCAAACCAATATGACTTTGCTACCTCAGTGGTTCAGAGACCTCTGCTCTCCAATCCATGGCAATTAATTTAGGTATTATACATTTTTAGAAATTACACTATTTTCTATTAGTTTTAATTCACTTTACATACAGTTGAAATTTACATACACTTAGGTTGAAGTCATTTAAACTCGTTTTTGAACCACTCCACACATTTCTTGTTAACAAACTATAGTTTTGGCAAGTCGGTTGTGCATGACACAAGTCATTTTTCTAACAATTGTTAACAGACAGATTATTTCACTTATAATTCACTGTATCACAATTCAAGTGGGTCAGAAGTTTACATACACTAAGTTGACTGCGAAAAATTATGTCATGGCTTTAGAAGCTTCTGTTAGGCTAATTGACATAATTTGAGTCAATTGGAGGTTTACATGTGGATGTATTTCAAGGCCTACCTTCAAACTCAGTGCCTCTTTGCTTGACATCATGGAAAAATCAAAAGAAATCAGCCAAGACCTCAGAAAAAGATTTGTAGACCTCCACAAGTCTGGTTCATCCTTGGGAGCAATTTCCATACGCCTGAAGATACCACGTTCATCTGTACAAACAATAGTATGCAAGTATAAACACCATGGGACCACGCAGCCGTCATACCGCTCAGGAAGGAGACACGTTCTGTCTTCAAGATATAAACGTACTTTGGTGCGAAAAGTGCAAATCAATCCCAGAACAACAGCAAAGAACCTTGTGAAGATGCTGGAAGAAACGGATACAAAAGTATCTATATCCACAGTAAAACGAGTCCTACATCGACATAACCTCAAAGGCTGCTCAGCAAGGAAGAAGCCACTGCTCCAAAACCGCCATAAAAAAGCCAGACTACGGTTTGGCACTGCACATGGGTACAAAGATTGTACTTTTTGGAGAAATGTCCTCTGGTTTGTGAAACAAAAATAGAACTGTTTGGCCATAATGACCATCGTTATGTTTGAAGGAAAAAGGGGGAAGCTTGCAAGCCGAAGAACACCATCCCAACCGTGAAGCACGGGGGTGGCAGCATCATGTTGTTGGGGTGCTTTGCTGCAGGAGGGACTGGTGCACTTCACAAAATAGATGGCATCATGAGGCAGGGAAATGATGTGGATATTTGAAGCAACATCAGTCAGGAAGTTAAACCTTGGGCGCAAATGGGTCTTCCAAATGGACAATGACCCCAAGCATACTTCCAAAGTTGTGGCAAAATGGCTTAAGGACAACAAAGTAAATGTATTGGAGTGGCAAGCACAAAGCCCTGACCTCAATCCTATAGAACATTTGTGGGCAGAACTGAAAAAGCGTGTGCGAGCAAGGAGGCCTAAAAACCTGGCTCAGTTACATCTGCTCTGTCCGGAGGAATGGGCCAAAATTCACCCAACTTAAATTCACCCAAAATGTTTGACCCAAGTTAAACAATTTAAAAGGCAATGCTACCAAATACTAATTGAGTGTATGTAAACTTCTGACCCACTGGGAATGTGATGAAAGAAATAAAAGCTGAAATAAATTATTCTCTACTATTATTCTGACATTTCACGTTCTTAAAATAAAGTGGTAATCCTAACGTACCTAAAACAGGGAATATTTACTAGGATTAAATGTCAGGAATTGAGTTTAAAACTGAGTTTAAATGTATTTGGCTCAGGTGTATGTAAACTTCCGACATCAACTGTATAATAACTTCCAAAAAAATTGAGTTGATTTGGCCTATTTTGTATGAATTTTGTATGAATTTAAATGGAAAACAATGTATCTAAGCTTGACAAAGTCGCTGTGGATAAAAGCATCTGTTAAATGGCATATATAAAAAATACTTAAAACTTCAATAGCATCCACCCAGTATCACTTGCATGAATACAAACAACTGTTATTGGTCCAGGGACCTCTTCCCTCCAATAAACAGAAAATACTTTTGCATTATTTGACTTATTTGACTTTACATTAAAAATACTTTATTAAAACCTCAATAGCTTCGACCCCATATCACTTGCATGAATAGAACTAACTGTTATCGGTTCAGGGACCTCTTCCTCCCAATCCACGGCAGTTGATGTTGTATTTTCTATGACTTATTTTATTCTATGTCAAAAATACTTAACTTCAATAGCTTCCACCCCCATATGACCTTTTATTTATTTTTGTTTATTTAACCTTTATTTAAGTAGGCAAGTTAGAACAAATTCTTATTTACAATGATAACCTACTCCGGCCAAACCCGGACGACGCTGGGCCAATTGTGCGCCGCCCTATGGGACTCGAAATCAATGGCCCGTTGTGATACAGCCTGGAATCAAACCAGGGTCTGTAGTGACGCCTCTAGCACTGAGATGCAGCGCCTCAGACTGCTGCGAGAGCCAAATGAATTCCCTCGGGAGCCAAATCATATTGTTTTGTATGTTCTTGTGTGCAAAAAAACGAACAAATATGTTATTGGTTCAGCGACCATTTCTCCAATCCACGGCAATTACTTTTTTTTTTTTTTACTTTGTACATTTTTTAAATCAATATTAATTACATTTACATGAAAATTGTTTCTTAAAACATGAGCATCATGACAAGCCAAATCATTGTGTAGGGCTGGCTACCACCAGTAGTAGCCAATATTGGCACGCAGGTCAGCTGTTTGTTCACCTGCACCTCAAATTGCTAGTAACCCACCTGCAACCGCCGGACTATATGTGACAAAGTGAAAATCTGAGGCCCGCACCCATCCCGAACCTGCTAATATAGAAAAGGTGCTGTAGGCTACAGTTAAAGGCAGCCCAAATATTTTTTGACTGGATGCAGGATTTTTTCTCCTGATTTAGATATGTTTCTCCTGATTTAGATATATTTCGGACATTTTGGTAGGCTATTTGTTAGCCAACATGTACATAATTAGATACATGCAGCTTCTCTTCTATCATTATATGTTACCCTAGAAGACAAAATAAACCATTGCTCACCAGAATGTCATAAATCGATAGAGAATGAATGCTTCAATCCAGTTGACATCGGTAAAGTTATGTCATCTTTGCTTCTTTTGTGGAGCAAAGACATTTTGGGACCAGGGAGAAAATGCAATAACAAAAAAACACAGGCACAGGCCCAGATCCCCGTCATTTGCGTGAAGAGAAGGCGGAGAAAAAAGGTCCAGAGGGCGGGCTGCCTTCTGAGAATTCGTAGGCGATTGAATAAACCCACACTTCCTTCCATTCTGCTAGCAAACATGCAATCTTTGGAAAATAAAATCGATGACCTATGTGGAAGACTGAACTACCAACGGGACATTCAAAACTGTAATATCTTATGCTTCACGGAGTCGTGGCTGAACGATGACATTATCAACATGCAGCTGGCTGGTAATACGCTGTATCGGCAGGACAAAACAGCGGTGTCTCATCGTAAGACAAGGGGCAGCGGACTATGTATTTTTGTAAATGACAGCTGGTGCATGATAGCTAAGGAAGTCTCGAGGTTTTGCTCGCCGGAGGTAGAGTATCTCATGATAAGCGGTAGACCACACTTTCTACCTAGAGATTTTATCTGTATTTTTCGTAGCTGTCTACATACCACCACAGACTGATGCTGGCACTAAGACCACACTGAATGAGCTGTATTCCGCCATAACCAAACAGGAAAACTCTCACCCAGAGGCGGCGCTCCTAGTAACCGGGGACTTTAATGCAGGGAAACTTAAATCCGTCTTACCAAATTTCTATCAGCATGTTAAATGTCCAACTAGAAGGAAAAAAACTCTGGACCACCTTTACTGCACGCACAGAGACGCATAGAAAGCTCACCCTCGCCCTCCATTTGGCAAATCTGACCATAATTCTATTCTCCTGATTCATGCGTACAAACAAAAATTAAAGCCGGAAGCACCAGTGACTCGATCAATAAAAAAAGTGGTCAGATGTAGCTTAGCATCTGCTGCATCTGCTTCAAGACTGTTTTGTTAGCACAGACTGGAATATGTTCTGGGATTCCTCCGATGGCTTTGAGGAGTACACCACATCAGTCATTGGCTTCAACAATAAATGCAACGATGACGTCATCCCCACAGTGACCGTACGCACATACCCCAACCGCAAGCCTTGGATTACAGGCAACATCCGCACTGAGCTAAAGGCTAGAGCTGCCGCTTTCAAGGAGCGGGACTCTAACCCTGAAGCTTATAAGAAATCCCGCTATGCCTTCCGATGAACTATCAAACAAGCAAAGCTTCAATACAGGACTAAGATCAAATCGTACTACACCGGCTCTGATGCCACCATAGTCCCTGTGCCCAATAACACTAAGGTAACCTGCCTAAATGACTACTGACCCATAGCACTCACATCTGTAGCCATGAAGTGCTTTGAAAGGCTGGACATGGCTCATATCAACACCATTATCCCAGAAACCCTAGACCCACTCCAATTTGCATACCGCCCTAACAAAGCCACAGATGATGCAATCTCTATTGCACTCCACACTGCCCTTTCCCATCTGGACAAAAGGAACACCTATGTGAGAATGCTATTCATTGACTACAGCTCAGTGTTCAACACCATAGGGCCCTCAAAGCTCATCAATAAGCTAAGGACCCTGGGACTAAACACCTCCCTCTGCAACTGGATACTTGACTTCCTGATGGGATGCCCTCAGGTGGTAAGGGTAGGTAACAACACATCCGCCACGCTGATCCTCAACACATGGGCCCCTCAGGGAAAAAGAGGACCGAGCGCGCCCCCATTCTCATCAACGGGGCTGTAGTGGAGCAGGTTGAGAGCTTCAAGTTCCTTGGTTTCCACATCACCAACACACTAACATGGTCCATGCACACCAAGACAGTCGTGAAGAGGTAACAACAAAACCTATTCCTCCTCAGGAGACTTGGCATGGGTCCTCAGATCCTCAAAAAGTTCTACAGCTGCACCATCAAGAGCATCCTGACTGGTTGCATCACTGCCTGGTATGGCAACTGCTCGACCTCCCACTTCAAGGCACTGCAGAGGGTAGTGCGTACGACCCAGTACATCACTGGGGCTAAGCTTCCTGCTATCCAGGACTTCTACACCAGGCGGTGTCAAATGCTCCAGCCACCCTAGTCATACACTGCTCTCTCTGCTACCACACGGCAAGCGGTACCGGAGCGCCAAGTCTAGGTCCTCGAGGCTTCTAAACAGCTTCTACCCCCAAGCCATAAAACTCCTGAACATCTAATCAAATGGCTACCCAGCCTATTTGCATTGCCCCCCCTCCCTCTTTTACACCGCTGCTACTCTCTGTTGTTATCATCTATGCATAGTACCTCAACTAACCAGTGCCCCCGCACATTGATTCTATACCGGTACCCCCCTGTGTATAGTCTCGCTATTGTTATTTTACTGCTGGTCTTTAATTACTTGTTCCTTTTATTTCTTATTCTTACTAGTATTTTTTTAAACCTGCATTGTTGGTTAGGGGCATGTAAGTAAGCATTTCACTGTACTACACCTGTTGTATTTGGCGCATGTGACTAATACAATTTGATTTGATGTTCTGTACAACATTCTCTGTTTTTTTTTTGTATTTAAAAAACAACAACTTTATTTTACTAGGCAAGTCAGTTAAGAACAAATTCTTAAATTCATGTAAATTCATGTAAGCCATGACTGACATCAGTTTGACCGGTGGTAAGGAAATAGAAAGCTGTGAAAACGACCCAACATGTTTCTGATAAGATTTCAGTTTGGATGTATATTTTATGTGGTTGAAATACTATCAGCTTTTATAATGCTGATAAAGATCCCTCTGTAGAGGTGATATAACTGTGCATTCACATTCTCTCAAGATGCTGAAAGGAAGAAATCATATTTCTCAACTCTTGTTCCCAAGTCAAAATGTTACCTATACATTTGGTGTATTATTTTACTACAATAAATGCTTAATTCTACACAAGTTAATATTAAGGCTAAGTGAA
The DNA here is from genome assembly GCF_002910315.2 of Salvelinus sp. IW2-2015. NCBI lineage: Eukaryota > Metazoa > Chordata > Actinopteri > Salmoniformes > Salmonidae > Salvelinus > Salvelinus sp. IW2-2015. The sequence goes on from NC_036870.1 coordinate 21,176,406, forward strand.
CTGTAGGCTATAGACCTACAGTCAGTGTCCATTTAACCCATCTGAACTGTAAGCTACAGTTTCCTTGATGGGCCTCTTTGAAGTCCCCATCTTGTGACTGTGGAATTTGTACAGTGCCTCACAATCATCACATAACACACTGCTATCATCCTCTTTTACCACTTCACCAAATCTTTCCCAAACATTACTTTTCTGGCCCTTCCTTCGCTTTATTTTCAGCTCTCCATTTTGCAGCTTTTCTCTTATTGAATTAAACTCCAACATTTATTTTTGCCTCTATGGATTGGCATTAACTTTTTCTGCCCATTCCCAAAAACATTAGGCGTTCAGGCTATTTGGCACATGTACAGATAGGCCCTGAAGCTTAGGCTTATGCACTAATGCCAGATAATGAAAGAAAACCCTAAATGTAGCCTATAGAAATAAATTGCACGGGTTATGAGTCAATCCTCGCATCACTAGTAGCCAAAGTGAAGCCTTACTTACCATTAAGAAAGAGATGGAGAGAGGAAATGATTTAGATCAGGGATAACATCTTGTTGCAGGGCTGGTTTTCTTGAGGGGCACTGAAACACCAGACAGACAATTTAAAATCCCCTCATCATGTAATGGCAAAAACAAGCTTCCTTTCTATGTAGGCATAGCCTACCCACAGATACTGCTTTCACATGAGATTTGTGGTATTTTGCCTTTAAAAAAATATGGGCAATGTTTATATGACCCCCTTACAAACAGGCCCATTTTTACCATGTTCTTGCCTGCATACGCTTTTATAGCTCCAGTGGTAGGCCCAGTAGTGGTGTGCAATGTATTGTTTTGAAAATCAATTTTTTTAGTCTTATAATGTTTCTTAGGACCTGTCTAAACAAATTAATATTGGATGTATTTTTGATGGTGTATATTCAATGGATTTATTAAAATAGATCTCCAGTGTGCCCATACTAGTCGCTCCTCAACTCCCATCATAAATCGTGGAGTTGAGTTTAGTCAGCTATGCTACCACAAGAAGGTAGGAAACACCACCACCACTACGCTGATCCTCAACACAGGGGCCCCTCCCTGTTCACCCTTGACTGCGTGGCAAAGTTTGCTGATGACACAACAGTAGTAGGCCTGATTACCAACAATGACGACACAGTCTACAGTGAGGAGCCAGGTGGAGTGGTGCCACGGAAATAACCTCTCCCTCAATGTCAACAAAACGAAGGAACTGATCCTGGACTGCAGGAAACAGCAGAGGGAGCACGCCCCCATACAGATTGACGGGCTGCAGTGAAGAAGGTGAAAAGCTTGAAGTTCCTCAGGGTACACCACTGACAATCTGAAATGGTCCACCCACACATACAATGTGGTGAAGAGGCGCTGTTAGGAGATTGAAGAAATTTGGCTTGGACCCTAAGACCCTCACAAACTTTTACAGATGCACAATTGAAAGCATCCTGTCGGGCCTTATCTGATACGGAAACTGCACTTCCCGTACCTGCAGGGCTCTGCAGAGGGTGATGCGATCTGCCCAACGCATCCCCGGGGGCACACTGCCTACCCTCCAGAACACCTACAGCACCCGATGTCACAGGAAGGTCAAAAAGATTATCAAGAACTTCAACCACCTGAGCCACGGCCTGTTCACCCCGCTATCATCCGGAAGGCGAGGTCAGTACATGTGCATCAAAGCTGGGACCGAGAGACTGAAAAACAGCTTTTATCTCAAGGCCATCAGACTGTTAAATAGCCATCACTAGCCGGCCTCCACCCAGTACCCTGCCCTGAACATAGTCACTTTCACTAGCCAGCTACGACCCAGTTACTCAACCCTACACCTTAGAGGCTGCTGCCTCACTTTAATTATGTTTACATACTGTTTTACTAATTTGTATTTATTATGGATCCCCATTAGCTGCTGCCAAGGCAACAGCTACTCTTCATGGGGCACAGGAAGAGTAGCATTACAATACATTCACAGCAGATTTCACAACACATTAAGTGTGTGCCCTCAAGCCACTATTCTACAACTCAAAATCCATGTGTACGTGTGTGTATAATGCAGTGCGTATGTGTAACGGTTTTTGTCGTCTGAAGAAGAGTAGTCGGACCAAGTGTGGTAAGTGTTCATGATTATTTATTAAAACTGAACACTGAGACAAAATAACAAAGAGAATGAACGAAACCGAAACAGTCCTGTCTGGTGCAGAAACACAAAACAGAAAACAACTACCCACAAAACACAGGTGGGAAAAAGCTGCCTAAGTATGATTCTCAATCAGAGACAACGACAGACAGCTGCCTCTGATTGGGAACCACACCTGGCCAAACACAAAGAAATACAAAACATAGAAAATGAACATAGAATGCCCACCCAAATCACACCCTGACCAAACCAAAATAGAGACATAAAAAGCTCTCTACGGTCAGGGCGTGACAGTACCCCCCCCCCAAAGGTGCGGAATCCGGCCGCAAAACCTGAACCTATAGGGGAGGGTCTGGGTGGGCATTTCTCCGCGGTGGCGGCTCTGGTGCGGGACGTAGACCCCGCTCCACCTCTGGCTTGGCCCACTTAGGTGGCGCCTCTGGAGCGGGGACCCTCGCCGCCGACCCCGGACTGGGGACCCTCGTAGCGGGCATCAGACGGTAGGCAATTAAGGTCACAGTTATGACATCTTAGGACACTAAAGAGGCCTTTCTACTTACTCTGAAAAACACCAAAAGAAAGATGCCCAGGATCCCTGCTCATCTGCGTGAACGTGCCTTAGGCATGCTGCAAGTAGGCATGAGGACTGCAGATGTGGCCAGGGCAATAAATTGCAATGTCCATACTGTGAGACGCCTAAGACAGCGCTACAGGGAGACAGGACAGACATCTGATTGTCCTCGCAGTGGCAGACCACGTGTAACAACACCTGCACAGGATCAGTACATCCTAACATCACACCTGCGGGACAGGTACAGAATGGCAACAACAACTGCCCGAGTTACACCAGGAACGCACAATCCCTCCATCAGTGCTCAGACTGTCCGCAATAGGCTGGGAGAGGCTGGACTGAGGGCTTGTTGGCCTGCTGTAAGGCAGGTCCTCACCAGACATCACCGGCAACAACGTCGCCTATGGGCACAAACCCACCATCGCTGGACAAGACAGGACTGGCAAAAAGTGCTCTTCACTGACGAGTCACGGTTTTGTCTTAGCAGAGGTGATGGTCGGATTCGTGTTTATCTTCGAAGGAATGAACGTTACACCAAGGCCTGTACTCTGGAGCGGGATCGATTTGGAGGTGGAGGGTCCGTCATGGTTTGGGGCGATGTGTCACAGAATCATCGAACTGAGCTTGCTGTCATTGCAGGCAATCTCAATGCTGTGCGTTACAGAGAAGACATCCTCCTCCCTCATGTGGTACCCTTCCTGCAGGCTCATCCTGACATGACCCTCCAGCATGACAATGCCACCAGCCTTACTGCTCGTTCTGTGCGTGATTTCACCAAAACCTTACCGAACCATCTGGCTTCGGCACTAAGACGATCGGGCTGTACCATTCACTCTGGGACAGCTCGATAATCCCCATTTTTAGTATCTGGTCCTCCTCCTTTTTGATGGCCACCTATCTGACCTCTGGGATCCTATAATGCCATACATAATGTTAACTTCAGTTCCAGGCCACGTGTCCCACCTCACCACACTCATAACACCTTCAGTCTGGGTCTATCCTGAACCTATGAAAGAAAAGTACAAATTTTGTCCATTAAAATAACATCAAATCGATCAGAAATGCAGTGTAGACATTGTTAATGTTGTAAATGACTATTGTAGCTGGAAACGGCAGATTTTTAATGGAATATCTACATAGGTGTGCAGAGGCCCATTATCAGCAACCATCACTCCTGTGTTCCAATGACACGTTGTGTTAGCTAATCCAAGATGATCATTTTAAAAAGGCAAATTGATCATTAGAAAACCATTTTGCAATTATGTTAGCAATTATGTTAGCACAGCTGAAAACTGTGGTTCTAATTAAAGCAGCAATAAAACTGTCCTTCTTTAGACTAGTTGAGTATCTGGAGCATCAGCATTTGTGGGTTCGATTACAGGCTCAAAATAGCCAGAAACAAAGAATTGTCTTCCGAAACTCGTCAGTCTATTCCTGTTCTGAGAAATGAAGGCTATTCCATGCGAGAAATTGCCAAGAAACTGAAGACAACGCTGTGTACTACTCCCTTCACAGAACAGCGCAGACTGGAGTGGGCGGCCCCGGTGCACAACTGAGCAAGAGGACAAGTACATTATGTCTGGGTAGGTTCCTTGTTCCTTGTCAATCATTGGCTTATTGGTGAAATCAGCAATCAGACAATATCTTCTTTAAGTAAATCAAACCTTTATTATTGCAATTGCAGACAGAAGTTGACAATGGAAACACAGCACGTATGTTTCAGAGTAAGTTCTGCAAAATAAAAAAAGGTCAAAGTTGCTTTAATATACTTGCAGTTAACCCCTAGTGATGTAACTGCCTACGTCAACACCTTCTACTCATGAGACCAAGCGCATGCATATACAGTTATACAAACTTGCAGGAGAAAACAATAGTCCAGTGTTTTCTAAGGGCTCAGCAGTAATTTTCCATTCATGTGTGGCTTACAGTGGTGTGTCTGACTTGTCCCTTATCTATTTACTCCCCTGCAGGGGTCTGTGTCTATGTATCTCTTTTAGCCTTGAGGGGCTTTCTCACAGACACCCTGTTTTGACTGCAATGGCTCACACATCTGCTCAGACCGTTTCTATAAAAGACTAGAAAAGAACTGTGGAACAGTATTAAACCGTATAATGCATATATTGCTAATCTGTGGTCCAGGACCCTGTAAATGTAGTGGGGGAGGATCATATAGCCCTTCCCCTTCTATTAATACAACATAAGCATAATCAATTATTATAATACATCAATCATTTGGTGCAGCCCCTATCATGACCCAAAGGTGATCCTCATCATTTACAGTGTCTAGTTTGAGAAACAAACGCCTCACAAGTCCTCAACTGGGAGCTTCATTAAATAGTACCCGCAAAACACCAGTCTCGACGTCAACAGTGAAGAGGCGACTCTATGATGTTGGTCTTCTAGGCAGAGTTGCAAAGAAAAAGCCCTACGTCAGACTGGCCAATAAAAATAAAATATTAAGATGGGCAAAAGAGCACAGACACTGGACAGAGGAACTCTGCCTAGAAGGCCAGCATCCAGGAGTCGCCTCTTCACTGTTGACGTTGAGACTGGTGTTATGCGGGTACTATTTAATGAAGCTACCACTTGAGGACTTGTGAGGCGTCTGTACGAGATCTTCAGTTTCTTGGCAATTTCTCGCATGGAATAGCCTTCATTTCTCAGAACAAGAATAGACTGACGAGTTTCAGAAGAAAGTCCTTTTTTTTCTGGCAATTTTAAGCCTGTAATCGAACCCACAAATGCTGATGCTCCAGATACTCAACTTGTCTAAAGAAGGCCAGTTTTATTGCTTCTTTAAATCAGCACAACAGTTTTCAGCTGTACTAACATAATTGCAAAAGGCAAATCAATTTGCCTTTTAAAATGATAAACTTGGATTAGCTAACACAACGTGCCATTGGAACACAGGAGTGATGGTTGCTGATAATGGGCCTCTGTACGCCTATGTAGATATTCATTTTTTTATTTTTTTATCTGCCGTTTCCAGCTACAATAGTCATTTACAACGTCTACACTGTATTTCTGATCAATTTTATGTTATTTGACGGACCAAAAAAATTTGCTTTTCTTTCAAAAAGAAGGACATTTCTAAGTGACCCCAAACTTTAACGGTAGTATAGGTCTGGGTCCGATGACGAGTAGGTAATTTGCCTTTACCATCGGTCCTATTAGCCAATGTACAGTCATTGGATTATAAAATAGACGAGCTACGAGCATGTATATCATACCAACGGGACATTAAAAACTGATATCTTATGTTTCACCGAGTCGTGGCCGAACGACAAGATGAATAACATACAGCTGGCGGGTTTTACGCTTTTTCGGCAGATAGAAAAGGCGCCTCTGGTAAGACAAGGGGTGGCGGTCTATGTATATTTGTAAACAACAGCTGGTGCACGAAATCTAAGGAAGTCTTGAGGTTTTGCTCACCTGAGGTAATCTCATGATAAGCTGTAGACCACACTATTTACCAAGAGAGTTTTCATCTGTATTTTACGTAGCTGTCTATATATCACCACAAACGGATGCTGGCACTAAGACCGCACTCAATGAGCTGTATACGGCCATAAGAAAACAGGAAAACGCTCATCCAGAGGCGGCGCTCCTAGTGGCCAGGGACTTTAATGCAGGGAAACTTAAATATGTTTTACCTCATTTCTACCAGCATGTTAAATGTCCAACCAAAGGGGGGGGGGGAAACTCTAGACCACCTTTACTCCACACGCAGAGATGCGTACAAAGCTCTCCCTCACCCTCCATTTGGAAAATCTCACCATAACTCTATCCTCCTGATTCCTGCTTACAAGCAAAAACTAAAATCAGGAAGCACCAGTGACTCGGTCAAAAGAAATGGTCAGATGATGCAGATGCTAAGCTACAGGACATTTTTGCTAGCACAGACTGGAATATGTTCTGGGGTTCTTCTGATGGCATTGAGAAGTACACCACTTCAGTCACTAGCTTCATCAATAAGTACATCGATGATGTCGTCCCCACAGTGACTGTACGTACATATCCCAACCAGAAGCCAATGGATTACATGCAACATTCACATTGAGCTAAAGGGTAGAGCTGCCGCTTTCAAAGAGCGGGACTCTAACCCGGAAGCTTATAAGAAATCCTGCTGTGCCCTCCGACGAATCATCAAATAGGCAAAATGTCAATACAGGACTAAGATTGAATCGGTACTACCCCGGCTCTGACACTCGTCGGATGTGGCAAAGCTTGCAAACTATTACAGACTAAAAAGGGAAGCACAGCCACGAGATGCACAGTGATACAAGCCTACCAGATGAGCTAAATTACTTCTATGCTCGCTTCGAGGTAAGTAATACTGAAACATGCATGAGAGCATCAGCTGTTCCGGACGACTGTGTGATCATGTCCTCCATAGCTGACGTGAGTAAGAGCTTTAAACAGGTCAACATTCACAAGGCCAGACGGATTACCAGGACGTGTACTCCAAGCATGTGCTGACCAACTGGCAAGTGTCTTCACTGACATTTTCAACCTGTCCCTGACTGAGTCTGTAATACCAACATGTTTCAAGCAGGCCACCAAAGTCCCTGTGCCCAATAACACTAAGGTAACCTGCCCAAATGTCTACCGACCTGTAGCACTCACGTCTGTAGCCATGAAGTGCTTTGAAAGGCTGGTCACGGCTCACATCAACACCATTATCCCAGAAACCCTAGACATACTCCAATTTGCATACCACCCCAACAGATCCACAGATGAGGCAATCTCTATTGCACTCCACACTGCCCTTTCCCACCTGGACAAAAGGAACACCTACGTGAGAATGCTATTCATTGACTACAGCTCAGCGTTCAACACCATAGTACCCGCAAAGCTCATCACTAAGCTAAGGACCCTGGGACTAAACACCTCCCTCTGCAACTGGATCCTTCCTGATGGGATGCTCCCAGGTGGTAAGGGTAGGTAACACCACATCCGCCATGCTGATCCTCAACACAGGGACCCCTCAGAGGTGCGTGCTCAGTCCCCTCCTGTACTCCCTGTTCACTCATGACTGCATGGCCAAGCACGACTCCAACACGATCATAATGTTTGCCGATGACACAACAGTGAAAGGCCTGATCACCGAAAGCGATGAGACAGCCTATAGGGAGGAGGTCAGAGACCTGGCCGCATGGTGCCAGGATAACAACCTCTCCCTCAACGTGATCAAGACAAAGGAGATGATTGTGGACTACAGGAAAAGGAGGACCGAGCACACCCCCATTCTCATCAACGGGGCTGTAGTGGAGCAGGTTGAGAGCTTCAAGTTCCTTGGTGTTCACATCATCAATAAACTTTCTTGGTCCAAACACACCAAGACAGTCGTGAAGAGGGCACAACAAAGCCTATTCCCCCTCAGGAGACTGAAAAGATTTGGCATGGGTTCTGAGATCCTCAAAAAGTTCTACAGCTGCACCATCAACAGCATCCTGACTGGTTGCATCACCGCCTGGTATGGCAACTGTTCGGCCTCCCACTGCAAGGCACTACAGAGGGTAGTGCATGCGGCCCAGTACATCACTTGGGTCAAGCTTCCTGCCATCCATGACCTCCATACCAGGCGGTGTCAGAGGAAGGCCCAAAGAATTGTCAAAGACTCAAGCCACCCTAGTCATAAACTGTTCTCTCTGCTACCACACGGCAAGCGGTACTGTAGCAGCAAGTATAGATCCAAAAGGCTTCTTAATAACTTCTACCCCCAAGCCATAAGACTCCTGAACAGCTAATAAAATGGCTACCCAGACAATTTGAATTGCCTCCCCCCTCTTTTTCACTGCTGCTACCCTATCTATGCATAGTCACTTTACCTACATGTACATATCACCTCAACTCTGTACTGGTACCCCCTGTATATAGCCCCGCTATTGTTATTTTACTGCTGCCCTTTATTTATTTGTTACTTGACACTTATTTTTCTTAACTGCATTGTTGGTTAGCAGTTATGTCGACCACATCCGGTGAAAGTGGAGGGCGTGCATTTCAAATAAATAATCGTAATATTAAACATTTATGAACATACAAGTATCTTAAGTCGTTTAAAAGCTTAAATTCTTGTTAATCTAACTGCATTGTCCAATTTACTATAGGCTTTACAGCCAAAGCATACCATGCGATTGTTTGAGGATGGCGCCCCACAACATATTTTTCAACCAACACAGGCTTCATAAAATCACAAATAACGATTAAATAAATCACTTACTTTTGAAAATCTTCCTCAGTTTGCAATCCCAAGGGTCCCAGCTAAAACATGAATGGTCGTTTTGTTAGATAGAATCCTTCTTTATATCCCAAAAAGTTTGTTTAGTTAGCGCCATTGATTTCAGTAATCCACTCAGACAAAGGAGTCCAAAAAGCTACCGCTAAACTTTGTTCAAACAAGTCAAACTACGTTTCTATTTAATCCTCAGGTATCCTAAAATGTAAATAAACTATAATATTTCATACAGAAAGAAGTATGTTCAATAGAAATGTAAAATTAGCAGGCGCGCCTCCTCTTCGTCGCATGCGGACAGACTGATTTTCAACTGGGACTCTTTGTACAAAAACTCAAAATTCTTGCTCGTTTTTAAAGAAACAAGCCTAAAACAATGAACAAAGACTATTGACATCTAGTGGAAGCCATAGGAATTGCAATCTGGGAGCTGGAATTACATAGAACCCATAGCTTTCCATTATAAGAGCCTGGGACCTCAAAAAAAGCAAAATTCCAGTTGGTTTTTCCTTTGGATTTTCGCCTGCCATATCAATTGTGTTTTAGTCTCATACATTATTTTAACATTTCTACGAATTTCAAAGTGTTTTCTATCCAATGCTACCAATTACATGCATATCCTGGCTTCTGGGCCTGAGTAACAGGCAGTTTACATTGGGCACGTCAGTCAGGCGGAAATTGAGAAAAATAGACCCTATCTCTTAAGAAGTTTTAAGGGCTTGTAAGTAAGCATTTCACTGTTGTAGTCGGCGCATGTGACAAATTTGATTTGAACATTTGATTTGGGCCCTAAATGACTGGAGAGGAACAAAGGTCAATTCATGGAACTATGTAATTTTCAACAGGAACCTGCCCGGACTGGGTCCACTGGCTGGGGTCGCCTGTGGAGTATCAGCGTGGAGGTTCTGTAGGTGTGCCAGCAACTTAACATTTTGATTCCTTTGCACTGTATTGAACTTCCTGTGCATGTCATGCTGGGCCTGGCTGTCATGAGCCAGCTACTTGATGAGGTTCTCCATGATATGGTATTGCTTCATAGTCTTGTCACTTAGCCCTCCAAGCCCGGAAATATAAGGTCCGCAATCTCCACCAGTGTAGAGGTCGGGGGGCCGGGCTGGCCCACAAGTGACAAGAGTGTTAAGTAACACAAGCTTAGACCATAATGCACCTTTCTCCAGGGAAACGACACAGACCTTTATTCAGGAAAATAAACTAAATGCGCCACAGCGCTGGGTAACAATAAAACCAAACCAAAAACCTAGCTCCACTTTGAGCCTATCTATACAGTTCCTCCAGACCCTCTCTGCTAACAGCTAAGCTGTTCACTGGCGTATCAAACAACAGAAATCCACAGGCTTGTCCTTACTGGGGTCAGGTCTACAGCCAAGTAACGTCTGGTATGTTCTTGTCCCGTTGGGTTCAATATCCCTTTCAGCATTGGAGGGCTCTGCATGTCAGCTCTTGATGGTCCAGATACAAAAACAGATCTGGCCAAAGCCAGGTTAAACAGCCACCATCCAACTTCTAAGCCAATTACATTCAGGTGTGAGTAATTAGCTTCTTACCCTTCCGGGCCACCCTCTCTCCTGGCCAGCAGATGTAGCCAACGAGCAGGAATATACCGGCCATCACACACACACCCACCCTCTCACTCTATCATAGATAGTAAAAACTTGGAGAAATGTTGGGGTTAAGTGGGTTAAAATAGTTATAGAAGTCATAGAAAAGGCAGAATTTGATGCTTTAGCAAGTCTTTATTCATATTAAAAATCAGATTAATTGTGGTCTATATTTAAGGGCACTTAATTTAATAGAATGGGCTTTTCAAATTTTATATAGGTGCACAATTTCTATTTAAAATATCAAAAGGGATTATTTTCCTGTAATGACCCATGGATGCACGCATGTGTCCTTGTTCACAGGCAGCAGCAGCTGAATAGGAAGAACGTAGACCTGATAGAACAGTACAGATGTCAGATCCAGAAGACCAAACTCAAACACAGGAAACAACAGTAAAGTAGCTATGTAGTGAATTAGGGGGAACAGTCAGAATGGAGGCTTGAAACAATAACCATCAGAGAGATCAGACTACACTCACAGGCCAGTTTATTAGGTACATTTAGTACTGGGTTGGACCACAATTTTTTTCCTCCAGAACAGCTTGAATTCTTCTGGACACTCTACAAGGTGTCCGAAACGTTCCATAGGGATGTTGGTCCATGCTGACGCAATGGCATCACGCAGTTGCTGTAGACTGGATGGCAGTACATCACTGGAAGCTGCTGATGTACCATAATAATGGCCAGAAAGGAGCAAATGGATTGGCATCAAACACATGGAAACCAGGTCTTGGGACTGCGCAGGCCACTCAATTAAACTGAATACACTGTCATATTCCAGGCAATGTCTTTCCACTCCTCAATTGTCCAGGGGATCGCGTGCCTACTGGAGTGCTTCTTCTTGATTTTAGCTGATAGGAGTGGAACCAGGTGTGGTCGTCTGTTGCAATAGCCCATCTGTGACAAGAATCGACGAGTTGTGCGTTCCGAGATGTCGTTCTGCACACCACTGTTGTACTGTGCCTGTATGTGGCCCGCCTGTTCACTTGTATGAGTCCTAAGATTATCCTTCAACCTCTCTCATCAACGAGCTGTTTTCACCCACAGGACTACCGTTGACTGGATGTTTTTTGTTTGTCGCTCCATTCTCGGTAAACCCACTGTCGTGCGTGAAAATCCCAGGATGGGGACGGTTTCTAAGATACTTGATCCGGCATGCCTAGCACCGACGATCATACACCGCTCAAAGTTGTTTATGTCACTCATTTTGCCAATTCTAACGTTCAATTGAACAGCAACTGAATGCCTCGATGCCTGCTTTATATAGCAAGCCACGGCCAAGTGACTCACTGTCTGTAGGAGTGATCCATTTTCGTGAAAGGGGTACCTAATAAACTGGCGGATGAGTGTATATACCTGGTGCAGTGGCGACCTGTTTTGAGCTCCACCTGTTAATAAAAAAAAAAGAATGTGTGCCTATTTTGAATGTTATTTTGGCATTAATACGTTTCACATATCAGTTTGCAAACAATGTAAAACATATATAAATTGAGTTAATAAAGCCGCATACAAACATGGTCTCTTTTTTGCTTTCTTGAGTAAAGCAGCTCCAAAATGCAGATGTTTCAGCCTAGCTCAGTGCTTTCTGTGGTGGTGGGGCAGCCAGCGGAAAATATGGAGCTTAGGGGTTGGTAATGTTCTCTAGTTGTGCCGGGATTGAGCTCGAAAATTCAAGCTCCTTGGGTGCTGCCATAGAGTTACATTAGAACCCATCCAAGACGGCTCAAGGTGGGGCTCCCAGGTGGCGCAGCTTCTAAGGCACTGCATCTCAGTGCTAGTGTAACGGATGTGAAATGGCTATCTAGTTAGCGGTGGTGCGCGCTAATAACCTTTCAATCGGTGACGTCACTTGCTCTGAGACCTTGAAGTAGTGGTTCCCCTTGCAAGGGCCGCGGATTTTGTGAAGCGATGGGTAACGATGCTTCGTGGGTGACTGTTGTTGATGTGTGCAGAGGGTCCCTGGTTTGCGCCCGGGTCAGGGCAAGGGGACGAACTAAAGTTATACTGTTACACTAGAAGCATCACTACAACCCTGGTTCGATCCCAGGCAGTATCACAACCAGCCATGACTGTGAGTCCCATAGGGTGGTGCACAATTGGCCCAGCGTTGTCCGGGTTAGGGGAAGGTTTTGCCAGGGTAGGCCGTCATTGTAAAATAAGAATTTGTTCATAACTGACTTGCCTAGTTAAACAAAGGTTAAATAAAAAAATTAAGGTCATTGGCCACAGATAAAAGGACGTCAAATCAGGTTATATCTACAGTAGCTTTGCTTTGATTGGACTGATCATGTCAACATCAGAATTTCAAAATCTTAGCTAGCAAGCTACCAGTCATCAATATGAATCAAGTCGACAATCTACTTGCTGCAGGAGGGACTGGTGCACTTCACAAATTAGATGGCATCATGAGGAAGAAAAATGACCTGGATATATTGAAACAACATCTCAAGGCATCAGTCAGGAAGTTAAAGCTTGGTTGTAAATGTGTCTTCCAAATAAACAATGACCCCAGGCATACTTCCAAAGTTGCTGCAAAATGGCTTAAGGACAACAAAGTCAAGGCATTGGAGAAGCCATCACAAAGGCCTGACCTCAATCCCATAGAAAATTTGTGGGCAGAACTGAAAATCGTGTGCGAGCAAGGAGGCCTACAAAACTGACTCAGTTACACCAGCTCTGTCAGAAGGAATGGGCCAAAATTCACCCAACTTATTGTGGGAAGCTTGTGGAAGGCTACCCAAAATGTTTGACCCAAGTAAAAAATATTAAAGGCAATGCTACCAAATACTAATTGAGTGTATGTAAACTTCTGACCCACTGGGAATGTGATGAAAGAAATAAAAGCTGAAATAAATAATTCTCTCTACTATTATTCTGACATTTCACATTCTTAAAATAAAGTGGTGATCCTAACTGACCTAAAACAGGGAATTTTTACTATGATTAAATGTCAGGAATTGCGGGAAACTGAGTTTAAATGTATTTGGCTAAGGTGTATGTAAACTTCCGACTTCAACTGTACTTGTCATATGAAGATAAATAATGAAGAGAAATTATAGATCAAACGTATCGGTGCTCATTGGCCAATGGACATAAACATTACACAAGAAGTTGGAAATCGCAAATTCAACAATGAGTGGTTTGGAAGGAATCAGTGGCTAACTGCAGGCATTGCAAAGCAATCACTAGCCTGCTATTCAGTGGAGTGGGTGTGTGGTCCTAAGTCTGGGTTTAAGGGTCTCTTTTCCAAGCTTAAAAGGATAAACATTCAACTGGCAATGCTGTCAATCCAGCATGATTTCTGCCACACTCAAAACAACTGGAAACTCGGAAATCTCAGACTTCAGTGAATTCAAGACAACTAAACTCAGCAAAGAAAGAAACGTCCTCTCACTGTCAACTGCGTTTATTTTCAGCAAACTTAACATGTGTAAATATTTGTATGACTGGCTCTAGCCCTTACCCTCCAATCCAACAGGTCCCAGGCGTGCTCAATGGGATTGAGATCCGGGCTCTTCGCTGGCCATGGCAGAACACTGACATTCCTGTCTTGCAGGATATTGCACAGAACGAGCAGTATGGCTGGTGGCATTGTCATGCTGGAAGGTCATGTCAGGATGAGCCTGCAGGAAGGGTACCACATGAGGGAGGAGGATGTCTTCCCTGTAACGCACAGCATTGAGATTGCCTGCAATGACAACAAGCTCAGTCCGATGATGCTGTGACACACCGTCACAAACCATGACGGACTCTCCACCTCCAAATCGATCCCGCTCCAGAGTACAGGCCTCGGTGTAACGCTCATTCCTTCGACGATAAACGCGAATCCGACCATCACCCCTGGTGACACAAACCCGCGCCTCGTCAGTGAAGAGCACTTTTTGCCAGTCCTGTCTGGTCCAGCAACGGTGGGTTTGTGCCCATAGGTGACGTTGTTGCCGGTGATGTCTGATGAGGACCTGGCTTACAGCAGGCCAACAAGCCCTCAGTCCAGCCTCTCTCAGCCTATTGCGGACAGTCTGAGCACTGATGGAGGGATTGTGCGTTCCTGGTGTAACTCGGGCTGTCTTAGGCGTCTCACAGTATGGACATTGCAATTTATTGCCCTGGCCACATCTGCAGTCCTCATGCCTCCTTGCAGCATGCCTAAGGCATGATCACGCAGATGAGCAGGGACCCTGGACATCTTTCTTTTGGTGTTTTTCAGAGTCAGTAGAAAGGCCTCTTTAGTGTCTTAAGTTTTCATAACTGTGACCTTAATTGCCTACCTTCTGTAAGCTGTTAGTGTCTTAACGACTGTTCCACAGGTGTGTTGGGTGGTCCTTTGCATGGGGTGATGTAAGTTTCCTTCAACAATCAGTCTTCCAGATAGATGACACAGGAACCTTAAACTCTTTAAAATTATTTAGTAATAAAATGCAGAGAGATTCACATACACAATACCGCAGTAGTCTATAGTAAAGATCTGTGTGGCAAAACAAGAGACAACGCTTTTTATACTTAGTTGGTGTGGACAACCTACCGTCAATCATATCTTAATATTGTTGCATTTGATTAGTGTGAGCGGACCAAGTAATTTGGTGTCACTCTAAAGTGGAAAGGTGGAATAAACGAGTCTGGAGTAGGTTCTTGATTGAACACAGTTCTCTATTGAGAGATTTCTGACAATACAAACACTCCAACACAATCAATGAGAATCTCCCAAGGAACAGCATACATCTTCTTCTTTAGATGACACAGGACGATTATCTTTAAACTATAACAACAATCACAGATTTGTCACTGTCTTAATGGCTCTTCTTGGATCGCTCCCCTCTCTTGGTAGCCATTCTACAGAGATAGTTTATCTTCCTTTTTCCTGCTGGTTCCCTCCTCTCTCTTATAGGGGAAAGAGAATATGTCATTAGTACCGTCAGCTGTGCTTAATTGCCTCTGGTTACCTTGTCTCACATGCCTTGTTGGGCTACTATCCGTGAGCCCAGCCTGCCCTCTGGTGGTCCTTCCACATTAGTTACAAAGTATCTAAAATGAGAAAAACATGTCCAGACTGTGGTTTCTTACTCTACTATCTCGGCCTTGAGGCTGGGTGACTATCAGCAGGTGCAGACAATTCTCAGCCTGAGAACTAAAGCAGTACATCTCCATTTACCCAGTACTTTTCCATCATTACGCATTGCAAGCATGCAAAGGTTATCACATATATACAGTAATCATAGCATTGGTGTAGCCCCACACCTGACCCCCAGGGTAACCCCCAAAAGGTGCATGTTCATTAATTGTTTATGGTTCTGTCACACCCTGATCTGTTTCACCTGTCTTGTGATTGTCTCCATCCCCTTCAGGTGTTTCTTATTTTCCCTGGTGTATTTATCCCTGTGTTTCCTGTCTCTCTGTGCCAGTTTGTCTGTATGTTTTTCAAGTCAACCAGCGTTTTTCCTGTACTCCTGCTTCTATTCTCTTTCACTAGTCCTCCCGGTTTTTGACACTTTCCTGTTTTCTGGACTCTGTGCCCGCATGCCTGACCATTCTGCCTGCCCTGACCTCGAGCCTGCCTGCCACTCTGTACCTCCTGGACTCTAAACTGGTTTTGTCCTTTTGCCTGTCCATGACCATTCTCTTGCTTACCTCTTTTGGATTGTTTAATAAATATCAAGACTCAAACCATCTGCCTCCCGTGTCTGCATCTGGGTCTCGCCTTGTGCCCTCATAGGTTCATTGAACAAGCATGGGAAACAGTGTTTAAACCCTTTACAATGAAGATCTGTGAAGTTATTGGATTTTACAAATTATCTTTGAAAGACAGGGTCCTGAAAGGAACGTTTCTTTTCTTGCTGAGTTTAGTTATTCTGAGAAAAAAAGAGGTCCGACTAGGAAATACGTTTTGAACGGTCATCCAACTCGGATTTGCAAGTCGGGGACTCGGGCCTCTTTCTAGAGCTTCGACCTGAAGATCCCTGACGTCATTATGATTCGACCTTGTTGTTTTCAGAGTTTCCAGTTATCTTGAAGACACCATAAATCCAGAGAATGCCAGACTTTGATAACAAAGTTTGATGACAAAATTTGCCCATGAAGAGTCCAAAAATGTATTGTATGCTGCTGCATAAATTATGTAATATGCAGGGAGATGTATACTGTAGCAAAGAAAGTAATACTAAGTGTATGTTGTGTAGTAAGCTGTTAGCATGGGCCTCACCCTAATAATTTGGTCCCTTTTCCCCTCATAATTTTGCCTACTGTTCTGACTTGGTGGTGCACATGTAGCCTATAACCTGTTTTTGAGAAATGTAATCATTGAAAACTGTAAGAGTCTGCTTATATGCCCCCTTTATTTATCCTACGGTTCTGACTTGGTATACAGGGAGAAACTGTAAGAATGGCCCATGTTCTATATTCTGTCACTGTACATTTCAAAAGTGGTGAACAATTAGTTATATTGACTACGTCCGTACTAGCTCGCTAATTGTCTTCATCGAAATTACGGATTGTCTCTTATCCGCTCGTCGTTCCCCTTATGCCATAGTTTGTACATCTCAATTGTCAGTAGAAACCACATTTGTTTAACTAAGTCAGCTATGTTTTTTTAAAAGGTAGTAAATGAGACTGAATGAACTGTTTTGCTGCCAGACGAGGCTCCGCTGATAGCCAGGTGTAACAGTGGTAAGGTGTTGGGACTGCTGTTGGGATAGCTTTATGTAGGCCCTACCAGTTTGTGGGCACTGTTTGTCACTGTTATTGTGCAATTAATGTGTTGTGTAGTGGCTTTGCTGGCATGCATGAAAAGTATTTAAAAAATTTGCCCCACCAAGATTTACATGCTAAAATCGCCACTGATCCTGTATTTTTTTTGATAGGATAAAGTTTGAAAACCAGCTCCAGCAGCAGATAGAAGAGCATAAGCACATTTGTGAGTGAGTTTGTTTGCTTATACCTGTTTGAAATCTATAAATCCAATAGAACTGAATAGCTGTTAAAGTAAATGGCAATGACTCTACCTAGCCTGCCAATAGCCTTAGAGAGCATCCACCATATTGCTTTTATCTATCCAGTCTCTCCAGATCTGTGAATACTAAATGTTATGTATCTTCGCTCCAGAGCTCAGACAGACTGTCTGCCGAAATAGAGAGGATAGAAAACACCAAGTCTCAGGTGTTGAAGGCTGGTTTGAACCTCTACACATGATGACTGTAGTGTACTGTAGACTTTAACATGGGGCTAGTGCACCATCAGGTGTGCAACTATGATGTATCTGTGCTTGATATGAGTGTGTGCATGCGTGTGTTTATAGAACAGCTAAAGTTGTGTCAGCTCTGCTATCTAGAGGAGGTGCTGGATGAGGGCAAGAGACAGACTCAGACAGACAACAGACACACACAAAGACTAAATCCTGGAACTACACACTGTAATAGTGGCCACTGTGTATATCAAAGTTACAGATAGTCCCATGCTCAGCAAATTGGTGAACGTTTTGGGATCGTTCTTATTTTAACTTTATTTAAATTAAATTATTTAACTAGGCAATTGTTATTCTGCCCTTGATATTGTGTATTGTATTCCTCTGTTTGGAATTGTGGTTCTGGGTGATTTGTACATATTATTAGATTTTTTATTCAGGCTTTATTTAAAGGAAGCAAATATTCGACTGGCAGAAGAAAAATACAAGATTAGGCATAGGGGTCAAAATGAATGAAGGTTAGGTGTAGTTTCAGTGAGGTTAGGTGTAGTTTCAGTGAGGTTAGGTGTAGTTTCAGTGAGGTTAGGTGTAGTTTCAGTGAGGTTAGGGTGTAGTTTCAGTAGGTTAGGTGGTAGTTTCATGTGAGGTTATGTGTAGTTTGCAGTTTGAGGTTAGGTGTAGTTTCAGTGAGGTTAGGTGTGTTTCGTTTAGTTAGTTGGTTAGGTGTAGTTTCAGTGGTAGGTTAGTCGTGGTAGGTTTTCAGTGAGGTTAGGTGTAGTTTCAGTGAGGTTAGGTGCAGTTTCAGTGAGGTTAGTTGTAGTTTCAGTGAGGTTAGTGTAGTTTCAGTTTAGGTGTATAGGGTTAGGTGTAGTTTTAGTGAGGTTAGGTGTAGTTTTTCGTGAGGTTAGGTGTGTTTCAGTGAGGTTAGGTGTAGTTTCAGGTGAGGTTAGGTGTAGTTTCAGTGAGGTTAGGTGTAGTTTCAGTGAGGTTTAGGTGTAGTTTCAGTGAGGTTTAGAGTGTAGTTTCAGTGAGGGTTGCAGTTTCAGTGGGTTAGTTGCAGTTTAGGAGTTTAGTGAGTTCGTAGGTTAGGTGTAGTTTCAGTGAGGTTAGGTGTAGTTTTTAGTAGAGGTTAGGTGTAGTTTCAGTGAGGTTAGGTGTAGTTTCAGTGAGGTTAGGTGTAGTTTCAGTGAGGTTAGGTGTAGTTTTAGTGAGGTTAGGGTTAGGGAAAGGCATAATAGCCTTTAAAATGGAGTTAGCATAGGCTTCTGTCGGTCAAATATACTGTATATACACTGCCAATGGCTGGGATGAGAACAACTACGTCCCTCATAAAGAGCTCAAGGATCTTTCCTGGTTAAAGATTAAATAAATACCACTGTGTGTGTGTGTCCTCTGGCTTGTGAGCAACCTTTTCATGCATTACACTGTAACAATCTGTAATTATGTTAATGATAGCATCAGCACCATTCCACCTGACAAGTTGTATGTACTAATGCTGTAGAACCTGTTGACGGGTGGGAGGGAGCTGAGAGACACACACAGACAGAGCTGAGGCCATGGCTGCATGCTCCTCTCTGAGGTCTGTTGAACCTGAGAACTTGTTGTCAGTCTCTTTCTCAAGGTTCAGTTTTCATCCCTCTAGTATTCTGTCACATATTGGTGGAGTCATACCTACAGTAACTGATTTTTCTGGTTCCTTCATTCTGGTGTGTGTCACAATATATTATCATGAAGGTACACACCACAACTCTACAGGGACGGTAATCTAAGGCCAACACAGAGGTACCTAACACAGTGTGTCATGTGTTAGTTGTTTAACTAACACATATGTAATTTATGATTACAGGTACTCAAACAACCACAGACACACAGGGAAAACCACACACACACTGCTGACATGACATGTTACTGCGTACCTTTACTCACCACAGAGGGATGACCTTCCAGCATTTCAGCTCCACTGTGTGTGTGTGTTTGTGTAACCTCAGTGCGTTTTGGCTGCAGTGAGTCACCTGAAACGCAGGTGTGACATTATTTGAGGGTAGGTAGCAACACATCTGCCACGCTGATCCTCAACACTGGAGCCCCCCAGAGGTGCGTGCTCAGTCCCCTCCTGTACTCCCTGTTCACCCACAACTGCATGGCCAGGCATGACTCCAACACCATCATTAAGTTTGCAGACGACACAACAGTGGTAGGCCTGATCACCGACAACGACGAGACAGCCTATAGGGAGGAGGTCAGAGACCTGGCCGGGTGGTGCCAGAATAACAACCTATCCCTCAACGTAACCAAGACTAAGGAGATGATCGTGGACTACAGGAAAAGGAGGACCGAGTACGCCCCCATTCTCATCGACGGGGCTGTAGTGGAGCAGGTTGAGAGCTTCAAGTTCCTTGGTGTCCACATCACCAACAAACTAGAATGGTCCAAAGACACCAAGACAGTCGTGAAGAGGGCATGACAATGCCTATTCCCCCTCAGGAAACTAAAAAGATTTGTCATGGGTCCTGAGATCCTCAAAAGGTTCTACAGCTGCAACATCGAGAGCATCCTGACTGGTTGCATCACTGCCTGGTACGACAATTGCTCGGCCTCTGACCGCAAGGCATTACAGAGGGTAGTGCGTACGGCCCAGTACATCACTGGGGCTAAGCTGTTTGCCATCCAGGACCTCTACACCAGGCGATGTCAGAGGAAGGCCCTGAAAATTGTCAAAGACCCCAGCCACAGACTGTTCTCTCTACTACCACATGGCAAGCGGTACCGGAGTGCCAAGTCTAGGACAAAAAGGCTTCTCAACAGTTTTTACCCCCAAGCCATGAGACTCCTGAACAGGTAATCAAATGGCTACCCAGACTATTTGCATTGTGTGCCCCCCCAACCCCTCTTTTATGCTGCTGCTACTCTCTGTTTATCATATATGCACAGTCACTTTAACTATACATTCATGTACATATGTACATACTACCTCAATAGGCCCGACCAACCAGTGCTCCCGCACATTGGCTAACCGGGCTATCTGCATTGTGTCCCGACACCCACCACCCGCCAACCCCTCTTTACGCTACTGCTACTCTCTGTTCATCATATATGCATAGTCACTTTAACCATATCTACATGTACATACTACCTCAATAAGCCTGACTAACTGGTGTCTGTATGTAGCCTTTCTACTGGTTTTCAGTCTTTTTACTGTTGTTTTTTATTTCTTTACTTACCTATTGTTCACCTAATACCTTTTTTGCACTATTGGTTAGAGCCTGTAAGTAAGCATTTCACTGTAAGGTCTACTACACCTGTTGTATTCGGCGCACGTGACAAATAAACTTTGATTTGATTTACAGCATGGAAAAAGCATTCTGGAAAAGCTTTCTAGACATTTTCACGTGTGTCATTTTCTCAGTGTGTGTAGGTGGATGTGAGTGTACTCTGTGTCTGTGTTCATTGGAGGAGGATCTAAACCAACACCTAACCTCCCCTTCCAAACCCCAGTGTCTCTAGAGTTGAGTCTTGAGGTTGAGAGAGAAAGCAATAGGCTAATGCTGCTGCCGACAGGATTTCTCTCAGACTCCTGATCCATTCTCTCTGCTTCCCAGCTTACTGTCCAGTTCCAAGTGTTGGTCCATGCCAGGTTTTATCTGCTGTCCAGAGTCAGGCCCAGACCTGTGGTTCTGCTCTATGGCTAGGAGGTGAGTCAGAGAGAGGGGTGAAGATGGGGGAGAGAGAGCGAGAGAGAGGAGCTGGGTGTGGTCCTGAAGCCCGTGGCACATTCCTAGAGGAGACCACACCCTCAATCGCACCTCACACACACACTCACATTTCCAGCTGCTAACTTAGCTAAAAAATACTCAGGTGAACAGCATAGACACACTAAGTCTAAGACATTTTCACTCATACACACGTATGGTTATACACTTACACTGTATGCAAATTAACTTTCATGGAGTGTTGTTATCACAGCCAGGTCACCTGTGATACAAGTCAGTATTTGACTTCCACCTATGTCTGAGGACGTCGGGAGAATACGTGGAAACCGGCCACTAGGGGCAACAGTGAGCGCTGTTACCTTCAAGAAGGTTTTGGCATTGTGGATGTGGATGGCGGAGGGCATCTGCCTCTGATTCCAAAGGTTACCAGAATCCAGCGATAGAAAGTTGTTTTTGAGATTTTTGTTTTAAGCCTATCCCAAACCTTAACACTTACCTTAACCAATAGGAGTTAATGCCTAAACTTAACCTTAAACACACAAATTTGATGTTTGGAACAACTTTGAAATTTGACGTTTCAGAAACATAGATGAACGTGAGACTAGTTGTGTTATCATACGCACCAGGGAGAAGTAGATTTGCTTATCTCGGCCTAGATCAGGTGTGTGCATGTAGTGTGTGTGTAACACAGGGCAGGGTGCACCAAGGTACGTGGGCAGAGATCCACAACCGTGAGACACACCCTGCGCTGAACAAGCATGTGTGTGTGTGTGTGTGTGTGTGCTGCAGCATATCAGGAGAGCAGGGTGGAGCTGATCTGACAGAACAAAAGACAGCCCACGTCAAACACACACACACACACACACACACACACACACACACACACACACACACACACACACACACACACACACACACACACACACACACACACACACACACACACACACACACACAACCACAAACACACACACACACACACACACACACACACCTGTCTCTTATACACATCTAGATGTGTATAAGAGACAGCAGTAAGACAACTCAGTGCCCCTTAGTGTAGATATGGGAAACATGAATTAACATTTGGTTGAGTTGTCAACTAACCTGAATTAAACCTGAAATCAACAAAACATGTCACCATGTCATTGGATTTAGGTAAAAAGTTGGGTGAAAAAAATACGAAATTCCCTTATGTTGATGACTTTAAAAAAAATCCAATCAGTTTTCCACTTTGATTAAACATCATCAGATTGCATTTTTGTTGTTGAAATGACGTGGAAACAACGTTGATTCAACCAGTTTTGCCCAGTGGGATTGTACTGTGCAGGACAAACAGAACAAGTGCAACTCAAAAATGTTTGATGGATTAGAGTGACCTACTGGTAGACATGGACAACTTTGCTATGTTATTAACACTATGCAGCTGAATCAGCATGAAGGATGGTAAAGTCATGAAGAAACAAGAGCTCTATCTCTCAGACTTCCCTGTCCGCAGTTAGAGAGAGAGAGAGGAGGGGGACATAAAGGAGAGAACGAGGGAGAGCGGAAAGAAGAAAGACAAAAAATAAGGCGAGAAGGAGAGGGGTGCACACTGGGTAGTAGCATACTCAACTGTCTGAAGCACAAACCATGCTACAGCTCACTGGTGAATGGAGAGAGAGAGAGAGACAGAACAAGAGCGAGCGAGCGAGCCGGGAGGTGGTAATAGCAAAGACAGTACAGTATTAAGATAGGCAGAAACTGCTTCTCCAATGGAAATTCCCGAAAACGCTTGTAGGCGATGTCATTGCGACGTTGGCTAGCTATGCTCATGCGCAGAAACACGTCATTGTGTGTCGCCTCACGCCGAACTGCGCACGTGCAGGACGTCAAATCAATATAAAGTTGTTTTTCACGAAAATGAAAACGTGTCAGTGTCACTTTAAGATCATGTTCAACGACATTGGCTCGAATATAGGTTGTGCCTTTAGATTTCGAGAAAATTAAGAACTAAGGAAGACATTTTCACTTCTCTCATTGACTTCTAAAAACCCAAACCCCTGCCTGGTCTGCTTGGTCTGTTCAGCACGCGTTCCCGGAAGTCTCGCGATGTTGTGGCTCTGGGTTTAGAAACTCTGTGGTAACAGTTTTTGAAATATGCCACTAGTCAACTTCCAATAGTTTTCAACTATGCCACTAGTCAACTTCCAATAGTTTTCAACTGTCAGCTTTAACAACAGTGAGAATAGGAGGAGTTAGGAGGGAGCAAAGAGAGTGAGTTACTCAACTTCTTCCCTGTTTTATCTCCCGGCGGTGTGGAAGAGCGCAGACGCAGACAGGTCGGGCCTGAGTAGTGTGGAGCTCCTGGGCGTTTTGATCAGATAGGGTGGAGTCCCAACGGGAGAAAGGAATGTAATACACAGACGAGCCGAGGAACACTAGTGGCAGTACCGCGGAAGGGATATACGGCCATACACAGCGGTTCAAGCAAAAAAGACAAGGTAGTCTACAGGTTGATGCCCACTTGAGGGTAAGAGACTGAATCATTATGTCCATAACAACTCTCTCTGAAACAGGTAAATCTATCCAGGTGATCTCTCCGTGCCTTCTATAAATTAGCCTATTGCAATAATCTCTATGTAACTCAGTGTATGTAGCCTTTACTATAACAAGAGAATGAAATAGCACTTTGAACCTTGAAGCAGTCAAATGTTACCAGTAGTTCTGTAGCCGACAGTATCTATCGCGATCACTGTTGGATTAGGCTTCTCTAGTAATAACTCTGCAATAACGTCTGGTTTCATTGAAAGCTGCCAACCAATAGAAACTCTGCAAGACTTGCTTGGCAGTTTCCAATTAATTTATATAAATTCACATACACACAAAGAAACTTCTACAGTAGCCCTCTATTATAGCCTATATATTACAGTAGCCCTCTATTATAGCCTATATATTGTTGTGCATAAACAGGACAATATGTTGTATGTCGTGTTATCTAATAATGTAGACTACATAGTTGGACTGTAAATTCTGTAAATTACCATACAGAAGGTGTTTGTGTGTGTATGCTGAGTACAGATGTTCTGCTTTGTATCTGACTGAGATTTTGGTCCATGTCAGATAATAGGCCTACTTTAGCCTTCCTGTATGTCAGCCTATTACTTTCTCTGTGTGTGTGTTTGTGTGCGTGTTTACTACTGCTTCGGCTTTTGCCCAGGGGGCCGACCTTTTAGGGTCCAGGTGGTAGTGTACAAGTTAACAAACAGATCACCGACCATTTCGAATCACATCGTACCTTCTCCGCTATGCAATCTGGGTTCCAAGCTGGCCATTGGTGCACCTTAGCCACGCTCAATGTCCTAAACGATATCATAACCGCCATCGATAAGAGACAATACTGTGCAGCTGTATTCATCGACCTGGCCAAGGCTTTCAACTCTGTCAATCACCACATTCTTATCGGCAGACTCAACAGCCTTGGTTTCTCTTATGACTGCCTCGCCTGGTTCACCAACTACTTCTCAGACAGAGTTCGGTGTGTCAAATCGGAGGGCCTGTTGTCGGGACCTCTGGCAGTCTCTATGGGGGTGCCACAGGGTTCAATCCTCGGGCCGACTCTTTTCTCTGTATACATCAATGATGTCGCTCTTGCTGCTGGTGATTCTCTGATCCACCTCTACGCAGACGACACCATTCTGTATACTTCCGGCCCTTCTTTGGACACTGTGTTAACCAACCTCCAGACGAGCTTCAATGCCCTACAACTCTCCTTCCGTGGCCTCCAACTGCTCTTAAATGCAAGTAAAACTAAATGCATGCTCTTCAACCGATCGCAGCCCACACCTGCCCGCCCGCCCATTCAGCATCACTACACTGGACTGTTCTGACTTAGAATATGTGGACAACTACAAATAACTAGGTGTCTGATTAGACTGTAAACTCTCCTTCCAGACTCACATTAAGCATCTCCAATCCAAAATTAAATCTAGAATCGGCTTCATATTTCGCAACAAAGCATCCTTCACTCATGCTGCCAAACATACCCTCGTAAAACTGAATATTCTACCGATCCTTGACTTCGGCAATGTAATTTACAAAATAGCCTCCAACACTCTACTCAGCAAATTGGATGCAGTCTATCACAGTGCCATCCGTTTTGTCACCAAAGCCCCACATACTACCCACCACTGCGACCTGTATGCTCTCGTTGGCTGGCCCTCTCTTCATATTCATCGCCAAACCCACTGGCTCCAGGTCATCTATAAGTCTTTGCTAGGTAAATCCCCGCCTTATCTCAGCTCACTGATCACCATAGCAGCACCCACCAGTAGCACGCGCTCCAGCAGGTATATTTCACTGGACACCCCCAAAGCCAATTCCTCGTTTGGCCGCCTTTCCTTACAGTTCTCTGCTGCCAATGACTGGAACGAACTGCAAAAATCACTGAAGCTGGAGACTCATATCTCCCTCACTAGCTTTAAGCACCAGCTGTCAGAGCAGCTCACAGATCACTGCACCTGTACATAGCCCATCTGTAAATAGCCCATCCAACTACCTCATCCTCATACTGTTATTTTTAAATATTTTTTGCTCCTTTGCACCCCAGTATCTCTACTTGCATACTCATCTTCTGCACATCTATCACTCCAGTGTTTAATTGCTATATTGTAATTATTTCGCCACTATGGTCTATTTATTGCCTTACCTCCCTTATCCTACCTCATTTGCACACACTGTATATAGACTTTTTCTATTGTATTATTGACTGTATGTTTGTTTATCCCATGTGTAACTCTGTGTTGTTGTTTGTGTCGCACTGCTTTGCTTTATCTTGGCCAGGTCACAGTTGTAAATGAGAACTTGTTCTCAACTAGCCTACCTGGTTAAATAAAGGTGGGGGGAGAAAAAAAAACTTGCCCCACAAGCATAGAGTTGCTGGTTCAAACCTCGCTTCAGCAGACTGCTCCCCCTCAGTCGCTACAATATATGTATCTGTAACTTATTTAGTCTGCTTTGGCCTCTGAATCATAACGTCTATACCATACAACATTATTAACTCTAGAATATGTACAACCTACACACTTGTAAACTTAATGACCAACCTTCACATCTAAGTTTTCAGTCTTCATATTACAAAATAGTGGATTTGCAGATTGGAATAGCACATTTGTTTGTGCATGTGTGTGTTCATGTTTTCCTGTTAGACCATTATGCTGTCAAGGCTGCACCCTTTGTTTGCATTGTCTTAATAAGGGTCAATGTCTATCCGTGTGTGTTCTCGTGCTTACGAGAATTCATTCTATCCCTTTGTGTACTTGTAGTATCTGACCTTGAGTCATTGTACTGTATGTGGTGCTGTTGTCTTTTCAGTCAGACACTGATGATATCCTGATGATACAGGACAGGTAGATGTACTTCTGGCTGCGTCTCAAATTACACTCTAATTCCCTATGAAGTGCACTACTTTTGGACAGAGCCCTATGTGAATTAGGATGGGAATAGGGTGTCATTTCAGATCTGCCCGTGTGAGTGCCAGTGATAATATAGAGAAGGACAGGTACCCCTCCCCCTTCTCTCTCTCTCGCCCTGTACTATTCTCACTGACCTATTTAAACGACTAACTGTAGAATCCACCTGAATTGGTATGCAGGATCAATCTGTGTGTTTGTTTAGTGAGGCGTGTTCAGGTGTGTGTGTGTGTGTGTGTGTGTGTGTGTGTGTGTGTGTGTGTGTGTGTGTGTAATTGTACAGGTTCCGTCTCCTCACGCTGTGTTCACCCCTTTCAAATATTTTTTCTACTAATTTGTCTTTTGACCAATCACATCAGATCTGATCTCATAGATCTCATAGCGGATCTGATTGGTCTACCTCTGTTTGCACAGGCAGCCCAATTCATATATTTTCTGCACCAATTGGTCTTTTAACCGATCACATCAGATATTTTCACGTCAGATCTTTTGCAGAGGTGATCTGATTCGTCAAAAGAACAATTAGTGCAGAAAATATCAGAATTGGGCTGCCTGTGTAAACACAGCCTCAGTTACTTATTCACGTGTTGAGACAGAGACAAATGTTCCCTCTGCCTCTCTTTAATTCCCTCTCTATCCCTCGCTCCCTATCATGCTCCTTCCCTCTATCTCCATCAATACTCCTCTGTTTTTCTTTCTCCTGCTTTATCTCCCTTGCCCCCTCTATCATTCCCTCTCCCTTCCCCTCTTGCTCTCTCTATTTTCCTCTGTCCCACTCTCTCCCGATGTTCACACAGGAATGCAGAGAATGACTGGTCGGAACGTTGAATGAACAAGCATGGGTTCGGCAACTCTGAGTCAGACAGTGATGATAGATATAACTATATAGCCTGGGGTGGAGGTTTGGTTCTTAAATCCTCCTGAAGTGGTTTATGGCTTCAAACCCATTCTGTTTGCTGCCTTTAAAACAGTCCTGCCCTTTTCTGAGAAACACATAACAAACACACGCGCGCATGCACACGCAGACACACACAGTTCCTGTCATTAATCCTGTGTCACCACTTGAGGTAAAAAGTTGTTGTTGCCACAACAAACCAAACAAATAGATGTTCCGTGTGTGAATGTGTCTTGTTAGACAGGTACATCAGACACTGTCAGCACTGGATGTTGTCATTCATCTGTCTGTAAACCAATCAGTGTGCCCCTTGTTCCCTTGCAGTCAGTAAAACAGCATGTGATTGGCTTAACCCAATCTCAACCCAATGAGCACACACGTACGCACAAACACACACACACGCACAGCTTGTGGAAGATATCTCAGGTGTACAGTGTTTGTTGTGTAATTTCGACCTGCCTTCAGGTCAGGGTGAGTAACCCCACCTGTACAGTTACGCTCTCACTCTGACCTAACAACTTACCTCAGAGGATAGGTTAGTGCAGGTCTTAACCAAATATAACAAAGACATCCTGTGATTTGAGAGTAGGACTATTTAATGCCTTGAGGTAATGTTATCCTTGGAGCACAGACTCATGCAGGCTAGGCCTGTGGGTAGCGTTAGCCAACAGACAGTCACTGTGCAGGATGTAGCATGTTAGCTGTAGGCTAGCAGTCTTGACTAGCAGGCTGCAGGTGAGTCACAGTGTTGCTGCTGAGTAAACTACAGCCAGTCTTTGATCCAGTGGGCAGGGCTATAACGTAACTGGTTACTATGGTTACCTATAGCTCTAGGTGTGTGTGGAAGTTTACAAAACACATGCACACTCATCAGACAGCTAATCACCACACTATAGGCTACAAAACAACCCATCCACTCACACACCCACCCGGATGCACACCCACATTTTAATAGACGCTCTTATCCAGAGCGACTTACACCCACCCACTCGCATCTTCTTTGGAGGACAAAGGTTTTTTGTTACATAAACATTTTACACACATTTTACATACAGTACCAGTCAAAAGTTTGGACACACCTACTCATTCAAGGGTTTTTTTTTTTTTTTTTTACTATTTTCTACATTGTAGAATAATAGTGACGACATCTAAACTATGAAATAACACATATGGAATCATGTAGTAACCAAAAAAGTGTTCAACAAATCCAAATATATTTTAGATGTTAGATTATTCAAATAGCCTCCCGTTGCCTTGATGACAGCTTTGCACACTCTTGGCATTCTCTCAACCAGCTTCATGAGGAATGCTTTTCCAATAGTCTTGAAGGAGTTTCCACATATGCTGAGCACTTGTTGGCTGCTTTTCCTTCACTCTGGGTCCGACTCGTCTTAAAACATCTCAATTGGGTTGAGGTCAGGTGATTGTTGAGGCCAGGTCATCTGATGCAGCACTCCATCACTCTCCTTCTTGGTCAAATAGCCCTTACACAGCCTGGAGGTGTGTTTTGGGTCATTGTCCTATTGAAAAACAAATGATAGTCCCACTAAGTGCAAACCAGATGGGATGGCGTATCGCTGCAGAATGCTGTGGTAGCGATGCTGGTTAAGTGTGCCTTTAATTCTAAATAAATCACAGACAAAAATACATATTTCCACCGGTCTAATGTCAATTTCTCTTGTTTCTTGGCACAAGCAAGTCTCTTCTTATTATTGGTGTCCATTAGTAGTGGTTTCTTTGCAGGTCAGGGCGTTGTGATGGCCACTCCAATACCTTGACTTTTTGTCCTTAAGCCATTTTGCCACAACTTTGGAAGTATGCTTGGGGTCATTGTCTATTTGGAAGACCCATTTGCGACCAAACTTTAACTTTCTGACTGATGTCTTGAGATGTTGCTTCAATATATCCACATAATTTTTCTTCCTCATGATCGCATCTATTTTGTGAAGGGCACCAGTCCCTCCATCAGCAAAGCACCCCCACAACATGATGCTGCCACCCCCGTGCTTCAAGGTTGGGATGGTGTTCTTCAGCTTGCAAGCCTCCCCCTTTTTCCTCCAAACATAACGATGGTCATTATGACCAAACAGTTCTATTTTTTTCAGCAGACCAGAGGACATTTCTCCAAAAAGTACGATCTTTGTCCCCATGTGCAGTTGCAAACCGTAGTCTGTCTTTTTTATGGCGGTTTTGGAGCAGTGGCTTCTTCCGTGGCTGAGAGGCCTTTTAGGTTATGTCGATATAGGACTCGTTTTACTGTGGATATAGATACTTTTGCACCAGTTTCTCCAGCATCTTCACAAGGTCCTTTGCTGTTGTTCTGGGATTGATTTGCACTTTTCGCACCAAAGTACATTCATGTCTAGGAGACGGAACATGTCTCCTTCCTGAGCAGTATGACAGCTGCGTGGTCCCATGGTGTTTATACTTGCGTACTGTTTTTTGTACAGATGAATGTGGTATCTTCAGGTGTTTTGAAATTGCTCCCAAGGATGAACCAGACTTGTGGAGGTCTACAATAAAAAAAATTAGGTCTTGGCTGATTTCTTTTGATTTTTCCATGATGTCAAGCAAAGAGGCACTGAGTTTGAAGGTAGGCCTTGAAATACATCCACAGGTACACCTCCAATTGACTCAGGCTAATTGACATCATTTATCAGAAGCTTCTAAAGCCATGACATAATTTTCTGGAATTTCCCAAGCTGTTTAAAGGCACAGTCAACTTAGTGTATGTAAACTTCTGACCCACTGTAATTGTGATACAGTGAGTTATAAGTGAAATAATCTGTCTGTAAACAATTGTTTGAAAAATGACTTGTGTCATGCACAAAGTAGATGTCCTAACCAACTTGCCAAAACTATAGTTTTTTAACAAGAAATTTGTGGAGTGGTTGAAAAATTAGTTTTAATGACTCCAACCTAAGTGTATGTAAACTTCCGACTTCAACTGTATTTATATATTTAATATACATACACTATATATACAAAAGTATGTGGACCCTTTTAAATTAGTGGATTCAGCTATTTCAGCCACGCCCGTTGCTGACAGGTGTATATAATCGATCAAACTGCCATGCAATCTCCATAGACAAACATTGGCAGTAGAATGGCCTTACTGAAGTGTTCAGTGACTTTCAACGTAACACCGTCATAGGATGCCACCTTTCCAACAAGTCAGTTCTGACTAGCTTGAGCTGCCCCGGTCAAATGTAAGTGATGTTATTGTGAAATGGAAACGTCTAGGAGCAACAACGGCTCAGCCACAAAGTGGTATGCCGCACAAGCTTTTAGAACGGGACCGGCGAGTGCTGAAGAACGTAGCGTGTAAAAATCGTCTGTCCTGGGTTGTAACACTCACTACCTAGTTCCAAACTGGCTCTGGAAGGAATGTCAGCACAAGAACTGTTCATCGGGAGCGTCACGAAATGTGTTTCCATGGCCAAGCAGCTGCACACAAGCCTAAGATCACTATGCGCAATGCCAACTGTCGGCTGAAGTGGTGTAAGGCTTGCCACCATTGGAATCTGGAGCAGTGGAAAGGCATTATGTGGAGTGATGAATCACGCTTCACCATCTGGCAGTCCGAAGGACAAATCTGGGTTTGGCGGATGCCAGGAAAACGCTATTTGCCAACTGTAAAGTTTGGTGGAGGGGGAATAATGGTCTGGGGCTGTTATTCATGGTTCGGGCTAGGCCCCTTAGTTCCAGTGAAGGGAAATCTTAACACTACAGCATACAATGCCATTCTAGATGATTCTGTGCTTCCAACTTTGTGGCAACAGTTTTGGTAAGGCCCTTTCCTATTTCAACATGACAATGCCCTCGTGCACAAAGCGAGGTCCATAAAGAAATGTTTTTTGAAGAACTTGACTGGCCTGCACAGAGCTGACCTCAACCCCATCAAACACTTTTGGGATGAATTTGAACATCGACTGTGAGCCAGGCCTAATCACCCAACATCAGTGCCTGACTTCACTAATGCTCTTGTGGCTGAATGGAAGCAAGTCCCTACAGGAATGTTCCAACATCTAGTGGAAAGCCTTCCCAGAAGTATAGAGTTGTTACAGCAACAAAGGGGGGACCAACTTCATATTATTGCCCTTGATTTTGGAATGAGATGTGCGACGAGCAGGTGTCCACATACTTTTGGTCATGTAGTGTATATACAGTATATACACACACAACCTTTTGGATAGTTAGTACTTGGACATCTATATATTGTTTTCAATAATATCTATTACCGATAATAAGCATTTTAAACCCAGCCCTCTGCTTCCCTCAGCCCATCCCACCTATCTCTGTAGACCACCCCCTTTTGATTTCCACGCACCATATATTTTTCAACTGTGCTTTCTCACATGAACTTTGAACTTCTCTAGTTGCATAGTATCCACAGATTGTACGTTAAAGATAAATATTTTTCCTAAGAGTATTATTATAATGTTGATTGACTATGGCTTTCCAAATCACCCAACACTGCTATTTGTAGGGTTAACACACATTCATCATACCCACATATTTTACACTCTTATCCAGAGCAACTTACAGTAGTGAGTTCACACATTTTTTGTATTGGTTCCCCGTGGAAATCGAAAACACAACCCTGGCGTTGCAAGCGCCATGTTCTACCAATTGAGCAACAGGCTGCAGGTTTTCATGGTGATGTGAGCAAACAGGTAAAAACACTTCCTGTCTAGTTGACATGTTCAGAATCATGTTCAGAGCATGCCCAGTAAATGCCACCCTATATAGTGTGCAGTGTAAGGAATATGGTGTAAATTCAGATATTCCCAGTCTTCATATAGCATGTAGTGTGCCAGCATGTGGAACACTCGTAGCAGTGTTTTCAGTTGGTTGATGTGAGCAAATAAAGTTATTCTGACATGCAATTGCACTGTAATATGTAACAGCACATGTATTTACCCCAGACAAGGACACAGTAATATGTAACAGCACATGTATTTACCCCAGACGGCACTGTAATATGTAACAGCACATGTATTTACCCCAGACAGGCACAGTAATATGTAACAGCACATGTATTTACCCAGACAGGCACTGTAATATGTAACAGCACATGTATTACCCAGAACAGGCACTGTAATATGTAACAGCACATGTATTTACCCCAGACAGGCACTGTAATATGTAACAGCACATGTATTTACCCCAGACAGGCACTGTAATATGTAACAGCACATGTATTTACCCCAGACAGGCATGTAATATGTAACAGCACATGTATTTACCCCAGACAGGCACTGTAATATGTAACAGCACATGTATTTACCCCAGACAGGCACTGTAATATGTAACACACATGTATTTACCCCAGACAGGCACTGTAATATGTAACAGCACATGTATTACCCCAGACAGGCACTGTAAATATGTAACAGCACAATGTATTTACCCCAACAGGCACTGTAATATGTAACAGCACATGTATTTACCTCAGACAGGCACAGTAATATGTAACAGAACATGTATTTACCCCAGACAGACAGGCCTGTAATATGTAACAGCACATGTATTTCCCCAGACAGGCACTGTAATATGTAACAGCACATGTATTTACCCCAGACAGGCACTGTAATATGTAACAGCACATGTATTTACCCCAGACAGGCACTGTAATATGTAACAGCACATGTATTTACCCAGACAGGCACTGTAATATGTAACAGCACTGTATTTACCCAGCGGGCACTGTAATATGTAACAGCACATGTATTTACCCCAACAGGCACTGTAATATGTAACAGCACATGTATTTACCTCAGACAGGCACTGTAATATGTAACAGCACATGTATTTACCCCAGACGGGGCACTGTAATATGTAACAGCACATGTATTACCCCAGACGGGCACTGTAATATGTAACAGCACATGTATTTACCCCAGACGGGCACTGTAATATGTAACAGCACATGTATTTACCCCAGACGGGCACTGTAATATGTAACAGCACATGTATTTACCCCAGACAGGCACTGTAATATGTAACAGCACATGTATTTACCTCAGACAGGCACTGTAATATGTAACAGCACATGTATTTACCCCAGACAGGCACTGTAATATGTAACAGCACATGTATTTACCCCAGACAGGCACTGTAATATGTAACAGCACATGTATTTACCCCAGACAGGCACAGTAATATGTAACAGCACATGTATTTACCCAGACAGGCACAGTAATATGTAACAGCACATGTATTTACCCCAGACAGGCACAGTAATATGTAACAGCACATGTATTTACCCCAGACAGGCACTGTAATATGTAACAGCACATGTATTTACCCCAGACGGGCACTGTAATATGTAACAGCACATGTATTTACCCCAGACAGGCACTGTAATATGTAACAGCACATGTATTTACCCCAGACGGGCACTGTAATATGTAACAGCACATGTATTTACCCCAGACAGGCACTGTAATATGTAACAGCACATGTATTTACCCCAGACAGGCACTGTAATATGTAACAGCACATGTATTTACCCCAGACAGGCACTGTAATATGTAACAGCACATGTATTACCCCAGACAGGCACTGTAATATGTAACAGCACATGTATTACCCCAGACAGGCACTGTAATATGTAACAGCACATGTATTTACCCCAGACAGGCACTGTAATATGTAACAGCCAAGTATTTACCCAGACAGGCACTGTAATATGTAACAGCACATGTATTTACCCCAGACGGCACTGTAATATGTAACAGCACATGTATTTACCCCAGACAGGCACTGTAATATGTAACAGCAATGTATTTACCCCAGACAGGCACTGTAATATGTAACAGCACATGTATTTACCCCAGACAGGCACTGTAAAATGTAACAGCACATGTATTACCCCAGACAGGCACTGTAATATGTAACAGCACATGTATTATACCCCAGACAGGCACTGTAATATGTAAGCACAGTATTTACCCAGACGGGAACTGTAATATGTAACAGCACATGTATTTACCCACAGACAGGCACAGTAATATGTAACAGCACATGTATTCCCCAGACGGCACTGTAATATGTAACAGCACATGTATTTACCCCACGACGGCACTGTAATATGTAACAGCAATGTATTTACCCCAGACGGGCACTGTAATATGTAACAGCACATGTATTTACCCCAGACGGGCACAGTAATATGTAACAGCACATGTATTTACCCCAGACGGGCACTGTAATATGTAACAGCACATGTATTTACCCCAGACGGGCACAGTAATATGTAACAGCACATGTATTTACCCCAGACAGGCACTGTAATATGTAACAGCACATGTATTACCCAGACAGGCACAGTAATATGTAACAGCACATGTATTTACCCAGACGGCACGTAATATGTAACAGCACATGTATTTACCCCAGACAGGCACTGTAATATGTAACAGCACATGTATTTACCCCAGACAGGCACTGTAATATGTAACAGCACATGTATTTACCAGACAGGCACAGTAATATGTAACAGCACATGTATTTACCCCAGACAGGCACTGTAATATGTAACAGCACATGTATTTACCCAAGACAGGCACTGTAATATGTAACAGCACATGTATTTACCCCAGACAGGCACTGTAATATGTAACAGCACATGTATTTACCCCAGACAGGCACTGTAATATGTAACAGCACATGTATTTCCCCAGAGGCACTGTAATATGTACAGCACATGTATTTACCCAGACAGCACTGTAATATGTAACAGCACATGTATTTACCCCAGACAGGCACAGTAATATGTAACAGTACATGTATTTACCCCAGACAGGCACTGTAAAAAAAAAAAAACATTTAGTTGATTCAACAAATTATTATTAGTAACTGGTTCCACAGCCTTTTTTAGTTTACTTAACTTTCGGTCAAGTGTTAATTGAACTTTCTAGTTGGCCCAAACTTGAGAGAACTTAGGTTAGGGACACCCACAATTCAAGTAGCGCTTTGAACATACAATGTTTTCTGCCATACGAAAACGGGCTCAAATTAAGATCCTACATCTGTACCTACAGCCTGACACACCTGTAAGACATGTTTACTCAACACAACTATGGATGAACCTGTCTACACAGATCTCTCTCTCTCTCTCTCTCTCTCTCCCTCTCTCTCTCTTTCCTTCTTTCTCTCTTAATCTCTCTCTGTATCTCTTTCTGTCTGTCTCTTTTTAATCCCGACCTGATTTAATATTCGATGAATCATCTGTATCATAATGGCACTGGCATTGCCATGCTAAATATGAGTATTTACTGTCATATTAATAACTAAATCCTGTTGTTTGTAATTTCTGTTCAATCTTGTGCAGATGTGTTACAGTAAACAGGTGTGTGTTTGTTAATGTAAAGTATGTACTCGTTACACCAGTTGTCAATGACTCAACAACAATACCTTAATTATGTAGATCGTCTTGATCTAGTCAGCATGTCTACCTGATTGCACTGTCACTAAGAGCTCTTCTCTCTCTCTCTCTCTCTCTCTCTCTCTCTCTCTCTCTCTCTCTCTCTCTCTCTCTTCTCTCTCTCTCTCTCTCTCTCTCTTCTCGCTTCTCTCTCTCTCTTTGCCCTCACTCTATCCTATACGCATTTCTCTCTTTTATAATTTCTCTCTCGCCCTCTATCTCTTTCTCTCGCCTCTCTCTCTCGCCTCTCTCTCTCTCTCTCTCTCTCGCCCTCTCTCTCTCGCCCTCTTTCGTATTTCGTATCGGCCTAATTCTGCTCTGCATGCATTATTTGGTGTTTTACGTTGTACCCAGAGGATATTTTTGCAGTAATCTGCATGCAGTCTCAATTTGGTGTTTGTCCAATTTTGTGAATTCTTGGTCGGTGAGCGGACCCCAGACCTCAACACTATCAAGGGCAATGGGGTCTATAACTGATTCAAGTATTTTAGCCAGATCCTAATTGGTATGTCAAATTTTATTTCCTTTTGATAGCATAGAAGGCCCTTCTTCCTAGTCTCTCAGCTCATTCAGAGCTTTGTGGAAGTTACCTGTGGCACTGATGTTTAGGCCGAGCTATGTATAGTTTTTTGTGTGCTATAAGGCAACGGTATCTAGATGGAATTTCTATTTGTGGTCCTGGCGACTGGACGTTTTTTGGAACACCATTGTTTTGGTCTTACTGAGATTTACTGTCAGGGCCCAGGTCTGACAGAATCTGTGCAGAAGATCTAAGTGCTGCTGTAGGCCCTCCTTGGTTGGTGACAGAAGCACCAGATCATCAGTCAACAGTAGACT
The DNA here is from genome assembly GCF_002910315.2 of Salvelinus sp. IW2-2015. Lineage (NCBI taxonomy): Eukaryota > Metazoa > Chordata > Actinopteri > Salmoniformes > Salmonidae > Salvelinus > Salvelinus sp. IW2-2015. The sequence continues at coordinate 21,213,456 of NC_036870.1, forward strand.
TCAGATTCTTGACTTCAGATTCTAGTAGGGTGAGGCCAAGTGCTGCAGATTGTTCTAGTGCCCTCGCAAATTCATTGAATATAACAGTTGAAGTCGAAGTTAACATACACCGTAGCCAAATACATTTAAACTCAGTTTTTCACAATTCCTGACATTTAATCCTAGTAAAAATTCCCTGTCTTAGGTCAGTTAGGATCACCACTTTATTTTAAGAATGTGAATGTCAGAAAATAGTAGAGAGAATGATTTATTTCAGCTTTTATTTCTTTCATCACATTCCCAGTGGTCAGAAGTTTACATACACTCAATTAGTATTTGGTAGCATTGCCTTTAAATTGTTTAACTTGGGTCAAATGTTTTGGGTAGCCTTCCACAAGCTTCCCACAATAAGTTGGTGAATTTTGGCCCATTCCTCCTGACAGAGCTGAGTAACTTAGTCGGGTTTATAGCCTCCTTGCTCACACACGCTTTTTCAGTTCTGCCCACACATTTCTATGGATTGAGGTCAGGGCTTTTTGATGGCCACTCCAATACCTTGACTTTGTTGTCCTTAAGCCATTTTGCAGCAACTTTGGAAGTATGCTTGGGGTCATTGTCCATTTGGAAGACCCATTTGCGACCAAGCTTTAACTTCCTGACTGATGTCTTGAGATGTTGCTTCATATATGCACACAATTTTCCTTTCCTCATGATGCCATCTATTTTGTGAAGTGCACCAGTCCCTCCTGCAGCAAAGCACCCCCACAACATGATGCTGCCACCCCCGTGCTTCACGGTTGGGATGGTGTTCTTTAGCTTGCAAGCTTCCCCTTTTTACTTCAAACATAACGATGGTCATTATGGCCAAAAAGTTATATCTTTTTTTCATCAGACCAGAGGCATTTCTCCAAAAAGTAAGATCTTTGTCCCCATGTGCAGTTGCAAACCGTAGTCTGTCTTTTTTTATGGTGGTTTTGGAGCAGTGGCTTCTTCCTTGCTGAGAGCCTTTCAGGTTATGTTGATATAGGACTCGTTTTACTGTGGATATAGATACTTTTGTACCTGTTTCCTCCAGCATCTTCACAAGGTCCTTTGATGTTGTTCTGGGATTATTTGCATTTTTCGCACAAAGTACATTCATCTCTAGGAGACAGAACGCATCTCCTTCCTGAGCGATATGACGGCTGCGTGGTCCCATGGTGTTATACTTGCATACTATTGTTTGTACAGATGAACGTGGTACCTTCAGGCATTTGGAAATTGCTCCCAAGGATGAACCAGGCTTGTGGAGGTCTGCACACTTTTTCCTGGGCTCTTGGCTGATTCTTTTTGATTTTCCCATGATGTCAAGCAAAGAGGCTCTGATTTTGAAAGGTAGGCCTTGAAATACATCCACAGGTACACTTCCAATTGACTCATATGATGTCAATTAGCCTATCAGAAGCTTCTAAAGCCATGACATAATTTTCTGGAATTGTCTATGCTATTTAAAGGCACAGTCAACTTAGTGTATGTAAACTTCTGACCCACTGGAATTGTGATACACTGAATTATTAGTGAAATAATCTGTCTGTAAACAATTGTTTGAAAAATTACTTGTGTCATGCACAAAGTAGATGTCCTAACCAACTTGCCAAAACTATAGTTTGTTAACAAGAATTTTGTGGAGTGGTTGAATAACTATTTTTAATGACTCCAACCTAAGTGTATGTAAACTTCCGAATTGAACTGCATGTTGAAAAGGGTGGGGGCTAAATCTGCATCCCTGTCTCACCCCACGGCCCTTTGGAAATAAATGTGTGTTTTCTTGCCAATTTGAACCACACACTTGTTGTTTGTGTACATGGATTTTATAATGTTGTGTGTTTTTCCCCCAACACCACTTTCCATCAATTTGTATAGCAGACCCTCATGCCAAATTGAGTCAAAGGCTTTTTTGAAATCAACAAAGCATGAGAAGACTTTGCCTTTGTTTTGGTTTGTTTGTTTGTTTGTCAATTAGGGTTTGCAGGGTTTGCAGGGTGGTCTGTCATACGGTCATTTGGTAAAAAGCCAATTTAACATTTGCTCAGTACATTGTTGTCACTGAGGAAATGTACGAGTCTACTGTTGATGATAATGAAGAGGATTTCCCCAAGGTTGCTGTTGATGATAATGAAGAGGATTTCCCCAAGGTTGCTGTTGATGATAATGAAGAGGATTTCCCCAAGGTTGCTGTTGATGCGTAGTTATTGGGGTCAAGTTTGTCTCCACTTTTGTAGATTGGGGTGATCAGTTCTTGGTTCCAAATATTGAGGTTAGATGCCAGAGCTAAGGATGATGTTAAAGAGTTTAAGTATAGCCAATTGGAGTTTGTTGTCTGTATATTTTATCATTTCATTGAGGATACCATCAATCAACACCACAGGTGTTTTTGGGTTGGAGGGTTTGTATTTTGTCCTGTAGTTCATTCAATATAATTGGAGAATCCAGTGGGTTCTGGTAGTCTTTAATAGTTGATTCTAAGATTTGTATTTGATCATGTATATGTTTTTACTGTTTGTTTTTTGTTATAGGACCAAAACAATTGGAGAAATGGTTTACTCATACATCTCCATTTTGGCTAGATAACTCTTCATGTTGTTTTTTTGTTTAGTGTTTTCCAATTTTCCCAGAAGTGGTGAGAGTCTATGGATTCTCATTTACATTGAGCTGATTTCTGATTGCTGTTCCTTCTTTTTCCGTAGTGTATTTCTGTATTGTTTTTGTGATTCACCATAGTGAAGGCGTAGACTCAGGTTTTCTGGGTCTCATGTTTTGGTTGGATAGGTTCTCAATTTCTTTCTTAGGTTTTTGCATTCTCATCAAACCATTGTCATTGTTGTTCATTTCTTCTGTGTTCTGTTTGAAATTATTAGATTTGATAGGGAAGCTGAGAGGTCAAATATACTGTTTAGGTTTTCTACTGCCACATTCTAACCAGGAAGTTGTCAAAAGGGATTGAATTTGTTGTTTCCATAGTTTTTTGTTAGGTTTCCACACTACATTCCTTGCATCTATAGCATTTTTTTATATTATTCAGTTCCTTTGGCTTTGGATGCCTCATGATGAGTATTGCTCTGTTCAAGTAGACTGTGATTTTGCTGTGATCTGATAGGGGTGTCAGTGGGTTGACTGTGAACGCTCTGAGAGACTCTGGGTTGAGGTCAGTGATAAAAAAGAGATGAGCTATAGGTGTACCTACCATAGGAGTCCCCTCGAAGCCTACCATTGACTATGTACATACCCAGCGTGCGACAGAGCTGCAGGAGTTGTGACATGTTTTTGTTGGTTATGTTGTAGTTGTGCCTAGGTGGGCATATGGGGGAATGCTCTCGCCCTCTCTCTCTATCTCGCCCTGTGTCTCTCTCGCCCTATCTCTATCCAACGACCCATTGCTCTCTTTATAATCTATGTCTCTCTACCTGCCCCTCTCTGGGTACAGCATGGGTTTTGTGTGGTGCTTTTTGATAGAGAGTGTTATCATAGAGTTTTTCCCAGAGGTGCAGCCATTGACACTTCCGGGAACTCGTCGTGAAGCAGACTCAACAGACCAGACCGGAGTTTGGCAGGTCAATGGGAGAAGTGAAAAATGTGTCCGTAGTTGTTAATTTTGTCGAATTCTAATGGCAGTAGATTGGAGCCAATGTCTTAAGTAACTAAACCAGTCATTACTACAACATCATGAAAGTGACAAACTGGCATGTACATTTTTTTTCTCCAAAACAACAGAGTGCCTTTCATTTGACAGCTTGCTCATGCGCAGTTCAGCGCAACTTGACCATTTGACCTAATGATGTGTTTCTGCACATTCTAGCCAATGTCACCATGACATCACCTACAAGTGTGATCAGGGATTTCTATTGGAGAAGCAGTTTTTGCATATCTTCATACTGTACTATCTTTGGTGTTATGTTGGTATAGTAAGGGTGTTTGCTCTGCCACATGAATACACAACATCTTTGTTTATGGTACTCTATCACTATAAGAGGAACCTTACTAAATCAAGTAAAAAATGATGGAAGCTACAATCTATCTGCAATAAAAAAAAAATAATAATGTATACATATTTTTTCTCCTAAAGGTTTGAGTCCCTTCCTCCTAACCCTTGACCCCTAACCCCGACCCCATCATGGCCCACCGGTCCCAGAGTTCGGACATCGGGGACAACCCCCTGGACCCTAACTTCCTGCCCCCCCACTACAGAGAAGAATACCGTCTCGCCATTGATGCTCTGGTGGAGACAGACCTACAGGTACAGAAGGAATGTGTGTGTATATGTGTGTGTGGCGTGCGTGCGTGCGTGCGTGTGTGTGTGTGATAACTCAGTGTGTTTACTCTCTCTCCAGGGCTACTATGAATTTCTTCAGACAGCAGATGTGGTCAACTTTCTCTGTCAACCGGAAATCGAACACATCAAGACCACGATCCAGACACCCAACCAGGCCCCGACCTCGAACGTACCAGAGCTGCCCTATCATGAGGTAGCGTTAATAATGATAATGATATTATTGAAGTGAGAAGATAAGTATTTATGACAGTCTGAGCTACATGAAGGCATCATAGTAAAAATGTGTGTTTTCAGGTGACAGGAGTCGTCTGCAAATGATTGATTGATTGATTAATTATTTAATGTCACTAAAATACAGGTGGAGACATTGTATACTATTGTATATATACTCTACCAGTCAAAAGTTTTAGAACACTTACTCATTCAAGGGTTTTTCTTTATTTTTACTATTTTCTACATAATAGTGAAGACATCAAAACTATGAAATTACACATATGGAATCATCTAGTAACCAAAAAAGTGTTAAACAAATCAAAATAAATGTTATATTTGAGATTCTTCAAATAGCCACTGTTTGCCTAGGTGACAGCTTTGCACACTCTTGGCATTCTCTCAACCAGCTTCATAAGGTAGTAGGGTTGCAAAGGGTCGGAAACTTTCCGGTAAATTTCGGGAATTAATCCGGACATTTTCCATTGGAAGTTAAGCCCTGGAATTTGGGGAATTTTGCTTAAATTCGTCAAAAAAGTTAGCTTATAAGAGTGAACTTTTTTTGTGGGATACACATAAGGCAATTCTAGGTCTTGTGGCATATTTTGGTTAAACTATCCCCAATTCAATGAAATTTCAACCCTCTGCATGCACAGTGCATTCTTCCATCACATGTACAGCTGATTCTCAAGATCTTGCACACTAATGAGATGCTATTGAGCCCACACTACTACACTGTCTGAGCCAAGGACTATCAATCAATCAATCAATTTTATTTTATATAGCCCTTCGTACATCAGCTAATATCTCGAAGTGCTGTACAGACACCCAGCCTAAAACCCCAAACAGCTAGTAATGCAGGTGTAGAAGCACGGTGGCTAGGAAAAACTCCCTAGAAAGGCCAAAACCTAGGAAGAAACCTAGAGAGGAGAGAGAGATAAGTGGATGGCTGAAACTTTCTACTTTTAAACTCGGACAAAACGAGATGCTTGTTCTAGGTCCAAGAAACAAAGAGATCTTCTGTTAAATCTGACAATTCATCTTGATGGTTGTAAAGTCGTCTCAAATAAAACTGTGAAGGACCTCGGCGTTACTCTTGACCCTGATCTCTCTTTTGACGAACATATCAAGACTGTTTCAAGGACAGCTTTTTTCCATCTACGTAACATTGCTAAAATCAGAAATTTTCTGTCCAAAAATGATGCAGAAAAATTAATCCATGCATTTGTTACTTCTAGGTTAGACTACTGCAATGCTCTACTTTCCGGCTACCCGGATAAAGCACTGAATAAACTTCAGTTAGTGCTAAATACGGCTGCTAGAATCCTGACTAGAACCAAGAAATTTGATCATATTACTCCAGTGCTAGCTTCCCTACACTGGCTTCCTGTTAAGGAAGGGCTGATTTCAAAGTTTTACTGTTAACCTATAAAGCGTTACATGGGCTTGCTCACCTATCTTTCCGAGTTGGTCCTGCCGTACATACCAATACGTACGCTACGGTCACAAGACGCAGGCCTCCAATTGTCCCTAGAATTCTAAGCAAACAGCGGGAGGCAGGGCTTCTCCTATAGATCTCCATTTTTATGGAACAGTCTGCCTACCCATGTGAGAGACGCAGACTCGGTCTCAACCTTAAGTCTTTACTGAAGACTTATCTCTTCAGTAGGTCATATTGATTGAGTGTAGCCTGGCCCAGGAGTGTGAAGGTGAACGGAAGGCTCTGGAGCAACGAACCGCCCTTGCGGTCTCTGCCAGGCCGGTTCCCCTCTCTCCACTGGGATTCTCTGCCTCTAACCTGTTACAGGGGCTGAGTCACTGGCTTGCTGGTGCTCTTTCATGCCGTCCTAGGAGGGGTGCGTCACTTGAGTGGGTTGAGTTACTGACGTGATCTTCCTTCTGGGTTGGCGCCCCCCTTGGTTTGTGCTGTGGTGGAGACCTTTGTGGGCTATACTCGGCCTTGTCTCAGGATTGTAAGTTGGTGGTTGAGGATTACCCTCTAGTGGTGCGGGGGCTGTGTTTGGCAAAGTGGGTGGGGTTATATCCTTCCTATTTGGCCCTGTCCGGGGGTTTCTTCGGATGGGCCACGTGTCTCCTGACCGCTCCTGTCTCAGCCTCCAGTATTTATGCTGCAGTAGTTTGTGTCGGGGGGCTAGGTCAGTTGGTTACCTGGAGTACTTCTCCTGTCTTATCCAGTGTCCTGTGTGAATTTTAAGTATGCTCTCTCTAATTCTCTCGTTCTCTCTTTCTCTCTGAGAACCTGAGCCCTAGGACCATACGTCAGGACTACCGGGCATGATGACACCTTGCTGTCCCCAGTCCGCTGGCTTGCTGCTATTCCAGTTTCAACTGTTTCTGCCTGTGGTTACGGAACCCCTACCTGTCCCAGACCTGCTGTTTCAACTCTTAATGATCGCTATGAAAAGCCACTGAGATTTATTCCTGATTATTATTTGACCATGCTTGTCATTTATAACATTTTGAAAATCTTGGCTCTCTCTAATTTTCTCCTTCTCTCTTTCTTTCTCTCGGAGGCCTGAGCCCTAGGACCATACGTCGGGACTACGGCCGTGGTGACTCCTTGCTGTCCCCAGCCCGCCTGGCCTTGCTGCTATTCCAGTTTCAACTGTTCTGCCTGCGGTTATGGAACCCCTACCTGTCCCAGACCTGCTGTTTTCAACTCTTAATGATCGGCTATGAAAAGCCAACTGAGATTTATTCCTGATTATTATTTGACATGCTTGTCATTTATGGAAATTTTGAAAATCTTGGCTCTCTCTAATTTTCTCCTTCTCTCTTTTCTTTCTCTCGGAGGACCTGGGCCTAGACCATGCGTCGGACTGCCGCCCGTGGTGACTCCTTGCTGTCCCCAGTCCGCCTGCCTTGCTGCTATTCCAGTTTCAGCTGTTCTGCCTGCGGTTATGGAACCGCCACCTGTCCAGACCTGTTGTTTTTCAACTCTTGATGATCGGCTATGAAAGCCAACTGAAAATTATTCATGATTATTATTTGACCATGCTTGTCACTTATGAACATTTTTGAACATCTTGGCATAGTTCTGTTATAATCTCCACCGGCACAGCCAGAAAGGACTGGCCACCCTCAAGCCGGTT
>NC_036870.1:21223547-21229560 GCF_002910315.2 Salvelinus sp. IW2-2015
TAAATTCCCCCGCACAGTCCCCCGCAGCCGGACAACTTTCTCATGGCTTCTCGGAGGGAAACGCTGTAGGAATGCTCAACCGGTGTCGCTTATTCAGCCGACAGAAACTTTCAACCGGTTTCTCCCATTATGTAGCGAGTCGGAGTCTGAGTCTGAGTCTTCTCTTGTCTCTACTCCTCCCGTTACGGGGTCTGAGACGCCGAAGGCTCCCACCATTAGCTCTGACAAATTGAAACCCTAGTCATTGGCGACTCCATTACCCGCAGTATTAGACTTAAAGCGAATCACCCAGCGATCATACACTGTTACCAGGGGCAGGGCTACCGACGTTAAGGCTAATCTAAAGATGGTGCTGGCTAAAGCTAAATCTGGCGAGTGTAGAGGAGTATAGAGATATTGTTATCCACGTCGCACCAACGATGTTAGGATGAAACAGTCAGAGGTCACCAAGTGCAACATAGCTTCAGCGTGTAATCAGCTAGAAAGATGTGTCGGCATCGAGTAATTGTCTCTGGCCCCCTCCCAGTTAGGGGGAGTGACGAGCTCTACAGCAGAGTCTCAGCACTCAATCGCTGGTTGAAAACTGTTTTCTCGCCCTCCAAAGATAGAATTTGTAGATAATTGGCCCTCTTTCTGGACTCACCCACAAACAGGACCAAGCCTGACCTGCTGAGGAGTGACGACTTTTATACTACTATCTGTACTTACTGGTGGCACAGACGCTGTTTCTTCCTTTCCTACACTGAAATTACCCTTGCCTAACGATTGCGTCTGAAGCTGGGCTTGTAGCACAGCTATTCTCGCCGTAAGGCGATCGTTCTCCTGTATATTATGAGTACAGCGACTGCAATTAGAAGACATCATGTTTATGTTACTACTTAGCTTCGGCTGTTGAAGGTGTTGACGAACCATGTCCAGATAAAGCGTCCGGAGTGAAAAAGTTGAATGAGGGTAAAAAGTTGCGATGGAAAAAAACTAAAAATATAAACGGTAATTAAAAACAAAAACAAAACAAAAAAACGTAAAGTTGTCAGCTAGCAAAGTAAAGTTGGCAGCAAAACGCACAGCAACAAAACGCACAGCAACACGTCTGCAGATTCAACAGGAAGTGACGCAATCAAGGTCGTTCGCAATCAAGGTCGTTCGACTACATGAGTTCTGGTAAGTTTGGATTACAATACTGGTTGGGGTGAATATATTTTATATGACATACATGATTTTTTGTTAGCTAGTAAATAGTAGCCTACAGCAAAGTGTTTTTAAATCATTTCTAACTTGTTCTGCTAGTTAGTGTTTGCTACCACGTGGGTTTTAGCTTGCTTGAGCCTGCTAACTGAGGAGTGTTAGTTCACCTGTTTCCAAAAAAGATTTGGCATGGGTCCTCAGATCCTCAAAAAGTTCTACAGCTGCACCATCGAGAGCATCCTGACCAGTTGCATCACCGCCTGGTATGGCAACTGCTCGGCATCTGACTGTAAGGCGCTACAGAGGGTAGTGCGTACGGCCCAGTACATTACTTCCTGCAATCCAGGACCTATTTAATAGGCGATGTCAGAGGAATGTTTTGTTGTACCCTCTTCACGACTGTCTTGGTGTGTTTGGACCATGATAGATCGTTGGTGATGCGGACACCAAGGAACTTGAAACTCTTGACCCGCTCCACTACAGCCCCATTGATGTTAATGGGGGCCTGTTCGGCCCGCCTTTTCCTGTAGTCCACGATCAGCTCCTTGTCTTGCTCACATTGAGAGAGAGGTTGTTGTCCTGGCACCACACAAAGGAACACCTATGTGAGAATGGTATTCATTGACTAGAGCTCAGCGTTCAACGCCACAGTGACCTCAAAGCTCAAAGCTACCCTCACTTAGCTAACGATCCTGGAACTAAACACATCCCTCTGCAACTGGATCCTGGATTTCCTGACGGGCCGCCCCCAGGTGGTGAGGGTAGGTAGCAACACATCTGCTACGCTGATCCTCAACACTGGAGCCCCCCAGGGGTGCGTGCTCAGTCCTCTCCTGTACTCCATGTTCACCCACGACTGCATGGCCAGGAACGACTCCAACACCAGCATTAAGTTTGCAGACGACACAACGACGAGACAGCCTATAGGGAGGAGGTCAGAGACCTGGCCGGGTGGTGCCAGAATAACAACCTATCCCTCAACGTAATCAAGACAAAGGAAATTATTGTGGACTACATGAAAAGGAGGACCGAGCATGCCCCCATTCTCATCGACAGGGCTGTAGTGGAACAGGTTGAGAGCTTCAAGTTCATTGGTTTGCACATCACCAACAAACCTGAACGGTCCAAACACACCAAGACAGTCGTGAAGAGGCCACGACAAAACCTATTCCCCCTCAGGAGACTGAAAAGATTTGGCATGGTCCTCAGATCCTCAAAAGGTTTCTACAGCTGCAACATCGAGAGCAGAGGAAGGCCCTAAAAATTGTCAAAGACCCCAGCCACCCCAGTCATAGACTGTTCTCTCTGCTACCACATGGCAAGCGGCACCGGAGCGCCAAGTCTAGGACCAAAAGGCTTCTCAACAGCTTTTATCCCCTAGCCATAAGGCATTTCACTCTAAGGTCTACCTACACCTGTTGTATTCGGAGCACGTGACAAATAAATAAACTTTGATTTGATATGTACGTACGGTCACTGTGGGGACGACGTCGTCGATGCACTCATTGATGAAGCTGATGACTGAGGTGGTATACTCCTCAATGCCATTGGATGAATCCTGGAACATATTCCAGTCTGTGCTAGCAAAACAGTCCTGTAGTGTAGCATCCGCACCATCTGACCACTTCCGTATTGAGCGAGTCACTGGTACTTCCTGCTTTAGTTTTTGCTTGTAAGCAGGAATCAGGAGGATAGAATTATGGGTTGGATTTGCCAAATGGAGGACAGGGGAGAGCTTTGTATGCATCTCTGTCTGTGGAGTAAAGGTGGTCTAGAGTTTTTTTTTCTTTGGTTGCACATGTGACATGCTGGTAAAAATGTGGTAAAACTGATATAAGTTTGCCTGCATTATAGTCCCCGGCAACTAGGAGCGCCACTTCTGGGAGAGAATTTTCATGTTTGCTTATGGCCTTATACAGTTGGTTGAGTGAGGTCTTGGTGCCAGCATCGGACTGTGGTGGTAAATAGACAGCTACGAATAATATAGATGAGAACTCTTGGTAGATAGTGTGGTCTATAGCTTATCATAAGGTACTCTACCTCAGGCGAGCAATACCTTGAGACTTCTTTAATATTATACATTGCGCACCAGCTGTTATTGACAAAAAAGACACACATCCACACCACTCATCTTACCAGATGTAGCTTCTCTGTTCTGCCGGTGCATTGAAAATCCCTCCAGCTCTATATTGTCCGTGTCGTCGTTCAGCCACGACTTGGTGAAACATATGATATTACAGTTCTTAATGTCCCGTTGGTAGGGTAATCGTAAGCCATCCATTTTATTTTCCAATGTTGCATGTTAGCAAGTAGAATTGATAGCAATGGGAGTTTACTCGCTCGCCTACGGATTCTCAAAAGACAGCCTGATCTGCATCCTCTTTTCCTCTGTCTTTTCTTCACGCAAATGATGTGGATCTGGGCCTGTTCCCGGGAGAGCAGTCTCTCTTTCTCATCAGACTCGTTAAAAAAAAGCTTCTTCCAGTTCGAGGTGAGTAATTCCAGTTCTGATGTCCAGAAGTTATTTTCGGTCATATGAGACAGTAGCAGCAACATTATGCACAAAATAAGTAAAAAATAAGTTACAAACATCGCAAAAAAACTAACAAAATAGCACAATTGATTACGGGTATGTAAAACGTCAGCCATCCTCTTCGGCGCCACATTTAAATGGTATTAATAATATTTTGCATATATTTCCTTTAATTCCCACCTCTGAATATTCCCCAGAATGTGCAACCCTATGAGGTAGTCAACTCGAATGTATTTCAATTCATTTGGGCTCCCAAATGGCGCAGCGGTCTAAGGCACTGCATTTCAGTGCTAGAGGCGTCACTGCAGATCCTAGTTTGATCCCGGGCTGTATCACAACCGGCTGTGATCGGGAGTCCCATAGGGTGACGCACAGGTTAGGGGAGGGTTTGGCCGGGGTAGGCCATCATTGTAAATAAGAATTTGTTCTTAACTGACTTGCCTAGTTAAAAATAGGTTAAAAAAATTTACAAAAATAAACAGATGTGCCTTCTTTAAAGTTCATTTGTGGAATTTATTTCCTTCTTAATGCGTTTGAGCCAATCAGTTGTGTTGTGACAAGGTAGGGGTAAAAGACCAAGTCCATATTATGGCAAGAACACATCAAATAAGCAAAGAGAAAATGACAGTCCATCATTACTTGAAGACATGAAGGTCAGTCAATACGGAACATTTCAAGAGGTTTGAAAGTTTCTTCAAGTGCAGTCGCAAAAACCATCAAGCGCTATGATTAAACTGGTTCTCATAAGGACCGCCACAGGAATGGAAGACCCAGAGTTACCTCTACTGCAGAGGATAAGTTCATTAGAGTTACCAGCCTCAGAAACTGCAGAGTTCCATATGTGTTATTTCATAGTTTTGATGTCTTCACTATTCTACAATGTAGAAAATAGTAAAAATAAAGAAAAACACTTGGATGAGTAGGTGTTCTAAAACTTTTGACCGGTAGTGTATATTCATATTTTCCTGTTGTCATAGTGTAAATATAGTTCACTAACAGTCGCTTATGTTTTCCCCAGGCAGACGCAGACGGCTCGTCTGACACCTACTGGCCGTTGCACTCTGACACGGCGGCCCCGGGGTTGGACCTGGGCTGGCCCCTCCAGGCGCACAGCTTCATCGGCCCCACAGAGGTCACGACCCTGGTCAACCCCAGCGAGCCCGACATGCCAAGCATCAAGGAGCAGGCCAGACGACTCATCAAGAACGCACAGCACGTAAGTGGAGTGGCGGGGAGAAGGGATGTACATTCACACAGACTCACACACAGCACTTACAGAGGCACATACACACACCTGTTCAGGTCTAAGTGGTGTAAATGGGAAGTGTACCGTATGTCAAATCACATTGTATTGGTCACATGCGCCGAATACAACAGGTGTAGACATTACTGTGAAAGGCGAGCCTATTCCAAACAATTCAGAGTTAAAAAGTACAAAAAATATTTGCTGAATAAAAAAAGAAATAGTAACACAATAAAAACAATAGCGATGCTATATACAAGGAGTACCAGTACCAAGTCAATGTGCAGGGGTACGAGGTAGTTGAGGTAAATTAGGTAATACATTATGTACATGTGGGTAGGGGTAAAAGTGACTATCAGTATTGATAATTAACAGAGTAGCAGGAGCATATGTGAAGAGTGTGAAAATATGTCTGTGGGAGTGTGTGTGCCGTCAATATGTGTGCGTGTGTGTGTGAGTGTTAGAGTGTCAGTGTAGTATGTGTGTGTGTGTGAGTGTTAGAGTGTCAGTGTAGTATGTGTGTGTGTGTGAGTGTCAGTGTAGTATGTGTGTGTGTGTGTGTGAGTGTTGAGTGTCAGTGTAGTATGTGTTGTGTGTGGAGTGTAGTAATGGTGAGTGTGTGTGAGTGTAGGTATGTGTGTGTGTGAGTGTAGTGTAGTATGGTGTGTGTTGAGTGTTTAGTGTAGTATGTGTTGTGTGTGTGAGTGTGGTTTAGAGTGTCAGTGGTAGTATGTGTTGTGTGTGGTGAGTGTAGTATGTGGTGAGTGTGTGAGTGTAGTATGTGTGTGTGAGTGTCAGTGTAGTATGTGTGTTGTGTGTGAGTGTTGTGTAGTATGTGTGTGTGTGAGTGTTAGAGTGTAGTGGTAAAGTATGTTGTGGTGTTGTAGTGTCAGTGGTAGTATGTGTGTGTGTGAGGTGAGGTGGTCAGTGTAGTATGTGTGTGTGTGAGTGTTAGAGTGTCAGTGTAGTATGTGTGTGTGTGAGTGTTAGAGTGTCAGTGTAGTATGTGTGTGTGTGAGTGTTAGAGTGTCAGTGTAGTATGTGTGTGTGTG
>NC_036870.1:21229574-21246339 GCF_002910315.2 Salvelinus sp. IW2-2015
TGTCAGTGTAGTATGTGTGTGTGTGAGTGTTAGAGTGTCAGTGTAGTATGTGTGTGTGTGAGTGTTAGAGTGTCAGTGTAGTATGTGTGTGTGTGCAAGAGAGTAAGTGCAAAACAATTCAGATAAGACAAATAAATAATAAGGTCAATGTAAATAGTCTGGTGGCCATTTGATTAACTGTTCATCAGTCTTATGGCTTGGGGGTAGAAGCTGTTCAGGAGCCTTTTGGTCCTAGATTTGGCGCTCTGGTACGGCTTGCAGTGTGGTAGCAGAGAGAAGAGTCTATGATTTGGGTTGCTGGAGTCTGGTATAGAGGTCCTGGATGGCAGGGAGTTTGGCCGCGGTGATATACTGGGCCGTACACACTCCCCTCTGTCGGATGCCGAGCAGTTGCAATACCAAGTGGTGATGCAGCTAGTCAAGCTGCTCTCAATGAGGATCTGAGGGCCCATGCCAAATATTTTCAGCCTCCTGAGGGGGAAGAGGCATTGTCGTGCCCTCTTCACGACTGTGTTAGGGTGTTTGGACCATGATGATAGGTCCTTAGTGATGTGGACACCGAGGAACTTGAAGCTCTCCACTCGCTCCACTACAGCCCCGTCGATGTTAATGTCGGCGAGCTCGGCCCTCTGTTTCCTGTAGTCCACGATAAGCTCCTTTGTCTTGCCCACATACACTACCGGTCAAAAGTTTTAGAACACCTACTAATTAGCCGTAGGCTAGCAGTCTTGACTAGCAGGCTGCAGGTCAGTCACAGTGCTGCTGCTGAGTAAACTACAGCCAGTCTTTGATCCAGTGGGCAGGGCTATAACGTAATTGGTTACTATGGTTACCTATAGCTCTAGGTGTGTGTGGAAGTTTACAAAACACATGCACACTCATCAGACAGCTAATCACCACACTATAGGCTACAAAACAACCCATCCACTCACCCACCCACCCGGATGCACACCCACATTTTAATAGACGCTCTTATCCAGAGCGACTTACACCCACCCACTCGCATCTTCTTTGGAGGACAAAGGTTTTTTGTTACATAAACAGTTTACACACGTTTTACATACAGTACCAGTCAAAAGTTTGGACACACCAACTCATTCAAGGGTTTTTCTTTATTTTTTTTACTATTTTCTACATTGTAGAATAATAGTGAAGACATCTAAACTATGAAATAACACATATGGAATCATGAAGTAACCAACATTTCTTTAAACAAATAGCCACCCGTTGCCTTGATGACAGCTTTGCACAATCTTGGCATTTTCTCAACCAGCTTCACCTGGAATGCTTTTCCAACAGTCTTGAAGGAGTTCCCACATATGCTGAGCACTTGTTGGCTGCTTTTCCTTCACTCTGCGGTCTGACTCATCCCAAACCATCTCAATTTGGTTGAGGTCAGGGGATTGTGGAGGCCAGGTCATCTGATGCAGCACTCCATCACTCTCCTTCTTGGTAAAATAGTACTTACACAGCCTGGAGCTGTGTTGGGTCATTGTCCTATTGAAAAACAAATGATAGTCCCACTAAGCCCAAACCAGATGGGATGGCGTATCACTGCAGAATGTTGTGGTAGCCATGCTGGTTAAGTGTGCCTTGAATTCTAAATAAATCATAGACAGTGTCACCAGCAAAGCACTCCCACACCATAACACCTCCTCCTCCATGCTTTATGGTGGGAATTACACATGCAGAGTTTACCCACACCGCGTCTCACAAAAACACGGCGGTTGGAACCAAAAATCTCAAATTTGGACTCCAGACCAAAGGACAAATTTTCACCGGTCTAATGTCCATCGCTCGTGTTTCTTGGCCCAACCAAGTCTCTTTTTCTTATTGGTGTCCTTTAGTAGTGGTTTCTTTGCAGCAATTCGACCATGAAGGCCTGATTCACACAGTCTCCTCTGAACAGTTGATGTTGAGATGTGTCTGTTACTTGAACTCTGTGAAGCATTTATTTGGGCTGCAATTTCTGAGGCCGGTAACTCTAATGAACTTATCCTCTGTAGCAGAGGTGACTCTGGGTCTTCCATTCCTCATGAGAGCCAGTTTCATCATAGCGCTTGGTGGTTTTTGCGACTGCACTCGAAGAAACTTTCAAACCTCTTGAGATGTTCCGTATTGACTGACCTTCATGTCTTAAAGTAATGATGGACTGTCGTTTCTCTTTGCTTATTTGAGTTGTTCTTGCCATAATATGGATTTTTTTTTTTTACCAAATAGGGCTATCTTCTGTATACCACCCCTACCTTGTCACAACACAACTGATTGGCTCAAACGCAATAAGAAGGAAAGAAATTCCATAAATCAACTTTTAAGAAGTTATACCTGTTAATTGAAATGCATTCCAGGTGGCTACCTCATGAAGCTGGTTGAGAGAATGCCAAGAGTGTGCAAAGCTGTCATCAAGGCAAAGGGTGGCTATTTGAAGAATATCAAATATCAAATATATTTTGATTTGTTTAACACTTTATTGCATACTACATGATTCCATATGTGTTATTTCATAGTTTTGATGTCTTCACTATTCTACAATGTAGAAAATTGTAAAAATATAGAAAAACCCTTGAATGAGTTGGTGTTCTAAAACTTTTGACCGGTAGTGTATGTTCCAGCAGTGAGGGCAGGAGTGGAGTTCAACTGGCAGTTACAGATTCCCAGACCCAGGCCTTCTCACCCCAGTCCACCCAACAACACACCGTTAACGCGATAGCATTCCCATCCTGTTGAATACCTATTATGTTATTTTTTACTCAGTCACTATCCCTCAGACAGGGATCCAGTGTTGCAGATAGAGTCATGTTAATGATTATTTGTCAGTTTTGGACGCTGTTGTCTTAAACTCTGCCAGTCAGTCTGCCCCCGCTCTGCTCTGTCCTGCTTATCCACCACACCCTGTCTCTGAAGATGAATGACTTGCACTCAGCTCAACCTCCTAAATAATACAATTACTTTTCTGTGGTGTTGTAGTGTGTGTGTGTGTTGTGTGGTGTGTGTGTGTGTGGTGTGTGTGTGTGTTGTGTGTGTGTGGTGTGTGTGTGTGTGTGTGTGTGTGTGTGTGTGTGGTGTGTGTGTGTGTGTGTGTGTGTGTGTGTGTGTGTGTGTGTGTGTGTGTGTGTGTGTGTGTGTGTGTGTCTAAATGTCAACAGGGTCGACAAACCTGTTAATTCTGACCTGCCATGCTCTGTTACTGTCCTCGCTCTCTTTCTGTGTGTGTGTGTGTGTGTGCATGTGTGTGTGTTGTGTGTGTGTGTGTGTCTAAATGTCAACAGGGTTGACAAACCTGTTAATCTGACCTGCCATGTCTCTGTTACTGTCCTCCCTCCTCTTTCTGTGTTGTGTGTGTGTGTGTGTGTGTGTGTGTGTGTGTGTGTGTGTGTGTGTTGTGTGTGTGTGTGTGTGTGTGTGTGTGTGTGTGTGTGTGTGTGTGTGTGTGTGTGTGTGTAGTGTGTGTGTGTGTGTGTGTGTGTGTGTGTGTGTGTGTGTGTGTGTGTGTGTGTGTGTGTCATGTCCAACTAAACGAAATAATCCTAAACCTGATGTGATATTTTCTAGTTTCTATTTGGCTAATGTGATATTTCCCCGTCTCTCATTGGGCGTTGTTAGGTCATCGCTGTGGTGATGGACATGTTTACAGACGTGGATCTGTTTTCTGACTTGCTGGATGCCGCGGCACGTCAAGTTCCCGTCTACATTCTATTGGACGAACAGAATGCCCATCACTTCGTCTCCATGGTGATCAACTGTAAGGTCAACTTGGATCTTGTCCACGTGAGTCTCTATGTTTTTGGCCTAGATTGAACTATTTTAGGCGGGGTGACTCTCCACGCCTTAACTCAGTTTTCCCCACAACTCAGGTTAATCCTGTTCCTGAAAACCTACTGGGTGTGCAGGGGTTTGATCCATCCCAGCACTAGCACAAACAGCACAGGGCTAAAAAATAACAGTAGTTTTAATAGTTTGAAAAACACATGGTTTGAGCCGACAGTCTTACAGATAGTATCCCAGTGTTTCTGTGTTGACTGGCAGGAGGCCACTGTCTCATAGCAGTAAGGTCATTTATTTACCTACATATTTACATGATGTCTAACTGACTAGACCTGAGCTTGGTTACATACATCTCAACAGAGCGGACAAACTGGTTTGATTCACCCTTAGAACTCACTAAAGACTAACATCATTCATTAACCCCTTGTGATTCTGAATAACTATTTTGTGTGTGCGTGTGTGTGTTGCAGATGATGCGTGTGCGGACGGTGGCGGGAGTGACCTATTTCTGTCGGACAGGGAAGTCATTTAAAGGACAGGTGAAAAACCGCTTTCTATTGGCTGACTGCAGGGCCGTGCTCAGCGGAAACTACAGGTGAACATAGAAATATAACAGATTTCAACACTCAACTATAGTTGAGCATAGAAACACAGCAGATAGAACAGATATCAGATACTTCTTTAGTCGCAGAAGTTAACGTGTCATATCCTGTTTCCTGTAGTTTCATGTGGTCCTATGAGAAGCTGCATCGCTGCATCGCTCATCTCTTCCTGGGAGAACTGGTCACCACCTTTGACGAGGAGTTCCGCATCCTGTTCGCTCAATCACAGCCCCTCACTGTTGACCACGCCCTAGTGCCTTTCTCCTCTGACAGCAGCAGCAGCAGTTACTATGGTAACCAGTTTGGCTTGAAGCGGACCCAGTCCCTGCGAAACCCTCTGAGTTTCCAACGACACACCCCCGAACTTCCGGCCTACCCTTTCGGAGGAGGAGATTCCGAGCGCTCTGCGTTCCGAAGAGATGACATGTTCCGACATACCATAGAACCAGGAGGACTGAATCTTGGGAAGTTTGCAGTGTCACAGCAGTTCAGGATGCAGCAGAGCCGCTCCATGGTCTCCAGGTGGGATGGTGCACGTATATTTATGTCAAACTAGATTTTATGTAGAACCCTATAATTCACTATACTCTTAGAAAAAAGGGTTCCAAGGGGGTTCTTTGGCTGTTCCCATAGGAGAACCCTTTTTGGTTCTAGGTAGAACCTTTTTTGGTTCCAGGTAGAACCCTTTTTGGTTCCATGTAGCAATCACTGTGGAAAGGGTTCTACATGGAACCCAAAGGGGTTATTCAAAGGGTTCTCCTATGGGGACAGCCAAAGAACCCTTTTTTTTCCTAAGAGTGTATACTTGGAATAGAGTACCAAAGTCAATCATGAGTATTCAACCGATTTTTGGGGAACTTCCTCTGTTACCATTTGAAAGGGTTTTGTTTGTGTTTCCTGTGTTCCCAGGCAGATGGAGATAAGCGCCAGTGACTATAAGAGGCACAGCTATGCAGAGGGAACCCAGGAGAGCTACACCTCTTCCAGACAGTACATGAAGCACAGAGTCATGAACAACCTGGATGAGACAGAGCAGCACTACCACAGGTACTAGTTAGTTAGTTCATTTGTTAGTTAGTTAGTTTATGTTGTCTTTGTCAGCTTGACTTAATATTGTGATCAGGTCAGGCAAAACTCTTGGCCCTAGTTATAATCTTTTAAAAAATGATCTGTGATATGTAAAGCATGTTGGGTTTTTATGATCGTTATTCTGATGATGTTGATGAGGATGATGATTCTGCTGCTGATGATGATTTATGAACATGTTTGTATTCCAGGGAGCAGAGCCAGTCCAGCCACTACTACCAGGGTGGTGAGGGACCTGGGTTAGGGCTGGGGTCAGGGCTAGAAGGACCTGGCTCAGGCCATGGACACTACGACAGGCTGAGGAACAGACCAGCACTGGACCAGTACTCTGACTCAGGCTACCCCTATGAGGAACCTCCTGGTCCAGAGGGCTACGGCAGAGACTACTTCTCCTCTGAGGACCTGAAACATGACCCGGGACATCCACCAGCAGGGGGAAGGTACGTGGTAGGGACAGTCCACTGGACTGGAGAATAATCAGTAATGTCTGTTCACTGTTGACTGCTCCCACTAGAGTTCTTAAATTAAAGTGAAGAAAATGTGTAAGTATCAACCACGACACTCAAAATGTGTCTATAATAATGTAACACCTTCTCCTTTGTCTAGGTACGGAGGTGGCAGTGGCCACAAGAGGCCGACGGTGGGCCAGCCCTACGCCTGCCTGTCATCCCCCACCCATCCGCACCCCCCAGAGAAGCAGGTATTTCCTGTTCCAGCGGAGGCAGACCACGACCAGGACCCCAACGTCAGACAGGGCCTCCGCAGCTGGAGGATCAACTCCTACCTCAGCGCCTACGGGGACACAGGAGAGGAGGGGCTGCCCCAACCTCTGGGCCCTGATGCTTTCCAAGACCCTGAGTCTGATGGGAAATCGTACGCCCATGAGGCAAGAGAGCCTCCGAATGTCCCCTCCAAGCCGAGACCGGATATCCGACCGCTGCACTACAGCAAGCCATTCATGCCTGAGAGCATGGGGAAGGACAGGGCTGACCGATGGACCACAGAGTGGGAGAGAGAGAGAGAGAAAGAGCGGGCGGTGGGGGGGAGGGAGGTGGGTGCAGACGTGGAGATGCCGTCGTCGAGGGAGGCTCCGGGGGAGGTCTCGATCTCCAAACACGAGACGGTCCGGATGCGGGTCAACCCGATGCTCCAGAGGAGTTCCCGGCTGCGCTCCTCCCTCATCTTCTCCTCCTCCAAGACGGAGACCCACATGGGAGGCCTGGGCATGAAGGTCTTTATTACCTTTCATATCATCTCTGATTTGTTTTACATTGTATTGCAACCTTACTTTGAAATGTGCCATACAAATAAAGTTTAATTTGATTTGACGCAGGTGGCCAACGAGGAGGACGAGAATTCCGACTCGCTCCGCACCACCTCCATCGTCCAACAGATCCTGGACAAGAGACGCTCCTTGACCCGGGAACCCTTTGAGTGGAGGAAGAAGGCAGAGGAGAACGAGAGAGAGAAGGAGAAAGAAGAGAAGGAGAAAGAAAAGAAAGAGGCTTGGTTGAAAGAGGAGGCTGAGCCAAAGAAAGAGCCCCCCAAAGTAACCCCAGCCAACAGAGAGGTGCCTAAGAACCCCCTGGCCGAGGTGGAGACCACGAAAGTCACCCCAGCATCTGCAGATCCCCCTAAATCCCAGGCATTGAACATGAACAACCCTTCCAATAGACTGCAGTACTTCATGGAGCTGGCTGCTAAGAGGAACGCATCTAAAGAGGCTGTGATAAAAGAACCTCCTCAGAAGACACCAGACCTTCCAGACACTCCTTCTTCCAGCACGACCGCCACCACCTCGGTCCCCAAAGTCCCCTCATTTTTCGTGACTGCTCCAGAGCCTGCCCCAAAGAAACCACAAGTCGCAGCCACACCAGAGCTAAAATGTAAACTGTCCATCACCCCAAGTTTCAAAATCTCAGAGCCTGCCGCTTCTACCACAGCCCAGAGAAAAGACAGCAGCTCGGAGTCGCAGAGGAAAGAGAAAGAGCCCGGTAAGATTCTAAAGCCATTCCCTTCTCCGAAGATCTTCAAGAGGGACACTCTGAAGCCGTTCAAGAGCTCCAACCCACGCCACGTCTCCTGCGATGAGGAAATGCTAACAACGGACGCCACAGACGCAGAGAAAAGCGAGCTGAAGAAGTCTCGCTCCAAAAGCTCGTCCAGTATGTCACAGACCGAGTCTAAGGACGGGCTCCACAAGAACCTGGGCTCCAACACCTCCCTCAACACCCTGGGAGGGGAGGGAAAGGCCGACACCAAGCCCCTAGACTTCCTCAAGAAGCAGACCCAAAGACTCAAAGGTATGTTGTACTGTCTGTGTGTCTGTCACGGATTGTTACGTCCATGTTTACTGGGTTTTCATTTAAAAAATGTAATTGCTGTGCTCATGCTGTATACAGCAAATTCCCTTCGGAGCAATAAAGGTTTTAATTGATTAATTTGTTCAATTATTCATTAAAACATTCATTCATTCAAAGGTTTCCTGGGACCCAAGGACAAGAAGAGCTCCGGTGGTGCGACATCGGCATCCAACGGAGACGAAAAGACCATGAGAACTGTGCCGGAAAGCTCAGAGGAGCCTGTGATCGCCGCTAAACACCTGAGCTCCACCGCTGACGCTAAAGCCACAGACTATGCCACCTCCTCAGCCAATCACAAAGCTGCGTCCAAAACGACAGGTCTGTCTCGGTACCAGAGCTCCAGTGGCTCAGTTCTGTTCAGTAGCAACCTGAGAGACGACACCAAGGTCATCCTGGAACAGATCTCTGCCAACAGCCAGAAGAACCGTCTGGAGCGAGGAGGAGGAGAGGAGGCCGGAGGGGAGAAGGGCGTAGACGTAGTGGGGGAGAAAGGAGGGCTGGAGAGGGAGCCGACGCTCAAAAAGAACCGCTTCCAGAGGCCCCAGGTCAACCCTCAGGAGAGAGATAGCCTCCTGAAGAGGATCGAGAGCATGAGGAAGGACAAGAAGGTCTACAGCCGCTTTGAGGTACTCTACCGTAGCAAACAGGAGGTCTGCAGGGAGGAGGAGGGCTTCAGGAGAGGGGAAAGAGAGGAGGAGTTAGAGGGAGAGGAGGAGGATAGGGGGAGTGTATAGAGGAGTAAATACACACCTTTACTGGTTATGTCCAGGAGATAAAATAATATATTAACAATAATAATATATGACATTTAGCAGACCCTTGACTAAATAGAAGAGACATTTACATTTGATAATTTATAGCTCTTAATGTGAAACATATATTTGATGCTGCTATTTAAAGATGTGACACAAAAAAAAAATATTTTGTTTCCCGATACTTTGATAAGGATTTGCAACAACAAAAATGTTTAGGATATTTTTACATAGTGCACAGACTCAGTGAGTTTTAATTTTGTGGATATGATGTCATAGGGGCATTAGTTTGGCTCTTAATTAAGTTACCACTGAAGTTACCATTAAAACCATGTGAACCATGGAGCACATTAGTACCTAAAGAGATCTTCCACACTGAAAGCTGATACCAAGGGGGAGAAGGGGTGATGAGTGGAGAGGAGAGGTAGGGATGACAGTAGAGAAGGGAGGATGAGGGAGAGGGGAGGAGGGGAGCATGAGGGAGGGAAAGGGGGAGTATGAGAGAGAGAATCAGATCGTATTCCACTCACTGTCATTCCTGATGTTCTGTTAACAGATGGGGAATAACCTGGGATAACTAAAGATGGCTGAAGAACATATTGACTGGAAGCTGAGTGTGTGTGTGTGGAGGACGTGCAAACACACACCAACATGCACACACACATCGTTCACATTCAGCAACATATGTGCCAAACACATCATCAGAAGACCAGAGAGAGAGGGAGAACACTGAACACAAGAACAGCAGATACCTCCTGTGACTTCAGACTGCAATCTTCGTGGATAATCAGACAATACTGTACTAAACCTTTAAATGACTGACTATGAAACTTGAGATGAAACTGTACCCATATAAGGCAAGCGTTGTCTGGTTGGTTTTTGCCTTATATGGACTTCATGGGACAACTTTTCACCGATTCACCACAACCCTTCATCCACGCCTAGAGTGAGAGAGAAAGTGTGTTGTGTGTGCATGTTTTACTGCAAGAAAGCAACTGAACACATGCCCAGCCATCAAACATGCCTGTACAGAACAGCACACTCCCAGTGCCAGTCGTGTGTATGTATGTATGTGTGTGTATGTGTGCGTGTGTGTGTGCGTGTGTGTGTGTGTGTGTGTGTTGTTGTGTGGTGTGTGTGTGTGTGTGTGTGTGTGTGTGTGTGTGTGTGTGTGTGTGTTGTGTTGTGTGTGTGTGTGTTTGTGTGGAAACTGGTAATGCTGAAATATGTCTGGGTTTACACTGTGCCAACGGAGCGCCACGTCTCGACAAACCCAGAGAACTATTATTAACCAGTCTCCAAACTAAAGACAGCAGAGAGGGAGAGAGGAAAAATACAGATTAACCCAGCTAGCACATTTGGTTCCTTGGAAGTTGTGGGAATGTAAGTTTTTTGTTTTCCATTGGTTCTCGGAACAAAGACATACGTTTCCTGACTGGTAAAACTGAACGTCTTTTAAACATTCTGAGAACGGAAGTGAACATTTTGCCTGTTCTGAGAACATTTTTAAGTTGCAGGGAGGTTCTGAGACCATTTTACTGTGGTTCCTTTAAGGTTTTTAAGTTGCAGGGAGCTTCTGAGAACGTTTCACTGTGCTTCCCTGAAGGTTTTTAAGTTGCAGGGAGGTTCTGAGAACGTTTTACTGTGGTTCCCTGAAGGTTTTCTTGGGAGGTTTTATTCATGTTCTGAGAACGGAAATTATTAATTATTTGAAGGTAATTAAATAACGTTCTGAGAACATGTTTCAATCATGCAAACACATGTATTTTTTATTGTGGTATGTGAGATTCAAACCTATGATCTTATGTTCTCTAGCCATGAGGATTAAAATACTTTTGTTGATGCTGAATGTATACGTTTTTAAATAACATTCTTAGAATGATCTTTGAAAGCTATTCATGTTTTCTTGTGGTTTTTATGGAAAGTTTTCTTAATGTTCTTAGAACATGATTTTAAATATAACAATGAGGAGACCTGCAGAAAACTTTATGCTGAGGTACTGAAATTCCCACAGAAGATTGGTGTTTCTTAATGTTCTCTGAACGTTCTGAAAACATTACTTTAAATAGAACCACGAGGAAACCTGCAGAAAACGTTACGCTTAAGCACTGAAATTCCACCTAAGAAACATATGATTCTCAGAACCTTATGTGCTAGCTGGGTATCCTGCACCATTCCCAGAACTTTGTTTGAAGGTTGAATGTAAAATAACCCTAGGACAACCACACTCTCACCAAGCTCTAAGAGGCATATGGTTCTCAGAATTGTATGTGCTAGCTGGGAAAGGAGATGGAACGAGATGGACCAACAGGGTAAGAGAATTAGATACTGTGCATATGGCTTGCAGGTCTTTACAATTTAGTATTTATTAATTAAATCACCAGTACCTTAGAAGACAAGTTGAGATTGAGACTGCTTTGTTGCAGCCCTGTGTGGATGCAGGTACCTTGAAAACGTAGTGAGTTGGATAGGGTTTGAGTGATATTTCCACCACAAAACCGTCACCTATCCGGTCAAGTCAGGTCAGACATCTTTGATGAAGAAACGTAGGGAAGAAGGAAGGAAGCATTTCTAAAATGTTGTATTTTATACAAGAGTATAAAAACTTCCACGCCTTGAGTCTGTCAGTTTGTCTCTGTCCACTACACCAGAAGTGGAAAGAACATTTCCAAGTACATGAACACACTCTGTAAAAATACTTAGTGAGGGAATAGAGTTATGAATAATTAATTAATGCCAGTGTTGTGTTCGAGACCACCTAAAGCGTGGCCGATTCAAGATTAAGACCGTAGCAAATCGAGTCCATCTCAAGACCGAGACATTTATTTAACTAGGCAAGTCAGTTAAGAAAAAAATCTTATTTACAATGGCGGCCCACCCCGGCCAAACCCGGACGACGCTGGGCCAATTGTGCGCCGCACTATGGGACAACCAATCACGGCCGGATGTGATACAGCCTGGATTCATACCAGGGACTGTAGTGACGCCTCTTGCACTGAGATGCAGTGCCTTAGACCGCTGCTCCACTCGGGAGCCAATACCGAGACCAGGAGGGAGACAAGGGGTTCCGAGACCAAGTCAAGACCATGATTGTAATTTTGTCAAATCATCTCTAGCTGTGTATAGTCACAGAAAAAACGATATGAGGGGGAAAAGTCTGTCACTCACCCACTCCATGACATCCTCCTAGCAGCTAGCTAACGTTAGGCTCCGGATTTTTAGCTTGCTACATAAATAGATACGCTAGCCTATAGCCACGTTATGACTGACTAGTTAGATTCTATTGACATTCTCAGTCTTAGTTACGTTTGTCCGTTTTTCTCCAGAATATTGAGTCATTGAAACTGAAACGGTGCCTCCCGAATGGAGGCAGCAAACAATGTACCAGGCCAGCTGTGATTTACAACCTGAAATGTTTTGGTGAATTACATTAATCATGCAATGAACTGCATCCATCTATTCTGCCAACAATGCCTTCGTGTACGTCATGGAACGTTGAGTCAAATTGAACCTATTTTTAAAACCTCTTATAAAGTTGGTTTTGTAGCATCAGGTGGGAATTTGATATTTTTTACTGATATTATGATTGTCTGTTTGTAGTTAAAACTAGTGATGCACCGGTATGACATTTTTGGCCGATACCAATATCCGATATTTTTCTTGCCAAAAAACTTGATACCGATAACTGATATTTAAAATTTTAGCCGCCTTTTAAGCATTCTAGTACAGTTAAATAATTAACACACACACACACATGGACGCAGCGGTCTAAGGCACTGCATCTCAGTGCAAGAGGCGTCACTACAGTCCCTGGTTCGAGTCCAGGCTGTATTACATCCGGCCGTGATTGGGAGTCCCATAGGGCGGCGCACAATTGGCCCAGCGTCGTCCGGGCCGTCATTGTAAAACATTTTTTGTTCTTAACTGACTTGCCTAGTTAAATAAAGGTTACAGACGCACACACACACACACGACACTGACCAAAAAGTTATTCTGTTGGCATTTACGTATGTCCCCATTACCAGTAAAACATCATCAAAAACGATTTATTTAATTTACTTTGCTGTGCTGTTTCGTTGTTCATTTGTTCAGTCATTTCATTCTCAACCAGGATTTCTATGGAACACGTTTGGGTCTTTGCATGTTAAAAAAGATACACGTCAAATAAGCATGTTGACCAATCAGGACCTGAATGTAATAATTTAACGCGTTCATAATGTTTTTACGTAGTTATTACACATTGATTACACTATCACTTGTATTTCATATGTCACAATGATTAATCGATACGTATGCTATGATGCTGGTAAAGTTGTCTCGCGCACCAACAGTGCTGGTCATAAAAAAAGCTAGCTAGCTCATGGATGCAAACAATGTTCTTCCCCAAAAACATAGCTAAACGACAATCAATTTCAGTAGCTATAATTGGCTAACTAACTATATAGCTAGGTGTCATCATCTCAAATAACCCTAATTTATGAGACAGTTCTTATAGCTAAAGCTAGCTACTGTAACAGTATAACTTTAAACCGTCCCCTCGCCCCGACACGGGCGCGAACCAGGGACCCTCTGCACACATCAACAACAGTCACCCACGAAGCGTCGTTACCCATCGCTCCACAAAAGCCACGGCCCTTGCAGAGCAAGGAGCAACACTACTTCTAGGTTTCAGAGCAAGTTATGTAACTGATTGAAACGCTACTAGCGCGTACCCGCTAACTAGCTAGCCATTTCACATCCGTTACACTCACCCCCCTTCCCCCCTTTCAACCTCCTCCTTTTCCCGCAGCAACCAGTGATCCGGGTCAAAAGCATCAATGTAACAGTATAACTTTAAACCGTCCCCTCGCCCCGACACGGGCGCGAACCAGGGACCTTCTGCACACATCAACAACGGTCGCCCACGAAGCATCGTTACCCATCGCGCCACAAAGGCCGCGGCCCTTGCAGAGCAAGGAGCAACACTACTTCTAGGTTTCAGAGCAAGTGATGTAACTGATTGAAACGCTACTAGCGCGTACCCGCTAACTAGCTAGCCATTTCACATCCGTTACACTACCCCAGAAGGTCGAACAAATTAACGTTATGCTTTATTACCAACGCGGTATTGTAAAAACATCGTTCATGGCCGGTGTACTTTTTTGTACAGCTTTGACAGTGCTACTGTTGTCACGCCCTGACCATAGAGGGCCTTTTATTCTCTATGTTGGTTAGGTCGGGGTGTGACTAGGGTGGGTCATCTAGGTAGTTATATTTCTATGTTGGCCTGGTATGGTTCCCAATCGGAGGCAGCTATTTATCGTTGTCTCTGATTGGGGATCATATTTAGGCAGCTATTTCCCCTTTGTGCTTTGTGGGATCTTGTCTAGGTATAGTTGCCTGCGTGCACTATTGTTAGCTTCACGTTTCGTTTTGAGATTTATTGTTTTTGTTTTGTTGTGAGTTTCACCTAGTAATAAAAGGACGTGGAACCCAGATCGCACTGCGCTTTGGTCCACTCCTTATAACGATCGTGACAACTGTATCTTTTTTGACACGCAAAGACCCAAATGGTGTTCCATAGTATGTATGTTGTGAAGCTAATAGCAGTGACGCTATTACTGTGTAACTCCGGTAGGGCAACATCTGAAAAATAGCGCAGTTGGTAGTGTGTACAGGTGCTCGACCAGTCGGCAAATTGTCAAGGGCAATGAATTCCATTATCTTGGCTTTAATGCATTTCGCCTTTGAGTTGTCTCGCTAAAATGTTCTTACTCTTTCAAATGACTGCTCGACTTGTTGACTGCTCAATTCACACAGCAGACATTGTGGGCTAGGTTAGGAATGCAGTGTTGCACGTATAGAGCAAAATTTTACGTGGCGTCATTACGTCACCTACGTTATATAAGTATGCACGGTAGCTTTGACACCGGTTTTTAACATCACCATTGAACTAGACATCGGGCGATACCGATGTTGGCATTTTTTGCTAATATCGTCCGATTCCGATATGTTCACCGATATATTGTGCATCCCTAGTTAAAACACTGCCATTTTCACTTTAAACTTTAGGTCACCGGTTACTTTGTGTGCTAAACGTGAAATGTTTTTTGCAATGGGAAGTAATAGTTGTACATTTTTATTGGCAAATGCCTTATGGTTGTGTTTTGTGTTCTTATGATTGGGACCAACTGGCTTATTATGTCTGAGTTTATGGACTGCTTATCCTTTAACATCATGCTGTGTGTGACTGCTGTCTTTCCATCGGAGTGACTGCTGTCTTTCCATCGGCGTGACTGCTGTCTTTCCATGCAGTGGTGCCTGGAGAAGTGGGTATGCTCTAATTCTGCCCAAAAGTTCCCAAACGGCCCACCCAGCGAAGGAAAGGCACCCTGTGTGAAAGTACTATATTTTCCTATACATTTTTCAGATGTTCACTCTCAAAATCATACCTTTTTTTTATAGAAAAAAGACAAAATTGTGATGGTCTAAGGCCACAACAATGCTTAAACCACATCAATCTGATTAAGTGGGCCTGTCAGGGCCTGGCTCCACAGTGGGTGGGCCTCTATCCACCCAGGCCCATCCATGTCTATGCCCCGGATGCAAACAGCACATGATGACAAATAGCCTTCTAACCAACACCAAGGACTTAACTTTTTCAATACCTGGTTTGCTTACCCATTGTTGCCTTAGTTATCATTTACTGGTCGATATCATAAGTTAAAACGTCTCCTACCCTGCCGGCTACGGATGTCAAAACCAGTTGAGAGCGGCACGCTCTTGCTGCCTGCAGATGATATTCCGCTGAAACTAGGCTATGTGTGTGGAGCGCATGTGACTATATTTCATGCGCTTTGCGATTGTGTAGGCTACTTTGTGCATGATTTCTCTATTGTGCTACATAATTGATAAGTCGTATACCTCCACTAAACTACTTTGATATATGCATCAGTAGGGATTAAGGAGTATAAACTGGGTGGTTCGAGCCCTGAAAGTTGATTGGCTGACCGCCGTGGTATATCAGACCGTATACCACTGGTATGTTATATGGGACAAAACATACATTTTTACTGCTCTAATTACGTTGTTTACCAGTTTATAATAGCAATAAGGCATCTCAGGGGTTTGTGGTATATGGCCAATATACCACGGCTTAGGGTTGTATCCAGGCACTCTGCATTGCGTCGTGCATAAGAACAGCCCTTAGCCGTGGTATATTGGCCACATACCACACCCCCTCGTGCCTTATTGATTAAGTATAAGCAATGCCCACTGAAACAAAAGTGGGTATACGGCTTATACCTGCGAATACCCTCCACTAGACCACTGGCCCTTTGTGTTTTACAAAAAGTGCACTCTCCTACATAAGTGCGCTGGTATTACAATTGAGCTAGCTATAGGTTCACCACTGTACTAACCTGTCACATACTGAAGGCCTATAGGTTCACCACTGTACTAACCTGTCACATACTGAAGGCCTTTAGGTTCAACACTGTACTAACCTGTCACACACTGAAGGCCTATAGGTTCACCACTGTACTAACCTGTCACATACTGAAGGTCTATAGGTTCACACTGTACTAACCTGTCAACACTGAAGGCCTACAGGTTCACCACTGTAACTACCTGTCACACACCTGAAGACCTATAGGTTCACCACTGTTACTAACCTGTACAACTGAAGACCTATAGGTTCACCACTGTACTACCTGTCACATACTGACGGCTATAGGTTCACCACTGTACTAACTGTCACATACTGAAGGCTATAGGTTCACCACTGTACTAACCTGTCACACACTGAAGGCCTATAGTTAGCCACTGTACTAACCTGTCACACACTGAAGGCCTATAGGTTCACCACTGTACTAACCTGTCACACACTGAAGACCTCAGGTTCACCACTGTACTAACCTGTCAATACTGAAGGCTATAGGTTACCATTGTACTAACCTGTCACATACTGAAGGCTACAGGTTCACCGCTGTACTAACCTGTCAACACTGAAGCCTACAGGTTCACCACTGTACTAACCTGTCACATACTGAAGGCCTATAGGTACCACTGTACTAACCTGTCACATACTGAAGGCTACAGGTTCACCACTGCGCAACATGTCTATAATAGGTATAAAGGCTGTTAAGATACTGTATTAATGTTTCAAGAAAGGAGTGTATATATATATTTCATCTGGCTAAGTGGTTTTATTTGCCCT
>NC_036870.1:21246364-21251626 GCF_002910315.2 Salvelinus sp. IW2-2015
CGCAGAGGGAAGGATATAACCGCACCATTTACCGGGAAGGGCCTAAGGTTCACCCACTGGTACTACCTGTCACATAGCTGAAGGCCTACAGTTCACGCACTGCGGCAACATGTCTATAAATAGGTATAAAGGCTGTTAAGATACTGTATTAATGTTTAAGAAAGGAGTGTATATATATATTTCATCTGGCTAAGTGGTTTTATGCCCTGGGACTGAATGGAAAGCTGATAATTATTAGTTTTTTACTCTGCTGGTCTCCGTGAATGACATTTTGATACCGTTCACTGGTCTGAGACGAGATCAAGACTGAGTACAGAGACAAGACCTAGACAACTCATAATTGTGTTTCTCGAGAATGGACTCAAGGAACATTCCTGTCTTCTTGGTAAAGCAGACTCCAGTGTAAATTGTTACCTTCGGTTTTAGGTTATGTGTCCTGCTGAAAGAGGTGGTCTCGGATACTAATGCAACGCGATAAGGGGATATTAGTGTAGAATCAATTGGTATAGAGATAATAAAGGGGTTTGTTGTTGGTAACTGTAAAAAGTGACAATGAATAGGCCCCTATCAGCCGGCTTTTAAATAACTTGTGTATTTTTTATTAACATGAATTAATAACTGTAGTAAGACAATCAGAGTATCAGAGATTAAGGGATTTTGGCACAGTAAGGGAAATAATATGTTTTCGTTTTACAGACTGGTATTGTAGTTTTATGTTTTAACAAAAAAAACGTATTGTAATAAATCTAATGTGTCCTAAAGCTGACACTTTGATCTGGTATTGTGTGGGTGGCTGGTGTGTGTGTTGTGTGTGCTGTGGTGTGCGTGTGTGTGTGTGTGTGTGTGGTGTGTGTGTGTGTGTGTGTGTGTGTGTGTGTGTGTGTGTGTGTGTGTGTGTGTGTGTGTGTGTGTGTGTGTGTGTGTGTGTGTGTGCGGTGGTGCGTGCGTGCGTGCGTGCGTGCGTGCGTGCGTGCGTGCGTGCGTGCGTGCGAGCGTGCACACACGTGTGTGTCGTCTTAGGGAGCGCTGATTTAGATTCACTGACTGAATGGTATGGTATAGTGTATTAGGATGTAAAACACACCAGCCACAGCAGCCAAGCTGTCCTGGGCCCCAGAGAATAAAGGCTAACAAACTCAACAAACCAAACAATGATACTGTATACACACAAAACATTTCAGAGCAACATCCAGCTAGCATTAAATATGAAAAGTACTGCCATCTACTGGTAGTAGTAGTAGTGTGTGTGTTCTACTTCATACCTTTCAGACTGTCAATACAGTTGAAAGTATGGATTATATCCCTCGCACTCCGCGCAGGTTAAGTAATAATAACTAAGTCACGCAGTCGACGTGTCAGCGTGGGAGGACATATAAAACGTCAGACCACGCACTGTCTCTAATATTCTTCTTGCAGAGTTAGTTTAGCTGTGTCGCGCATGTTGACTACTGCGCTGCTCCCGTAAACTAAACTGTGTGAGTTGTGTGTACTGTCAGTCTGTCACCAACAGCCTGTGACCTGTGGGTCAGAGTGCGAAATTCGCCCTACAAGGCAGCTCTCCCCTACCTATCCCTTTTATATAAGGATATTATTGGCTTCCTTGTCTTGTACTCATTTAGCCCACCAGCTAGTGTGTGTGTGTTGGCCACCGTATTCCGGTGTTAACCTTGTCAATATATCCCTGCTGTGGTTGTTATCAAGGCCACCGGCCACTACTTGTCCATCAACTATTTAAAACTCAAACGGGTCTCTTCCATAGATAAACACATCTAGGAAGGTTGTTAGCCTAACCAGCTATAAAACGTGAGATTCGGATTGCCTCCTCTAGGCATTCCTCTCCCCTGGTATCACTAGCATGCTACACTAGCTAGCTAGTTTATTAACTCAATTTAGCTGCCAAAGTGTGTTGTCAGCTTGGCTTACCAAACAACGGCCATTCGTGCATGTTTCGCATAAATAAGCCTACATTTAAACATTATATATTTTCTGCTCCAACCCTGTGGTCATAGCTATGCTCACTCGAAATTATGTTGCGAAATTATTGTAGCTCTGCTACAGCCCCTGTGAAGACCACCACTGCCTCTGCTGTCTCTCAGGGCACCGCCAGCTCTGCTACAGCCTCTGTGAAGACCACCACTGCTCTGCTTGTCCTCTCAGGGCACCCGCCAGGTCTGTGCTAGAGCCCCTGTGAAGACCACCACTTCCTCTGCTGTCTCTCAGGGCAACGCCAGCTCTGCACAGCCCCTGTGAAGACCACACTTCCTCTGCTGTCTCTCAGGGCAAGCCAGCTCTGCTACAGCCTCTGTGAAGACAACCACTGCCTCTGCTGTCTCTCAGGGCACAGCCAGCTCTGCTACACGCTCTGTGAAGCCACCACTGCCACTGCTGTCTCTCAGGGCACCGCCAGCTCTGCTACAGCCCCTGTGAAGACCACCACTGCTTCTGCTGTCTCTCAGGGCACCGCCAGTCTGCTACAGCCTCTGGAAGACCACCACTTCCTCTGCTGTCTCTCAGGGCACGCCAGCTCTGCTAACGCCTCTGAAGACCACCACTGCCTCTGCTGTCTCTCAGGCACAGCCAGCTCTGCTACAGCCTCTGTGAAGACCACCACTGCCTCTGCTGTCTCTCAGGGCACCGCCAGGCTCTGCTACAGCCTGTGAAGACCACACTTCCGCTCTGCTGTCTCTCAGGGACACGCCAGCCTCTGCTACAGCCTCTGAAGACCACCACTGCCTCTGCTGTCTCTCAGGGCACAGCCAGCTCTGCTACAGCCTCTGTGAAGACCACCACTGCCTCTGTGGTCTCTCAGGGCACCGCCAGGTCTGCTAAGCCCTGTGAAGACCCACACCTTCCTCTGCTGTCTCTCAGGGCACGCAGCTCTGCTACAGCCCCGTGAAGACCACCACTCTCTCTGCTGTCTCTCAGGGCACCGTCAGCTCTGCTACAGCCTCTGAAGACACCACTGCCTCTGCTGTCTCTCAGGGACGCCGCTCTGCTACAGCCTCTGTGAAGACCACCACTTCTGCTGTCTCTCAGGGCACCGCAGCTCTGCTACAGCCTCTGTGAAGACACCACTGCTCTGCTGTCTCTCAGGGCATCGCCATCTCTGCTACAGCCTTCTGTGAAGACCACCACTCGCTCTGCTGTCTCTCAGGGCACCGCCAGCGCTGCTACAGCCTTTCTGAAGACCACACACTGCCTTGCTGTCTCTCAGGGCACCGCCAGCTCTGCTACAGCCTCTGTGAAGACACCACTGCCACTTGCTGTCTCTCAGGGCACCGCCACCTCGCTACAGCCTCTGTGAAGACCACCACTGCTTCTGCTGGTCTCTCAGGGCACGCCAGCTCTGTACAGCCTCTGTGAAGACCACCACTGCCTCTGCTGTCTCTCCTGGCACCCAAGCTCTGCTACAGCCCTGTGAAGACCACCACTGCCTCTGCTGTCTCTCAGGGCACCGCCAGCTCTGCTACAGCCTCTGTGAAGACCACACTCTCTGCTGTCTCTCAGGGCACCGCCAGCCTCTGCTACAGCCTCCTGAAGACCATACTGCCTCTGCTAGAGCCTGTGAAGACCACCACTTCCTCTGCTGTCTCTCAGGGCACCGCCAGTCTGCTAAGCCCCTGTGAGACACCACTTCCTCTGCTGTCTCTCAGGCACCGCCATCTCTGCTACAGCCCCTGTGAAGACCACCACTGTCCTCTGCGTGCTCTCAGGGCACCGCAGCTCTGCTACAGCCTCTGTGGAAGACCACACTCTCTGCTGTCTCTCAGGGCACGTCAGCTCTGCTAACAGCCTCTGTAAGACCAACCACTGCCTCTGCTGTCTCTCAGGGCACCGCCAGCTCTGCTACACCTCTGTGAAGACCACCCTGCCTCTGCTGTCTCTCAGGCACCGCCAGCTCTGCTACAGCCTGTGAAGACACCACTCCTCTGCTGTCTCTCAGGGCACGCGCCAGCGTCTGCTACAGCCTCTGTGAAGACCACACTGCCTCTGCTGTCTCCGGGCACGCCAGCTCTGCTACAGCCTCTGTGAAGACCACCACTGCCTCTGTCTCTCAGGGCACGCTCTAGCTTCTGCTACAGCCTCTGTGAAGACCAACCACTGCCGCTCTGTTGTCTGTCCAGCACGCCAGCTCTCTACAGCCTGTGAAGACCACCACTGCCTCTGCTGTCTCCAGGGCACCGCAGCTCTGCTACAGCCTCTGTGAAGACCACCACTTTCTGCTGTCCTCTAGGCACCGCAGCTCTGCTACAGCCTTGTGAAGACCACCACTGCCTCTTGTGCTCTCAGGCACCTCAGCTCTGCTACAGCCCTGTGAAACCACCACTGCCCCTCTGTCTCTCAGGGCACAGCTCTAGGCTCTGCTACAGCCCCTGTGAAGACCACCACTGCCTCTGCTTCTCTCAGGGCACCGCCAGCTCTGCTACAGCCTCTTGAAGACCACCACTGCTCTGCTGTCTCTCCAGGCACTCCAGTCTGTACAGCCCCTGTGAAGACCACCACTCCTCTGCTGTCTCTCGGCACCGCCAGCTCTGCTACAGCCTCTGAAGACACCACTGCCTCTGCTGTCTCTCAGAGGACCGCCAGCTCTGCTACAGCCTCTGTGAAGACCACCACTGCCTCTGCTGTCTCTCAGGGCACGCCAACTCTACTACAGCCCTCTTGTGAAGACCACCACTGCCTCTGCGTGCTCTCAGGCCACCCGCACTGGCTCACCTCTGTGAAGACACCACTGCCTCTGCGCTCTCAGGCACACCGCCAGCTCTGCTACAGCCCTGTGAAGACCACCACTGCCCCTCTGTCTCTCAGGGCGCTCAGCTCTGCTACAGCCTCTGTGAAGACCACCACTGCCTGCTTTCTCTCAGGCACCGCCAGCTCTGCTACAGCCTCTTGAAGACCACCCCCTCTGGTCTCTCAGGCATCCAGTCTGCTACAGCCCCTGTGAAGACCACCATCCCTCTGCTGTCTCTCCTGGCACGCCAGGTCTGCTAGCAGCCCCTGTGAAGACCACCACTGCTCTGCTGTCTCTCAGGCACCGCCAGCTCTGCTACACCCTCTGTGAAGACCACCACTCCTCTACTGTCCTCTCAGGCACCGCATCTCTGCTACAGCCTCTGTAGACCACCACTGCCTCTGCTGTCTCTCAGGCACCGCCAGCTCTAATCAGCCCCTGTTGAAGACCACCACTTCCTCTGCTGTCTCTCACGGCACCGCCAGCTCTGCTACAGCCCTGTGAAGAATATACAACTTAAACGGAAATAG
>NC_036870.1:21252018-21259946 GCF_002910315.2 Salvelinus sp. IW2-2015
CCACAAAAAAAAAAAGAGAGATCTACCGCCTTGAAGACACCACTGCCTCTGCTGTCTCTCAGGCACAGCCAGCTCTGCTACAGCCTCTGTGAAGACCACCACTGCCTCTGGTGTCTCTCAGGGCACCGCCAGCTCTGCTACCGCCTCTGTGAAGACCACACTGCTTCTGCTGTCTCTCAGCGACCGTCAGCCTCTGCTACAGCCTCTGTGAAGACCACAACTGCCTCTGTGTGTCTCTCGGCACCTCCAGCTCTGCTAAAGCCCCTGTGAAGACCACCACTGCCCCTACTGTCTCTCAGGGCAGCTCTAGCTCGCTAAGCCCTGTGAAGACCACCACTGCCTCTGCTATCTCTCAGGGCACCGCCAGCTCTGCTACAGCCTCTTTGAAGACCACCACTGCCTCTGCTGTCTCTCAGGGCACGCCAGTCTGCTACAGCCCTGTGAAGACCACCACTTCCTCTGCTGTCTCTCAGGGCACCAGCTCCTGCTACAGCCCTGTGAGACCACCACTTCCTCTGCTGTCTCTCAGGGCACCGCCAGCTCTGCTACAGCCCCTGTGAAGACCACCACTTCTCTGCTGTCTCTCAGGCGCACCGTCAGCTTGCTACAGCCTCTGAAGACAACCATGCCTCTGCTGTCTCTCGGGCACAGCCAGCTCTGCTACAGCCTCTGTGAAGACCACCATTGCCTCTGCTGTCTCTCAGGGCAGCTCCACACTCTACTACAGCCTCTTGAAGCCCACCACTGCCTCTGGTGTCTCTCCTGGCACCGCCAGCTCTGCTACAGCCCTGTGAAGACCACCACTGCCTCTGCTGTCTCTCAGGGCACCGTCAGCTCTGCTACAGCCTCTGTGAAGACCACCACTACCTCTGCTGTCTCTCAGGGCACCGCCAGCTCTGCTACAGCCTCTGAAGACCACCACTGCCTCTGCTGTCTCTCAGGGCACCCGCCTGCTTTGCTCAGCCTCTGTGAAGACCACCCACTGCCTCTGCCGTCTCTCAGGGCACCGCCAGCTCTGCTACAGCCCTGTGAAGACACACTTCCCTCTGCTGTCTCTCAGGGCACCGCCAGCTCTGCTACAGCCTCTGTGAAGACCACCACTGCCTCTGCTGTCTCTCAGGACAGCTCTAGCTATGCTTGAGCCTCTGTAAGTGCTCCCCTCCTTCTATAGCCTTTATGAGGAACCTCAGTACATAACACACTGTTGTTTCTTAATTAACTAATATTACTACATCCATTAAAACATGGCAGAAACAAAATTGTGTCCGTGTTTTGATTTGATTAAGATATTGTGAGTAATCATATTAATTTATTTTTCTCTTGTTTTTCATTCTGTTCTGTTTTTCATTTTCAGGAGAGCTGATTGGTGTGTGGACTACCTGCTCAGGCCAACTGGGAAGACCATGCAGGAGGAAATGGACCCAGACTAGGAGGTGACTGATTTTGAGCACTATGCAATGGACCCCACAGTTGGTAGTCGTCTGGTTGACTATACCACCACCTCCAGTGCCAAATCTGCTGCCACCAGTACCTGGCCTACTTCACCCACAGCCCAGTCTGCTGCCAGCCAACTCCACCCATGCATAAAACTTGATTTGTATGATAAATGGCAACGCGTCACTAGTTTCCATATAGACTCTCCTGTACTCCAGACCTTTTTTAATCTTCTTTCTAAAATCAGATCGAGCAAAAACCCACAGTTGCTCTTGTGTGTCACAAACCACTCCCTTCCTTCCCACTGCGCGCACACTTGTTGAATCAACCAGCGATAGAAAGTGTATGCTATTGGATAATTCTCTGTTTAATTTGGATGGAGGGGATTTAAAGCCTATCAGTAGGGCCTATAATAGAACATCACGCATTTATGTGTTTGATCTTGTAACACGGCTGTAGGAACTTCTAACGCGGCTGCATGGGATTTGTCTGATGTAAAGTCAGGTGGTTTCGTTGCATCCAATGGCAGTATAGGCGATAAGGTTACACCAGAGTCGCTTGTAGATTTGACAGCTATAATGCAGTTCCACCTCTGGAAACCTCCAAAACAACCGCTATGCGGGTGTCGACCAACGCTAGTCTGATTGAATCAAGCCCTAGAACATGTTTGCATGGATGTTGTCATATGTTTGGATCCTGTTGTGTTATTCACTCAGAATCAGTCAGTTGCCATACCCACTCATTACCTTGGGCTCATAGGGGCTGTGTGTGTGTGTGTGTGTGTGTGTGTGTGTGTGTGTGTGTGTGTGTGTGTCGTGTGGTTTCACATTTGTCATTAATAAAGTTTCTAGATTTCAACCAATTCTTTGAAAGACTTTCGATTGTGGGTCAATCATTCTTCACTTTTTAGTTACTAATATGTGGCTCTGATTGTCATATGTCCCACTGGACACACACTGGTTGAATAACTGTTGTTTCCACGTCATTTCAAATGAATTGTCACGGGGTGCGTAACTGGTGGCATGGAAGTCAACCGCAGTAGAGCAGAACTTGGTAAATGATGGAGCTGTTTAATGCACATAACTCCCGCCTTACAAAAATAAAACAAAAACAACATGGGCACAAAACCCGTCTCGCACCAGTCACAAAATGCACACGTACTTACAATGAACAATGCCCGATAAGGACATGGGGGGAAACACAGGGAACATATACAACTGTAATTAGGGAATTGAAACCAGGTGAGTGTGACAATCAGACAAACAAATGGAACATGAAAAATGGATCGGCGATGCTAGAAGACCGGTGGCCGCGATGGCTAGAAGACCGCCCGAAAAGGAGAGGAACCGACTTCGGGAGAAGTCGTGACAAAATGACTTGGAACCAACGTGGATAGACGTTGAATTAATGTCTGTGCCCAGTGGGATGTGATGTATTTATAATTGTTATCAGGTAATATGCAGTCCACAAGAAACTGCAACAGTTAACTGATCATTTAAGATACTAATTGCATAAACAAGGTAACGGGAGTATAGTACAGTAATAAACCAACCAATGAAAACTAAATTTTCATTGTTTTTCAGCTTACCATATTAATATATGAACACTTATATTATGTAGAAGAACCCTCAATTGTTCCCTCCTTTACATGCTTGTCACGATCGTGTGGGGGATTGACGGACCAAAACGCAGCATTTGGAAAATAAGCCATCTTCCTTTTATTTTGAAGAAGGAAAAATGAAACAAAACACACCTTACAAACTAACCAAAACAATGACGACCGTGAAGCTATGAACGTAGTGCACATACAGGCTACAAACGTGTAACATAGACAATTACCCACATCAAACGAAAGCCTATGGCTACCTTAAATATGGCTCCCAATCAGAGCAACAGAAATCAGCTGTCTCTAATTGGGAACCCATTCAGGCAACCATAGACTTTCCTAGCAACTACACCAACATAGACACAGCTAGCACACTACTCAACACAAACCCATACACTACACCCAACACCCCCTTTACCAATATAACCACCCAAAACCGACAAAACACAAACATTCCCCATGTCACACCCTGACCTAACTAAAATAATAAAGAAACAAGAATACTAAGGCAGGGCGTGACATAACCCCCCCTTAGGTGCGAACTCCGGGCGCACCAGCACACAGTCTAGGGGGGTCTGGGTGGGCTTCCTTCCACGGTGGCGGCTCCGGCACTGGTCGTGGTCCCCACCCCCAACAGTCACAACCGCTCCGTATTCCTCCAAATGACCCCCTCCACATTAACCCCACTGAATTAAGGGGCAGCTCCGGACTAAGGGGCAGCTCCGGACTAAGGGGCAGCTCCGGACTAAGGGGGCAGCTCCGGACTAAGGGGCAGCTCCGGACTAAGGGGCAGCTCCGGACTAGGGGCAGCTCCGGACTAAGGGCAGCTCCGGACTAAGGGGCAGCTCCGGACTAAGGGGCAAGCTCCGGACTAAGGGGCAGTACCAGGATAAGGGCAGACCAGGATAAGGGGCAGCTCCGGACTGAGGACGGCAGCTCCGGACTGAGGGACGGCAGCTCCGGACTGAGGGACGGCAGCTCCGGACGAGGCCGGCGCTCCGGACTGAGGGACGGCAGCTCCGGACTGAGGGACGGCAGCTCCGGACTGAGGGACGGCCCATGGCTGGCTGACGGATCTGGCTGCTCATGGCTGGCTGACGGATCTGGCTGCTCATGGCTGGCTGACGGATCTGGCTGCTCATGGCTGGCTGACGGATCTGGCTGCTCATGCTGGCTGACGGATCTGGCTGCTCATGGCTGGCTGACGGATCTGGCTGCTCATGGCTGGCTGACGGATCTGGCTGCTCATGGCTGGCTGACGGATCTGGCTGCTCATGGCTGGCTGACGGATCTGGCTGCTCATGGCTGGCTGACGGATCTGGCTGCTCATGGCTTGGCTGAACGGATCTGCGCTGCTCAGCTGCTGACGGATTGGCTGGTCCTGGCTGGCTGACGGCTCTGGCTGGTCATGGCGGCTGACGCGGAAAGGCTCTGGCCTGGTCATGCGCTGGCGGAAGGCTCTGGCTGATCCGGTCTGGCTGGAAGGCTCTGGCTGATCCGGTCTGGCGGAAGGCTCTGGCTGATCCGGTCTGGCGGAAGGCTCTGGCTGATCCGGTCTGGCGAAGGCTCTGGCTGATCGGTCTGGCGGAAGGCTCTGGCTGATCCGGTCTGGCGGAAGGCTCTGGCTGATCCGGTCTGGCGGAAGGCTCTAGCGGCTCCTGTCTGGCGGACGGCTCTGTAGGCTCATGGCAGACGGGCGGCTTTGCAGGCTCATGGCAGACGGGCGGCTTTGCAGGCCTCATGGCAGACGGACAGTTCAGACGGCGTAGGGCAGACGGGCAGTTCAGGCGCCGCTGGCAGACGGGCAGTTCAGGCGCCGCTGGGCAGACGGGCAGTTCAGGCGCCGCTGGGCAGACGGGCAGTTCAGGCGCCGCTGGCAGACGGGCAGTTCAGGCGCCGCTGGGCAGATGGCAGACTCTGGCCGGCTGAGGCGCACTGTAGGCCTGGTGCGTGGTGCCGGAACTGTGGTACCGGGCTGGGACACACGCATCTCAGGGCTAGTGCGGGGAGAAGGAACAGGGCATACTGGACCCTGGGAGCACATTAGGCCTAGTGCGTGGTGCCGAACTGGTGGTACCGGACTGGGGACACGCATCTCAGGGCTAGTGCGGGGAGCAGCAACAGGACGCACAGGACTCTGGGGACACACAGGAGGCTTGGTGCGTGGTTTAGGCACTGGTGGTAAAAGGCTGGAGACACGCACCATAGGGCTAGTGCGTGGAGGAGGCACTGGTTGTACTGGGCTGGGGACTGTCACAGGAGAGTTAGTACGTGGGGCTAATACAGGAGGTGCAGGACTAGGGAGGCGTACAGGAGGCCTGGTTCGTGGGACTGTCATTCCCAGACGGTTAGCACGCACATCAGGACGAGCATGGAGAGCTGACTCAGGTAACATCACATCCCGCACACGCTCTGTCGGGTGGATCTTGTGCCTCACGCACCAACACAGCAGCTCCCTCATTTCACTCTCTTCCAACCTCCCCAATAAATCCTTAACAGTCTCTGTATCATTCCCTTGCTCACCTCCAATATCAGCCCACTGGCTCAGGTTCCCTCTTAGAGTCCTCACGGGTAGCACGGGAAGTTGACGCAGATCTCCATCTGGACTCGCCACACTCCCATGAGCCCCCCTCCCAAGAAATTTTTGGGTATTACTCACGGGTCTCCAGCCTTGCTTCCGTGCTGCCTCCTCATATCGCCTCCTCTCGGCTTTCGCTGCCTCCAGCTCTTCACGAGGGAGGCGATATTCTCCCGGTTGTGCCCAAGGTCCCTTACCATCCAGTATCTCCTCCCATGTCCAAGAATCCTGTGTAGGTGGGTCCTGTTGCCGCTTTACATGCCGCTTGGTCCTGCATTGGTGGGTAATTCTCTGTCACGATCGTTGGTCGTGGGGCATTGCACGGGGATCCAAAACGCAGCATTTGGAAAATAAGCATCTTCACTTTTATTTTGAAGAAGGAAAAATGACTAAAAATTAAATAACCAAACAATGAACGACCGTGAAGCTATGAACGTAGTGCACATACAGGCTACAAACGTATAACATAGACAATTACCCACATCAAAGAAGCCTATGGCTACCTTAAATATGGCTCCCATCAGAGACAACAGAAATCAGCTGTCTCTAATTGGGAACCCATTCAGGCAACCATAGACTTTCCTAGACAACTACACCCAACATAGACACAGCTAGACACATACACTCAACACAAACCCATACACTACACCCAACACCCCCTTTACCATATAACCACCCAAACCGACAAAACACAAACATTCCCATGTCACACCCTGACCTAACTAAAATAATAAAGAAAACAAAGAATACTAAGGCCAGGGCGTGACATAACTCCCCCCTTTAAGGTGCGAACCTCCCGGGCGCACCAGCACACAGTCTAGGGGAGGGTCTGGGGGTGGGCTTCCTTCCACGGTGGCGGCTCCGGCACTGGTCGTGGTCCCACCCCACCCCAGTCACTAACCGCCTCCGTAGCTTCCTCCAAATGACCCCCCCTCCACATTAACCCCACTGAATTAAGGGCAGCTCCGGACTAAGGGGCAGCTCCGGACTAAGGGGCAGCTCGGACTAAGGGCAGCTCCGGACTAAGGGGCAGCTCCGGACTAAGGGCAGCTCCGGACTAAGGGCAGCTCCGGACTAAGGGCACGCTCCGGAACTAAGGGGCAGCTCCGGACTAAGGGGCAGCTCCGGACTAAGGGCGCAGCTCCGGACTAAGGGGCATACCAGGATAAGGGGCAGTACCAGGATAAGGGCAGGCTCCGGACTGAGGGACGGCAGCTCCGAACTGAGGGACGGCAAGCTCCGGACTGAGGGAGCGGCAGTCCGGACTGAGGGACGGCAGCTCCGGACTGAGGGACGCAGCTCCGGACTGAGGGACGGCATCCCCGCTCTCGGACTGAGGGACAGGCCCATGGCTGGCTGACGGATCTGGCTGCTCATGGCTGGCTGACGGATCTGGCTGCTCATGGCTGGCTGACGGATCTGGCTGCCATGGCTGGCTGACGGATCTGGCTGCTCATAGGCTGGCCTGAACGGTCATCTGGCTGCTCATGGCTTGGCTGACGGATCTGGCTGCTCATGGCTGGCTGACGATTGCTTTGTCATCGGCTGGCTGACGGATTCTGCTGCTCATGGCTGGCCTGACGTGATCTGGCTGCTCATGCTGGCTGACTGGATCTGCTGCTCATGGCTGGCTTGACGGATCTGGCTGCTCATGGCTGGTGCTTGCTGGACGGCTGACGGCTCTGGCTGGTTCATGGCTGGCTGACGGCTCTGCGCTGTCATGCTGCTGACGGCTCTGGCTGTCATGGCTGGCTGACGGCTCTGGCTGGTTCATGCTGGCTGACGGCTCTGGCTGGTCATGGCTGGCTTGACGGCTCTGGCTGGTCAATGGCTGGCTGACGGCTCTGCTGGTCATGGCTCGCGGATGGCTCTCTGGCTGGTCATGGCTGGCGGAAGCCTCTGGCTGATACGGTCTGGCGAAGGCTCTGCTGATCCGGTCTGGCGGAAGGCTCTGCTGATGCCGGTCTGGCGGAGTCTCTGGCTGAGATCCGGTCTGGCGGAAAGGCTCTGGCTGACTCCGGTCTGCGCGGAAGCTCTGGCTGATCCGTCTGGCGGAAGGCTCTGCTGATCCGTCGGCGGAAGGCTCTAGCGGCTCCTTCTGGCGGACGGCTCTGTAGCTCATGGCAGACGGGCGGCTTTGCAAGGCTCATGGCAGACGGGCGGCTTTGCAGGCCTCATAGGCAGACGGATACAGTTTCAGACGGCGTAGGGCAGACGGGCAGTTCAGGCGCCGCTGGCAGACGGCAGTTCAGGCGCCGCTGGGCAGATACGGGCAGTTCAGCGCCGCTGGGCAGACGGGAGTCAGGCGCG
>NC_036870.1:21259971-21273175 GCF_002910315.2 Salvelinus sp. IW2-2015
ACTAACCGCCTCCGTAGCTTCCTCCAAATGACCCCCTCCACATTAACCCCACTGAATTAAGGGGCAGCTCCGGACTAAGGGGCAGCTCCGGACTAAGGGGCAGCTCCGGACTAAGGGGCAGCTCCGGATAAGGG
The DNA here is from genome assembly GCF_002910315.2 of Salvelinus sp. IW2-2015. NCBI lineage: Eukaryota > Metazoa > Chordata > Actinopteri > Salmoniformes > Salmonidae > Salvelinus > Salvelinus sp. IW2-2015. The sequence goes on from NC_036870.1 coordinate 21,260,106, forward strand.
GCAGCTCCGGACTAAGGGCAGCTCGGACTAAGGGGCAGGCTCCGGACTAAGGGGCAGCTCCGGACTAAGGGGCAGCTCCGGACTAAGGGGCAGCTCCGACTAAGGGCAGCTCCGGACTAAGGGCAGTACCAGGATAAGGGCAGTACCAGGATAAGGGGCAGCTCCGGACTGGGGACGGCAGCTCCGGACTGAGGGACGGCAGCTCCGGACTGAGGGACGGCAGCTCCGGACTGAGGACGGCAGCTCGGACTGAGGGACGGCAGCTCCGGACTGAGGGACGGCAGCTCCGGACTGAGGGACGGCCATGGCTGGCTGACGGATCTGGCTGCCATGGCTGGCTGACGGATCTGGCTGCTCATGGCTGGCTGACGGATCTGGCTGCTCATGGCTGGCTGACGGATCTGGCTGCTCATGGCTGGCTGACGGATCTGGCTGCTCATGGCTGGCTGACGGATCTGGCTGCTCATGGCTGGCTGACGGATCTGGCTGCTCATGGCTGGCTGACGGATCTGGCTGCTCATGGCTGGCTGACGGATCTGGCTGCTCATGGCTGGCTGACGGATCTGGCTGCTATGGCTGCTGACGGATCTGGCTGCTCATGGCTGGCGACGGCTCTGGCTGGTTATGGCTGGTGACGTCTCTGGCTGGTCATGGCTGGCTGACGGCTCTGGCTGGTCATGGCTGGCTGACGGCTCTGGCTGTCATGGCTGGTGACGGCTCTGGCTGGTCATGGCTGGCTGACGGCTCTGGCTGGTCATGGCTGGCTGAACGGCTCTGGCTGGTCTGGCTGGCTGACGGCTCTGGCTGGTCATGGCTCGCGGAAGGTCTGGCTGGTCATGGCTGGCGGAGCTCTGGCTGATCCGGTCTGGCGAAGGCTCTGGCTGATCCGGTCTGGCGGAAGGCTTGGCTGATCCGGTCTGGCGGAAGGCTCTGGCTGATCCGGTCTGGCGGAAGGCTCTGGCTGATCCGGTCTGGCGGAAGGCTTCTGGCTGATCCGGTCTGGCGGAGGCTCTGGCTGATCCGGTCTGGCGGAAGGCTCTAGCGGCTCCTGTCTGGCGGACGGCTCTGTAGGCTCATGGCAGACGGGCGGCTTTGCAGGCTCATGGCAGACGGGCGGCTTTGGCAGGCTCATGGCAGACGGACAGTTCAGACGGCGTTAGGGCAGACGGGCAGTTCAGGCGCCGCTGGGCAGACGGGCAGTTCAGGCGCCGCTGGGCAGACGGCAGTCAGCGGTGGCAGACCGTTCAGGCGCCGCTGGGCAGACGGGCAGTTCAGGCGCCGCTGGGCAGACGGCAGTTCAGGCGCCGCTGGGCAGACGGGCAGTTCAGGCGCCGCTGGGCAGATGGCAGACTCTGGCCGGCTGAGGCGCACTGTAGGCCTGGTGCGTGGTGCCGGAACTGGTGGTACCGGGCTGGGGACACGCATCTCAGGGCTAGTGCGGGGAGAAGGAACAGGGCATACTGGACCCTGGGAGCGCACATTAGGCCTAGTGCGTGGTGCCGGAACTGGTGTACCGGACTGGGGACACGCATCTCAGGGCTAGTGCGGGGAGCAGCAACAGGACGCACAGGACTCTGGGGACACACAGGAGGCTTGGTGCGTGGTTTAGGCACTGGTGGTAAAAGGCTGGAGACACGCACCATAGGCTAGTGCGTGGAGGAGGCACTGGTTGTACTGGGCTGGGACTGTCACAGGAGAGTTAGTACGTGGGGCTAATACAGGAGGTGCAGGACTAGGGAGGCGTACAGGAGGCCTGGTTCGTGGGACTGTCATTCCCAGACGGTTAGCACGCACATCAGGAGAGCATGGAGAGCTGACTCAGGTAACATCACATCCCGCACACGCTCTGTCGGGTGGATCTGTGCCTCACGCACCAACACAGCAGCTCCCTCATTTCACTCTCTTCCACACTCCCCAATAAATCCTTAACAGTCTCTGTATCATTCCCATTGCTCACCTCCAATATCAGCCCGACTGGCTCAGGTTCCCTCTTAGAGTCCTCACGGGTAGCACGGGAAGTTGACGCAGATCTCCCATCTGGACTCGCCACACTCCCCATGAGCCCTCCCCAAGAAATTTTTGGGTATTACTCACGGGTCTCCAGCCTTGCTTCCGTGCTGCCTCCTCATATCGCCTCCTCTCGGCTTTCGCTGCCTCCAGCTCTTCACGAGGGAGGCGATATTCTCCCGGTTGTGCCCAAGGTCCCTTACCATCCAGTATCTCCTCCCATGTCCAAGAATCCTGTGTAGGTGGGTCCTGTTGCCGCTTTACATGCCGCTTGGTCCTGCATTGGTGGGTAATTCTGTCACGATCGTACCAACTGGTCCCGTGTGGCTCAGTTGGTAGAGCATGGCGCTTGCAACGCCAGGGTTGTGGGTTCATTCCCCACGGGGGGACCAGGATGAATATGTATGAACTTTCCAATTTGTAAGTCGCTCTGGATAAGAGCGTCTGCTAAATGACTTAAATGTAAATGTAACCAAAACAATGAACGACCGTGAAGCTATGAACGTAGTGCACATACAGGCTACAAACGTATAACATAGACAATTACCCACATCAAAAGAAAGCCTATGGCTACCTTAAATATGGCTCCCAATCAGAGACAACAGAAATCAGCTGTCTCTAATTGGGAACCCATTCAGGCAACCATAGACTTTCCTAGACAACTACACCCAACATAGACACAGCTAGACACATACACTCAACACAAACCCATACACTACACCCAACACCCCCTTTACCATATAACCACCCAAAACCGACAAAACACAAACATTCCCCATGTCACACCCTGACCTAACTAAAATAATAAAGAAAACAAAGAATACTAAGGCCAGGGCGTGACAATGCTATTGTTCCACAGCTTTGGTGCAGAGCAACTTAGTGCATACATTTTTGTATTTTTTCATACTGGTTCCCCGTTGGTATTGAACCCACAACCCTGCCATTGCAAGTGCTCTACCTACTGCGTCACATGGATAAACATGTATGACAAATGCCATTTTGACTCACTGAATCCTTTTGCTTATTACTGCAGTGGTTTTCAACATGGGGTTGGTGTTCCCACATACCATATCAGTGTTCCCCTGTGGGTACTTGGCCCAGGCCTATCCACCTGCGATACTTGGTAAGACTCATAGGAACATAGGCCAACTGGTAAACTGGACATGAGGAGGTACTTCAGGAAGTATACTCTGAGGCAGAGCAAAATTTTATTAGGGGTACAGAAAAACTAAAAAGGTTAAGAACCACTATTTACAGAACAAAATCTTAACTGTCATTCCTATCTTACCTCAGAAATCAAAGAAAAGGGCAACTACTACTGCGCCTGCTATTACTATCTGCCTGCTTCTTGTTTTGGTCCTTGTTTTCCTGAATAAAATTTACGTAAATACTATGTTGTATAGTAGTCCAATCTACACTGAACTAAAATAGTAATGCATCATGTAAAGTGTTTTCAGGAGCTGAAATAAAACATCTCAGAAATTGACCAAACGCACAAAAAGCTTATTTCTCTCAAATTTGGTGCACAAATGTATTTACATATTTGTTAGTGAGCATTTCTTCTTTGCCAAGATAATCCATCCACCTAACAGGTGTGGCACATCAAGAAGCTGATTAAACATTGTGCTGGGGACAATAAAAACATTGTGCTGGGGACAATAAAAGGCCACCGTAAAATGTGCAGTTTTGTCACAACACTATACCACAGATGCAATTGGTATGCTGACTGCAGGGATTTCCACCAGAGCTGTTGCCAGAGAATTTCATGTTAATTTCTCTACCATAAGCCTCCTCCAAAGCCGTTTTAGACAATTTGGCAGTACGTCCAATCGACCTCACAACTGCTACATGTGTGCCCCATGGTGGCGGTGGGGTTATGATATGGGCAGGCATAAGCTACGAACAACGAACACAATTGTATTTTATCAATGGCAATTGGAATGCACAGAGATACTTTGACGAGAGCCTTAGGCACACTGTTGTGCCATTCATCCGCCACCATCACCTCATGTTTCAGCATGATAATGCACGGCCCCATGTCGCAAGGATCTGGACACAATTCTTGGAAGCTGAAAATATCCCAGTTCTTCCATGGCCTGCATACTCACCAGACATGTCACCCATTGAGCATGTTTGGGATGCTCTGGGTCGACGTGTACGACAGCTTGCTCCAGTTCCCGCCAAGTCTGGTGATCAGACCAGATACTGACTGGTTTTCTGAATCCACCCCCCCTTTTTTTAAGGTATCTATGACCAACAAATGCATATCTGTATTCCCAGTCATGTGAAATCCATAGATTAGGCCATAATGAATTTAATTGACTGATTTCCTTATATGAACTGTAACTCAGTAAAGTCTTTGAAATTGTTGCATGTTGCATTTATTTGTTAGTTCAGTGTATATAAAAGCACACCATGGTTCACAGAAAAGTTACAGTTGTTTCTTGACCATTGTAACTGAAACATTATAGTAACTTTATTGTTACCCAGAAATTATTTGAGTAACACACTAAACCAACAGTTACGTCTACTTAGAGATTACTTTATCATCTAGGAGCCTTGTTTTATTATAATAATTTTATGTTGGGACTACAATTATCTGTATGCAGCAAATGTTCAATTGATAAAAAATGGCAGTGGTCAGGATCATGCTTGTCTTTATGGCCTAACTGTCAGTGAACATGACAGAATGGGACAGAGCCTTTGCATGTATTTGTATTTATTATGGATCACCATCTTCCTGGGGTCCAGCAAAATTAAGGCAGTTTATACCATTTTAAAAACAGTACTAAATCCATGTGTATATGTGTGTATAGTGCGTATGTTATCGTGTGTGTATGCATGTGTCTGCGCCTATGTTTGTGTTGTGGGCAGCATGCCTGCTTCACAGTCCCTGCTGATCCATAAGGTGTTTTTTTAATCTGTTTTTTAAAATCTAAATTTACTGCTTGCATCAGTTACTTGATGTGGAATAGTGTTCCATACAGTCATGGCTCTATTTATGTAACAGTTCAGTTTCTGGGGTTTGTAAAAAATATTGTCTCTAGAGTGCTGGTCTTCAGTTGCGCTCAGTGACAATCGGAGACAGGGTACAGTGGGCAGCATGCCAAGAACTTGGCCAGCAAAACGTGAAAGTAGACGGCGAGTTTCGGTTTCCAAATCGCAACGTCAGGGCAATAGTACCCTGGACCGCATACACATCCTCAGCGAAAGTAGACGTTACATTTCAGTTTCCAAATCCCAACGTCAAGGCCATAGCACCCGGGACCATATAAATATTCCCAGATCATACCGAGCAATATAACAACACCAACAGCATTTTGTTAATTTGTTCTTCAACTTTCTTTAGCATTTGTTCTCCAAAATTGAGGACCATGAATACAGGTACTGTAGGCAATGAATACTTTTAAGTTATTTTGTTTATTTTATCCGGTATAGTTTTCGTTATAGTTTTTGTTTGTTTATTTACATAATGGCAGTAGGCCTAGGCAAATGTATGTGCATTCATCTGGAAAGTTCTTTAATAGGCCCCATCTGCACTTTCTGACCAGTCCTGATCTGTGTGTGTGTGTAACGGATGTGAAATGGCTAGCTAGTTAGCGGGTACGCGCAATAGCGTTTCAATCAGTTACGTCACTTGCTCTGAAACCTAGAAGTGGGCCTTTGTGGGGCGATGGGTAACGATGCTTCGTGGGCGACCGTTGTTGATGTGTGCAGAGGGTCCCTGGTTCGCGCCCGAGATCGGGGCGAGGCGACGTACTAAAGTTATACTGTTACGTTTGTGTGTGTGTTGTGCAGACTGGATGCCCACCCTATGGTCAGAGTGTTTTGAGGAGATGTTGGATGATGAGCTGGGCAGCAGTGACCAGTGGGCCTTCCACTTCAACTATGGCCTGACAGAAACACTCACCAAGGAGGAGAGGAGGAGAAGATGGCGGGTGTACAGCCACTGTGCCTACGGACAGTACGTTTTTCCCTATTTGTATTTATGCTTTTTATGTATAGGCCTGTGATTTGCCCATAGAGAATGATAGAGGCCTCTAGTGGCCAAAAGGCCCTATTAGCATGGGCAGCGCCATTGAGGGCTTCCCTAATTTTAATCTAGTCAACTGGGTGGGACTTCCAACTTCATTGGCTGATCCCTTCTGGTGACCCTGTTGTAGAGCCCTGCACGTGCATGAATTTTAAGCCCAATCCCTACCCGTGCCTGTGACATTCAGGCCCTGCCCTACCCAGTTCCGATTGCTTTTGCCAAATTTAAAGCCCGGCCCTGCCCGAAACACAGAGATAACTTCCTCCATTAGTCATTCCATTAGCTGCTCCTCTATGTCTGTCACTCGCTCCCTCCGCGCAGGCAGCTAGCTCTGCATGCACTCTGCTCATGGCGGCTCTGGTGCGTTTGTAAATTCACACTGGCTATCTACTCCGATTTCAGAGCACTCTGGTCTGAATGTACCAGAGCGCAGAATAATTGATGAATTTAGGAAGCGCAACACCTGAATATGACCGGTGTCATTAAACATCAGCAAAAAAACATAATTAAATTGTTGCCAGCAGCACAGTTACAGTCACTAATGCTCTAGATAACATGAAAGCTTAACCAGCTCTGCTAGGGCGAGTGTGGCCAGTGTGAGTGTTCTCTCATTTGTGTCTGGAAGTAGCTAGCAAGGTAGCCACATTTTGCTAGTTAGCTTGGGGGTTTGACTGCGGTTGTGAGGTCAGAACGCTCGGTTGAACCCTACTCCTCGTCCAGAGCATCCAGTGTGTGCTCTGAACGCTGAGAGCGAAAAGTTCAGAATTGACTAACAGACAATCCGACAACTCTAGCACAGGTACAAAGATGATCCCTCTATCAATCTCTATGGATTTCCCCGACTTGGCTCCACAAAGAGCTCAGCAGCTCACAGATTTAGAAGATTGGCACTGCAGCACCACAATGTGAAAACAAACCACTTGTCTTCAACTCCTTCTGTTAACTTGGACATGATGGAGATATGCTCTCATTGTAATGCTCCCTCCTTCTCTTGTCTCTCCCCCACTAACTCTCTCCCTCAGGTTCCAGTGTGGTGAGTGTTCTAAGACATGGCCGTCGGCACGGGTGGTGGTAGTGTTCCGTTATCGGCTGTGGGATGAGACAGGCCGGGGAACCGTCCTGATGCGGCCTTTCGGCCAGGCATGCAGACGCTGTCGTGAAGTGTTTGAACTTCCATGTCATGTTTTGTCTTTGATCATCATGTCTTGTCCCTGTGCTTCCCTCTGCTGGTCTTATTAGGTTCTTTCCCTCTTTCTATCCCTCTCTCTCCCCCTCTAAGACATGGCCGTCGGCACGGGTGGTGGTAGTGTTCCGTTATCGGCTGTGGGATGAGACAGGCCGGGGAACCGTCCTGATGCGGCCTTTCGGCCAGGCATGCAGACGCTGTCGTGAAGTGTTTGAACTTCCATGTCATGTTTTGTCTTGATCATCATGTCTTGTCCCTGTGCTTCCCTCTGCTGGTCTTATTAGGTTCTTTCCCTCTTTCTATCCCTCTCTCTCCCCTTCCTCTTTTCCTCTCTCGCTCTCTCTCTTATCGTTCCGTTCCTGCTCCCAGCTGTTTCTCATTCTCCTAACGACCTCATTTACTCTTTCACACCTGTCCCCTATTTTGCCCTCTGATTAGAGTCCCTATTTCTCCCTCTGTTTTTCGCTTCTGTCCTTGTCGGATTCTTGTTTGATGTTTGCTGTCCTGTGTCCTTGTTCCGCCCTGTCGTGTTCTTTGCCTTCTTCAGATGCTGCGTGTGAGCAGGTGTCTTGTCAGCTACGGCCAGTGCCTTCCTGAAGCACCTGCAGTCTGTGGTCGCGTCTCCAGTCGTTCCTCTCTATTGACGAGAGGATTTCAGTTTCCTGTTTTGGATTTACCATTGATAATATCCAGGAGAATCATTATTTGTTTAATACTGGAATAAAGACTCTGTTACTATTACGTCGCTTTTGGGTCCTCATTCACCAGCATAACAGAAGAATCCGACCAAGATGGACCCAGCGACTATGGATTCTCTCAACACTGCCGTCGAGTTCCAGGGAGCAATGCTCGGCAGACACGAGCAGGAATTGTTTGCTGCTCGTCATGCCGTTGAGACCCTGGCCGCTCAGGTCTCCGATCTCTCTGGACAGTTTCAGAGTCTTCGTCTCGTGCCACCAGCTACTTCCTGGTCTTCCGAGTCTCCGGAACCTAGGGTTAATAACCCACCATGTTCTCTGGGCAGCCCACTGAGTGTCGCTCTTTTCTCACCCAGTGTGATATTGTGTTCTCTCTCCAGCCCAACACGTACTCAAGTGAGAGAGCTCGGATCGCTTACGTCATATCACTCCTTACTGGTCGGGCTCGGGAGTGGGGCACAGCTATCTGGGAGGCAAGGGCTGAGTGTTCTAACGATTATCAGAACTTTAAAGAGGAGATGATACGGGTTTTTGATCGTTCAGTTTTTGGGAAGGAGGCTTCCAGGGCTCTGGCTTCCCTATGTCAAGGTGATCGATCCATAACGGATTACTCTATAGAGTTTCGCACTCTTGCTGCCTCCAGTGACTGGAACGAGCCGGCGTTGCTCGCTCGTTTTCTGGAGGGACTTCACGCTGAGGTTAAGGATGAGATTCTCTCTCGGGAGGTTCCTTCCAGCGTGGACTCTTTGATTGCACTCGCCATCCGCATAGAACGACGGATAGATCTTCGTCACCGAGCTCGTGGAGGAGAGCTCGCGTTAACGGTGCTTCCCCTCTCCGCATCTCAACCATCTCCTCCCACCGGCTCAGAGACTGAGCCCATGCAGCTGGGAGGTATTCGCATCTCGACTAAGGAGAGGGAACGGAGAATCACCAACCGCCTTTGCCTCTATTGCGGTTCTGCTGGACATTTTGTCATGTCATGTCCAGTAAAAGCCAGAGCTCATCAGTAAGCGGAGGGCTACTGGTGAGCGCTACTACTCAAGTCTCTCCATCAAGATCCTGTACTACCTTGTCGGTCCATCTACGCTGGACCGGTTCGGCTGCTTCCTGCAGTGCTTTGATAGACTCTGGGGCTGAGGTTGTTTTATGGACGAAGCATGGGCTCGGAAACATGACATTCCTCTCAGACAGTTAGGGAAGCCCACGCCCATGTTCGCCTTAGATGGTAGTCTTCTCCCCAGTATCAGATGTGAGACACTACCTTTAACCCTCACAGTATCTGGTAACCACAGTGAGACCATTTCCTTTTTGATTTTTCGTTCACCTTTTACACCTGTTGTTTTGGGTCATCCCTGGCTAGTATGTCATAATCCTTCTATTAATTGGTCTAGTAATTCTATCCTATCCTGGAACGTTTCTTGTCATGTGAAGTGTTTAATGTCTGCTATCCCTCCTGTTTCTTCTGTCCCTCTACTCAGGAGGAACCTGGTGATTTGACAGGAGTGCCGGAGGAATATCATGATCTACGCACGGTCTTCAGTCGGTCCAGAGCCAACTCTCTTCCTCCTCACCGGTCGTATGATTGTTGTATTGATCTCCTTCCGGGGACCATCCCCCTCGCGGGTAGACTATACTCTCTGTCGGCTCCCGAGCGTAAGGCTCTCGAGGATTATCTGTCTGTTTCTCTCGACGCCGGTACCGTAGTTCCTTCTTCCTCTCCCGCCGGAGCGGGGGTTTTTCTTTGTTAAGAAGAAGGACGGTACTCTGCGCCCCTGCGTGGATTATCGAGGGCTGAATGACATAACGGTTAAGAATCGTTATCCGCTTCCCCTTATGTCGTCAGCCTTCGAGATTCTGCAGGGAGCCAGGTGCTTTACTAAGTTGGACCTTCGTAACGCTTACCATCTCGTACGCATCAGAGAGGGGGACGAGTGGAAAACGCGTTTAACACTCCGTTAGGGCATTTTGAATACCGGGTTCTGCCGTTCGGTCTCGCTAATGCTCCAGCTGTCTTTCAGGCATTAGTTAATGATGTACTGAGAGACATGCTGAACATTTTTTGTTTTCGTTTACCTTGACGATATCCTGATTTTTTCACCGTCACTCGAGATTCATGTTCAGCACGTTCGACGTGTACTCCAGCGCCTTTTAGAGAATTGTCTCTACGTGAAGGTGAGAAGTGCGCCTTTCATGTCTCCTCTGTCACATTTCTCGGTTCTTATTTCCGCTGAAGGCATTCAGATGGATCCCGCTAAGGTCCAGGCTGTCAGCGATTGGCCCGTCCCTAAGTCACGTGTCGAGTTGCAGCGCTTTCTCGGTTTCGCTAATTTCTATCGGCGTTTCATTCGTAATTTTCGGTCAAGTGGCTGCCCCTCTCACAGCTCTGACTTCTGTCAAGACTTGCTTTAAGTGGTCCGGTTCCGCCCAGGGAGCTTTTGATCTCCTCAAGAAGCGTTTTACATCCGCCCCTATCCTTGTTACTCCTGACGTCACTAAACAATTTCATTGTCGAGGTTGACGCTTCAGAGGTGGGCGTGGGGAGCCATTCTGTCTCAGCGCTTCCATTCTGACGATAAGGTCCATCCTTGCGCTTACTTTTCTCATCGCCTGTCGCCATCGGAGCGCCAACTATGATTGTGGTAACCGCGAACTGCTCGCCATCCGCTTACCCATAGGCGAATGGCGACAGTGGTTGGAGGGGGCGACCGTCCTTTTGTCGTTTGGACTGACCATAAAAACCTTGAGTACATCCGTTCTGCCAAACGACTTAATGCACGTCAAGCTCGTTGGGCGTTGTTTTCGCTCGTTTCGAGTTCGTGATTTCCTATCGCCCGGGAAATAAGAACACCAAGCCTGATGCCTTATCCCGTCTCTTTAGTTCTTCTGTGGCTTCTACCGACCCCGAGGGGATTCTCCCTGAAGGGCGTGTTGTCGGGTTGACTGTCTGGGGAATTGAGAGACAGGTAAAGCAAGCACTCACTCACACTGCGTCGCGCGCTGTCCTAGTAACCTTTCGTTCGTTCCTGTCTCTACTCGTCTGGCTGTTCTTCAGTGGCTCACTCTGCCAAGTTAGCTGGCACCCCGGCGTTCGGGGTACGCTTGCTTCTATTCGCCAGCGGTTTTTGGTGGCCTACTCAGGATCGGGACACGCGTCGTTTCGTGGCTGCTTGTTTCGGACTGCGCGCAGACTAAGTCAGGTAACTCTCCTCCTGCCGGTCGTCTCAGACCGCTTCCCATTCCTTCTCGACCATGGTCTCACATCGCCTTAGACTTTATTACCGGTCTGCCTTCGTCTGCGGGGAAGACTGTGATTCTTACGGTTATCGATAGGTTCTCTAAGGCGGCACATTTCATTCCCTCGCCTAAGCTTCCTTCCGCTAAGGAGACGGCACAAATCATCATTGAGAATGTGTTCAGAATTCATGGCCTCCCGTTAGACGCCGTTTCAGACAGAGGTCCGCAATTCACGTCACAGTTTTGGAGGGAGTTCTGTCGTTTGATTGGTGCTTCCGTCAGTCTCTCTTCCGGGTTTCATCCCCAGTCTAACGGTCAAGCAGAAAGGGCCAATCAGTCGATTGGTCGCATATTACGCAGCCTTTCGTTTCGAAACCCTGCGTCTTGGGCAGAACAGCTCCCCTGGGCTGAGTACGCTCACAACTCGCTTCCTTCGTCTGCTACCGGGCTATCTCCGTTTCAGAGTAGTCTTGGGTACCAGCCTCCTCTGTTCTCGTCCCAGCTCGCCGAGTCCAGCGTTCCCTCCGCTCAGGCTTTTGTCCAACGTTGTGAGCGCACCTGGAGGAGGGTCAGGTCTGCACTTTGCCGTTACAGGGCGCAGACTGTGAGAGCCGCCAATAAACGTAGGATTAAGAGTCCTAGGTATTGTCGCGGTCAGAGAGTGTGGCTTTCCACTCGTAACCTTCCCCTTACGACAGCTTCTCGCAAGTTGACTCCGCGGTTCATTGGTCCGTTCCGTGTCTCTCAGGTCGTCAATCCTGTCGCTGTGCGACTGCTTCTTCCGCGACATCTTCGTCGCGTCCACCCTGTCTTCCATGTCTCCTGTGTCAAGCCTTTTCTTCGCGCCCCCGTTCGTCTTCCCCCCCCCCCCCGTCCTTGTCGAGGGCGCACCTATTTACAAGGTACGGAGGATCATGGACATGCGTTTTCGGGGACGTGGTCACCAGTACTTAGTGGATTGGGAGGGTTACGGTCCTGAGGAGAGGAGTTGGGTTCCATCTCGGGACGTGCTGGACCGTTCGTTGATTGATGATTTCCTTCGTTGCCGCCAGGGTTCCTCCTCGAGTGCGCCAGGAGGCGCTCGGTGAGTGGGGGGGTACTGTCATGTTTTGTCTTTGATCATCATGTCTTGTCCCTGTGCTTCCCTCTGCTGGTCTTATTAGGTTCTTTCCCTCTTTCTATCCCTCTCTCTCCCCTTCCTCTTTCCCTCTCTCGCTCTCTCTCTCTATCGTTCCGTTCCTGCTCCCAGCTGTTTCTCATTCTCCTAACGACCTCATTTACTCTTTCACACCTGTCCCCTATTTTGCCCTCTGATTAGAGTCCCTATTTCTCCCTCTGTTTTCCGCTTCTGTCCTTGTCGGATTCTTGTTTGATGTTTGCTGTCCTGTGTCCTTGTTCCGCCCTGTCGTGTTCTTTGCCTTCTTCAGATGCTGCGTGTGAGCAGGTGTCTATGTCAGCTACGGCCAGTGCCTTCCTGAAGCGACCTGCAGTCTGTGGTCGCGTCTCCAGTCGTTCCTCTCTATTGACGAGAGGATTTCAGTTTCCTGTTTTGGATTTACCATTGATAATATCCAGGAGAATCATTATTTGTTTAATACTGGAATAAAGACTCTGTTACTATTACGTCGCTTTTGGGTCCTCATTCACCAGCATAACATTCCAGGCTTTTCAAAGAATGAGGTGGAAGAGGCACTGCTCCGGCTGTTTGGAAAGATTAGGAAGAACTGCTACGGAGAGGAGGGGTAGAGGAGGAGGAGGAGGAAGAGGAAGAGGAAGGGTCAGAAGGATCAGAGAAAGTGTGGAAGAGGCCCATGAGAAGCCCTGTGTGAAGCCTGCAGACTGGGCATCTGCCGTCAAGAAGAGTAGAGGAGAGAGAGATAGGGGGGGGGGGGGGGGGGGGGGGGGCGGC
>NC_036870.1:21273200-21293200 GCF_002910315.2 Salvelinus sp. IW2-2015
TCCTCTTTCCCTCTCTCGCTCTCTCTCTCTATCGTTCCGTTCCTGCTCCCAGCTGTTTCTCATTCTCCTAACGACCTCATTTACTCTTTCACACCTGTCCCCTATTTTGCCCTCTGATTAGAGTCCCTATTTCTCCCTCTGTTTTCCGCTTCTGTCCTTGTCGGATTCTTGTTTGATGTTTGCTGTCCTGTGTCCTTGTTCCGCCCTGTCGTGTTCTTTGCCTTCTTCAGATGCTGCGTGTGAGCAGGTGTCTATGTCAGCTACGCCAGTGCCTTCCTGAAGCGACCTGCAGTCTGTGGTCGCGTCTCCAGTCGTTCCTCTCTATTGACGAGAGGATTTCAGTTTCCTGTTTTGGATTTACCATTGATAATATCCAGGAGAATCATTATTTGTTTAATACTGGAATAAAGACTCTGTTACTATTACGTCGCTTTTGGGTCCTCATTCACCAGCATAACAGAAGAATCCGACCAAGATGGACCCAGCGACTATGGATTCTCTCAACACTGCCGTCGAGTTCCAGGGAGCAATGCTCGGCAGACACGAGCAGGAATTGTTTGCTGCTCGTCATGCCGTTGAGACCCTGGCCGCTCAGGTCTCCGATCTCTCTGGACAGTTTCAGAGTCTTCGTCTCGTGCCACCAGCTACTTCCTGGTCTTCCGAGTCTCCGGAACCTAGGGTTAATAACCCACCATGTTACTCTGGGCAGGCCACTGAGTGTCGCTCTTTTCTCACCCAGTGTGATATTGTGTTCTCTCTCCAGCCCAACACGTACTCAAGTGAGAGAGCTCGGATCGCTTACGTCATATCACTCCTTACTGGTCGGGCTCGGGAGTGGGGCACAGCTATCTGGGAGGCAAGGGCTGAGTGTTCTAACGATTATCAGAACTTTAAAGAGGAGATGATACGGGTTTTTGATCGTTCAGTTTTTGGGAAGGAGGCTTCCAGGGCTCTGGCTTCCCTATGTCAAGGTGATCGATCCATAACGGATTACTCTATAGAGTTTCGCACTCTTGCTGCCTCCATGACTGGAACGAGCCGGCGTTGCTCGCTCGTTTTCTGGAGGGACTTCACGCTGAGGTTAAGGATGAGATTCTCTCTCGGGAGGTTCCTTCCAGCGTGGACTCTTTGATTGCACTCGCCATCCGCATAGAACGACGGATAGATCTTCGTCACCGAGCTCGTGGAGGAGAGCTCGCGTTAACGGTGCTTCCCCTCTCCGCATCTCAACCATCTCCTCCCACCGGCTCAGAGACTGAGCCCATGCAGCTGGGAGGTATTCGCATCTCGACTAAGGAGAGGGAACGGAGAATCACCAACCGCCTTTGCCTCTATTGCGGTTCTGCTGGACATTTTGTCATGTCATGTCCAGTAAAAGCCAGAGCTCATCAGTAAGCGGAGGGCTACTGGTGAGCGCTACTACTCAAGTCTCTCCATCAAGATCCTGTACTACCTTGTCGGTCCATCTACGCTGGACCGGTTCGGCTGCTTCCTGCAGTGCTTTGATAGACTCTGGGGCTGAGGGTTGTTTTATGGACGAAGCATGGGCTCGGAAACATGACATTCCTCTCAGACAGTTAGGGAAGCCCACGCCCATGTTCGCCTTAGATGGTAGTCTTCTCCCCAGTATCAGATGTGAGACACTACCTTTAACCCTCACAGTATCTGGTAACCACAGTGAGACCATTTCCTTTTTGATTTTTCGTTCACCTTTTACACCTGTTGTTTTGGGTCATCCCTGGCTAGTATGTCATAATCCTTCTATTAATTGGTCTAGTAATTCTATCCTATCCTGGAACGTTTCTTGTCATGTGAAGTGTTTAATGTCTGCTATCCCTCCTGTTTCTTCTGTCCCCTCTACTCAGGAGGAACCTGGTGATTTGACAGGAGTGCCGGAGGAATATCATGATCTACGCACGGTCTTCAGTCGGTCCAGAGCCAACTCTCTTCCTCCTCACCGGTCGTATGATTGTTGTATTGATCTCCTTCCGGGGACCACTCCCCCTCGCGGGTAGACTATACTCTCTGTCGGCTCCCGAGCGTAAGGCTCTCGAGGATTATCTGTCTGTTTCTCTCGACCCGGTACCGTAGTTCCTCTTCCTCTCCCGCCGGAGCGGGGGTTTTTCTTTGTTAAGAAGAAGGACGGTACTCTGCGCCCCTGCGTGGATTATCGAGGGCTGAATGACATAACGGTTAAGAATCGTTATCCGCTTCCCCTTATGTCGTCAGCCTTCGAGATTCTGCAGGGAGCCAGGTGCTTTACTAAGTTGGACCTTCGTAACGCTTACCATCTCGTACGCATCAGAGAGGGGGACGAGTGGAAACGGCGTTTAACACTCCGTTAGGGGCTTTTGAAATACCGGGTTCTGCCGTTCGGTCTCGCTAATGCTCCAGCTGTCTTTCAGGCATTAGTTAATGATGTACTGAGAGACATGCTGAACATTTTTGTTTTCGTTTACCTTGACGATATCCTGATTTTTTCACCGTCACTCGAGATTCATGTTCAGCACGTTCGACGTGTACTCCAGCGCCTTTTAGAGAATTGTCTCTACTGGAAGGCTGAGAAGTGCGCCTTTCATGTCTCCTCTGCACATAGTCTAATGTTGTCTAGAATTCGTTGTAAAAATATTAAAAACAGCACTATCTATAATGTTGTGCTATGGACTTTAGAGTTGTGTAATAAACATGTATCATGTGTAATAAACAAAATCAGAAGACTTTCATGTGCTTTGAGTGTTTTTTACTTCTACAGTTTGCAAATTTGAATGATTTGGACAAATTTGAGGCATTTTTTAAAACAACTTTTCTGACCATCTCTGATAAAGGAAGACAAGGAGACAGAGACATTTATTGAACAATCAGGTGTAAATGGCCAGTGACAGCTTGTGCTGCTCATGCGTATGATGCCTTTTCCTGCCAGCAACAACAGAAACAGCAGCATCTCGCATCATCACTGAGAAAAACTGAGATTGGAGAGAGAAAGAAAGAAGGAGATGATGGTGGGGAGTCGAGAAGGAAAATTATGAAATAACGGTATTATGAATGTTTGTATGTCGAACTGATGACCAAGTGAATCGATGTTGTAAGTAGCTTGATAGCTAAGTAGCTAATGATGGGTGTTAGCTATCAGCTAGATGCTGCCACTGCTGTCATTAGCTAGCTAGCTGTTAGCCAGTTGTAGGTAAGTAGCTATAATTATAATGATTTGACAAGGCTGAATTGAGGCCCACCAAGACAGACACTAGCTGTTAAAATTAACCACAGCCCTAGCATCAGTTTGAACCAGCATAACTTGGCATCGCGTTTAACTACACTACAGACATTCACGTCAGCCAGATGTAGCTAGCTAGCAGAACGGTGGCGGCTAGCCATGTAGCTATGACTAGCTATTATTGTTAGCTAGTCATGAATGGCTAGGTCGTAGCTAGCGAACAAGTGAGCAAGTCTGTCCATACTGACCTGGTGAAAGAGCCAGACAGCACCAAATAAAGCAACCAGCCAAAGTTAATGGTATAGCCTTAGGCTACCTGACAGGTGGCCGCATGGACAGATGACGATATAGCTAGCTACAGTACGTTAGAGAAGTCAGGGTGACAGACTCTGTGCACTAGCCAGCTAACTTCTCTTTGTCTTGAGTCTGACACTTTTACACTGTGTATTGTTCTTGGTACTTCTCCCTGGTGTGAAAATGTAAGTAGCTGGCTGGCAACTTATTGTGTTTAGCCAACTTCATTATAATACGCTTATAAACACTTTGTGTGTGATACATTTTGTATTATGAAGCTATGTGTTATAAACACAAGCTGTTTGTTATAAACACAACATGCCACCAAAAGCCAGTGGTTGTTAAGGTTGATCATTTTTTGTCAATGGAAAACTGTGATTATTGGTTTGAGGATGCTGCAATGATGTGAGGGGAGAGAGGGAGGTGAAGTGTGCTGGAAGCAACTGAAGCTGTGTGGAGTTGAGAGTAGAACAGACAGCGTGACCTATAAACTATCAGTAGCCCCCCACCTACACACACATACACACCCTCCCTGTCTACAGCAGACTTACTGGAGCAGAAAATGGTGGAACACAGAGACTGTTTATAAATGATGGGGTCTGTGGATCCAGATACTGTAGCTTATATAGTTGACGTGGCAATTAATATTAGCCCTATTCAGTTAATCAGTACCTTAGTCATGTTGGATGTTTCATAGATGGATAGATTAGTTGATTGATTAATTGACCCCCCCACCCTCTCTCTCTCTTTCTCTCTCTCCCCCTCTCTCTGCAGGGTGAGGGTATGGGCCATGTCTGAGCTGTGAGTGGAGGAGGAGAGGAAGAGGAGGAGTAGGAGAGGAAGAGGAGGTGAGGACTGAATAGCGGAGGTAAGTGCTTATTATTATCAAAGATTCAAATTAATGATGATTTATTACATGCATGTATTGTATTATTACATATACAGTACTAGTCAAAAGTTTGAACACACCTACTCATTCCAGGGTTTTTCTTTATTTTTACAATTTTCTTGTAGAATAATAGTGACAACATCAAAAATATGAAATAACACATATGGAATCATGTAGTAACCAAAAAGGTGTTAAACAAATCTAAATATATTTTATATTTGAGATTCTTCAAAGTAGCCACCCTTTGCCTTGATGACAGCTTTGCACACTCTTGGCATTCTCTCAACCAGCTTCATGAGGTAGTCACCTGGAATGCATTTCAATTAACAGGTGTGCCTTGTTAAAAGTTAATTTGTGGAATTGTTTTCCTTAATGCGTTTCGGCCAATCAGTTGTGTTGTGACAAGGTAGGGGTGGTATATAGAAGCCAGCCCTATTTGGTAAAATAGCAAATCCATATTATGGCAAGAACAGCTCAAATAAGCAAAGAGAAGCGACAGTCCATCATTACTTTAAGACATGAAGGTCAGTCAATCTGTAACATTTCAATAACTTTGAAAGTTTCTTCAAGTGCAGTTGCAAAAACCATCAAGTGCTATGATGAAACTGGCTCTCATTAGTACCACCACAGGAAAGGAAGACCCAGAGTTACCTCTGCTGCAGAGGATAAGTTCATTAGAGTTACCAGCCTCAGAAATTGCAGCCCAAATAAATGCTTCAGAGTTCAAGTAACAGACACATTTCAACAGCAACTGTTCAGAGGAGACTGCATGAATCATGCCTTCATGGTCGAATTGCTGCAAAGACACCACTACTAAAGGACACCAATAAGAAGAAGAGACTTGCTTGGGCCAAGAAACACGAGCAATGGACATTAGACCAGTGGAAATCTGTCCTTTGGTCTGATGAGTCCAAATTTGAGATTTTTGGTTCCAACCGCCATGTCTTTGTAAGACGCATAGTAGGTGAACGGATGATCTCCGCATGTGTGGTTCCCACCGTGAAGCATGGAGGAGGAGGTATGATGGTGTGGGGTTGCTTTGCTAGTGATACTGTCTGTGATTTATTTAGAATTCAAGGCACACTTAATCAGCATGGCTACCACAGCATTCTGCAGCAATACGCCATTCCATCTGGTTTGCGCTTAGTGGGACTATAATTTGTTTTTTAACAGGACAATGACCCAACACACCTCTAGGCTGTGTAAGGGTTATTTGACCAAGAAGGAGAGTGAAGGAGTGCTGCCTCAGATGACCTGGCCTCCACAATCACCCGACCTCAACCCAAATGAGATGGTTTGGGATGAGTTGGATTGCAGAGTGAAGGAAAAGCAGATAACAAGTGCTCAGCATATGTGGGAAGTCCTTCAAGACTGTTGGAATAGCATTCCAGGTGAAGCTGGTTGAGAGAATGCCAAGAGTGTGCAAAGCTGTCATCAAGGCTACTTTGAAGAATCTAAAATATATTTAGATTTGTTTAACACTTTTTTGGTTACTACATCATTTCATATGTGTTATTTTATAGTTTTGATGTCTTCACTATTATTCCACAATGTAGAAAATAGTAAAAAATAAAGACAAACCTTTGAATGAGTAGGTGTGTCCAAACTTTTGACTGGTACTGCATTTATGTGATATTTTTTTATTTTTTATATAGATGTGCAAAAATTTCTAAAACCCTGTTTTCGCTTTGTCATTATGTGGTATTGTGATGTCATTATGGGTTATTGTGATGTCACGTAAAGCAGAGTACTTCTTTTCCTTTGAGGTGCTATGTTTTTAGGGCTTTTAAGCTGCAACTAATGTACCAAAAGTCTGTGAATTATGTCATTGTACATGTATTGGAGACAGACTGTCACTTAAGTATTGTGGTCAGTTTTTATTACCTTATTTAATTAAATTAAATTAAAATATAGTGGCTGGTGGTGGTCTACTTGGGCAGAGTGGGTCCACGAGAGACTGAAGTGAGATGAGTGGAATCCCCACACACACCTCAGAGAAGTGTCTGATGCCCTCCCAGTCACCCATTCCCAATCCCATCTCTACTCTTACCAATAACCACCGTTGAATCTTAGCTATAATAACAAACAAGGAATAATAATGACTACAAAATTGTAGGAAATCGAAAGGCACCATGATAGGGACAACTTATAATATGGATATTATGTGCCAAAGGAACAAGGATTTCCTTGTTCTAAAGTAGAGTTTCACCAGGTCCTCTTAACTCAGGCATATCAATTGTGGCGCACACCTTTTTGGTTACTACATAATTCCATATGTGTTATTTCATAGTTTTTATGTCTTCACAATTATTCTACAATGTAGAAAATAGTACAAATAAAGAAAGACCCTTGAATGAGTAGGTGTGTCCAAACTTTTGACCGGTACTGTATGTTATTAACACACACATATATATATATATATAAATTCTGAATGATGAAGATGATTAATTGTGCTGAATGATTCCAGTGCAACGCCCCCTGTAGGGCAGTGATGGGGAACACAGCCACTAAGTTCCGGAAGGCTCTAGTCAGCGGGGACGAGGCGTTGGCATGGCAACTGTACGAGGGCAACAGCCAGTTCAGAGAGGGGCTGGACCCCAACGCGTCTTACGGAGAGACCTACCAACACAACACACCCCTCCACTACACCTGCAGGCACGCCATGACACGCCTGCTCAGGTAACACCCCTTAGATATGTTCCAGGGATACAGGGAGCGATGGAGTGAGAAAGGGAGAGAGAAGAAGAGAGAGTTCCAGTGTGTTAGCAGTCTGACCCCTGGGAGGAGATGACAGGTTGTCAATGAGCCTATTTTTTAAAAATCTTCCTTTCACTCATCCTCCCCTCCTTCTTTTCTCTCTCTGGGTGATTACAGGGGTCAGAGGAAGCGGGTTGAAAAGGCCAGCTAATTGTGTGTGTGTGTGTGTGTTAAAGGCCAGTTAGCTAACTGCAGGTCTATTTCGGTACCTTCCTGCCTACCAAATTACTCTTCCATTCAGCCATCTGTTTGAGTGCACTTGACCGAAGTGTGCGCTTATCTGATGTGTACTTAGCAGAATGTATTTCAGTCTGTCTTTCTGCCTGTGTGTCAGATTATGCGATTATTGCTACAGTGGTATTGCTGTGTGATAAATGCTGTTTCTCACAGATTCAGCAGAGGAGAGGGAGAGTAGAGAGCCGTGAGGTGGAGGAAGAGGAGAGGGGGATGGGTGGGAGGGGAGTATGAGAGCCGTTGAGGTGGAGGAAGAGGAGAGGGGGATGGGAGGGAGAGTAGAAGCCGTGAGGTGGAGGAAGAGGAGAGGGGGGGTGGAGAGGGAGAGTAGAGAGCCGTGAGGTGGAGAAGAGGAGAGGGGGATGGGAGGGAGAGTAGGAGAGCGTGAGGTGGAGGAAGAGGAGAGGGGATGGGGAGGGAGAGTAGAGAGCCGTGAGGTGGAGGAAGAGGAGAGGGGGATGGGGAGGGAGAGTAGAGAGCCGTGAGTGGAGGAAGAGGAGAGGGGGTGGAGAGGGAGAGTAGAGAGCCGTGAGGTGGAGGAAGGGAGAGGATGGGGAGGGGAGGAGAGAGCCGTGAGGTGGAGGAAGAGGAGAGGGGGGTGGAGAGGGAGAAGTAGAGAGCCGTGAGGTGGAGGAAGAGGAGAGGGGTATGGGGAAGGGAGAGTAGAGAGCCGTGAGGGGGAGGGAAGAGGAGAGGGGGATGGGGGGGAGAGTAGAGAGCCGTGAGGTGGAGGAAGAGGAGAGGGGGGTGGAGGGAGAGTAGAGAGCCGTGAGGTGGAGGAAGAGGAGAGGGGGATGGGAGGGAGAGAGAGAGCCGTGAGGTGGAGGAAGAGGAGAGGAGGGGTGGAGAGGGAGAGAGAGAGCCGTGAGGTGGGAGGAAAGAGGAGAGGGGAGGGGAGGGAGAGTAGAGAAGCCGTGAGGTGGAGGAAGAGGAGAGGGGGTGGGGAGAGGAGAGGAGAGAGCCGTGAGGTGGAGGAAGAGGAGAGCGGAGAGGGGGGTTGGGGAGGGAGAGGAGAAGGGGATGGTGGGGAGAGGAAGAGTTGAAGACGAGCCGTGAGGTGGAGGAAGAGGAGAGGAGAGAGGGAGTAGATGATGAAGGGGAGGTCATCAGTAAATGGATTCTAGACAGACAGAGATGTTTGAATATAAACTACCTGAGAACTGCAGCCCCAGCATAATGTTGACTTGGAACTGGAATGTCCGTCATCTGTCCACTCTGCTTTTAAAATATGCTATGAAAGGACGGTTCCTCTTCTGTAAAGATGGTAAACCTCTCTCTTCTCAACCCACCCCCTCCAGGTCGTTCCTTTTCAGTAAAGAAGGGAACCCTAACACAGCGTAACGTGCAGAATGAGACATGTCTGCATGCGTTGTGTCAGGGAAGCGCACATCCTGCTGCTGCCAGAGGGGCACTGTCTCCCAGACTGGCCAGACCACAGAGAGACGAACAACGCAGGGCAGACTGCCTACAGGTATAGAATACACAGACACCACACAAATAATACACACACAAAGAACACACACACACAATACATTAGAGTGCTACAATATTGTGTGTGTGTGTCCAGATGATCTGAGCTGGACCGGGCTAGGCTGGACAGAGGACAGTATGAAAGGGTTAACATTAACGCTACAGACAACAGGAACAGCACCTGTCTACACTACGCTGCTGCTTGCTGGCATGAAGAGTGTGTAGGAGGTAGAGAGACGAGAGAGAGAAACTGTGTAGGAGGTAAAGAGATGAGAGAGAGAGAAACTGGTGTAGAGGTAAGAGAGAGAGAGAGAAACTGTTAGAGGTAAGAGAGAGAGCAGAGAGAAACTGTGTAGCGGTAAGTAGAGAGAGAGAAACTGTGTAGAGGTAAGAGAGAGAAGACTGTGTACGAGGTAAGAGAGAGAGAGTGTGAGATGGACTGTGTAGCGTAAGAGAGAGAGAGAAAACTGTTAAATTGTAGAGGTAAGAGAGAGAGAGAGAAACTGTAGCGGTAAGAGAGAGAGAGAGGAAACTGTTGTTAGAGGTAAGGAGAGGAAGAGAAACTGATGTAGGGTAAAAGAAGACGAGAAGATGGGAGACTGTAGAGGTAAGAGAGAGAGAGAGAGAGAGAACTAGAGGTAAGAGAGGAGAGACTGTGTAGAGGTAAGAGGAGAGAGAGAGAGACCTGTGTATAGGTAAGAGAGAGAGAGAGAGAGAGAGGGAGAGAGAGAGAGACTGTGTAGAGGTAAGAGAGAGAGAGAGAGACTTAGAGGTAAGAGATGAGAGACTGTGTAGAGGTAAGAGAGAGAGAGACTGTATAGAGGTACAGAGAGAGAGAGAGAAGAGAGAGACTAGAGGTAAGAAGAAGAGAGACTGTGTAGAGGTTTAGAGAGAGAGAGAGAAACTGTGTAGAGGTAAGAGAGAGAGGAGAGAAACTGTGTGTAGAGGTAAGAGGAGAACGGAGGAGAGACTGTGAGGTAAGAGAGAGGAGAAACTGTGTGTGTAGAGGTAAGAGAGAGAGAGAGAGAGAGAGAGAGGAGAGAGAGAGAGAGAGGACTTGTAGAGGTTAGAGAGAGAGAGACTGTTTGTAGAGGTAAGAGAGAGAGAGAGATAGGGAAACTGTGTAGAGGTAAGAGAGAGAGAGGAGGAGAAACTGTGTAGAGGTAAGAGAGAGAGAGACTGTGTAGAGGTAAGAGAGAGAGAGATAGACTGTGTAGAGGTAAGAGAGAGAGATAGAGACTGTGTAGAGGTAAGAGAGAGAGAGAGAGAGACTGTGTAGAGGTAAGAGAGAGAGAGGAACTGTGTAGAGGTAAGAGAGAGAGAGAGAGAGAGACTGCTGTAGAGGAAGAAGGAGAGAGAGGAGAGAAGAAGAGAGAGACTGTTTGTAGAGGTAAGAGAAAGAGAGACACTGTTGTTAGAGGGTACAGAGAGAGACAGCGAGAGTAGAGGACACTGTGTAGAGGTAAGGAGAGGGAGAGAGAGGAGAGACGTGTAGAGTAAGAGAGAGAGAGAGACATGTGTAGAGGTAAGAGAGAGAGAGGAGAGACTGTGTAGCAGGTATGATAGAGAGAAACTGTGTACGAGGTAAGAGAGAGCAGAGGAAAACTGTGTAGAGGTAGAGCGACGAGACAGAGGAGACGAGAGAGACTGTGTAGAGGTAAGAGAGAGAGAGCAGAGGCTCTGTAGAGGTAAGAGAGACAGGAGAGAGAGACTGTGTAGAGGTAAGAGAGAGAGAGAGACCTGTGTAGAGTAAGAGAGAGAGAGAGAGAGAGAGGCTGTGTAGAGGTAAGAGAGAGGGAGAGACTGTGTAGAGTTGTAAGAAGAGGAGAGAGAAGACTTCTTGTAGAGGGTAAAAGTAGAGAGAGAGACGCTAAGGGTACAGAGAGAGAGAGAGACTGTATAAGTAAGAGAGACAGAGAGAGAGGACTGTGTAGAGGTAAGAGAGAGAGAGAGAGGCTGCTGTAGAGGTAAGAGAGACAGAGGAGAGAGACTGTAAGAGTAAGACGAGAGAGAGAGACTGTGTAGAGGTAAGAGAGAGAGAGAGAGCTGTGTAGAGGTAAGAGAGAGAGAGAGAGGCTGTGTTAGAGGGTTAAGAGAGAGAGAGAGACTGTGTAGAGGTAAAAGAGAGAGAGAGACTGTAGAGGTAAGAGAGAGAGAGAGAGCACAACTGTGTAGAGGTAAGAGAGAGAGACTGTGTAGAGGTAAGAGAGAGAGAGAGAGACTGTGTAGAGGTAAGAGAGAGAGAGAGACGGTGTAGAGGTAAGAGAGACAGAAGAGAGAGAGAGAGAGGAGAGAGAGAGAGAGAAGAGAGAGAGAGAGAGAGAGAGAGAGAGAGAGAGAGACTGTGTAGAGTTAAAGAGAGAGAGGACTGTGTGGATGTAAGAGAGAGAGAGAACTGTGTAGAGGTAAGAGAGAGAGAGAGACTGTTAGAGGTAAGAGAAAGAGAGAGAGAGAGAGTGTCTTCTCTCATCTTTTAAACTCTTTCTTTCTCCCTCTCTTCTTTCCCTTTGCCTCCCACTTCTCCTCCTGTTGTGTGTGTGTGTGTTGTGTGTGTGTGTGTGTGTGTGTGTGTGTTGTGTTGTGTGTGTTGTGTGTGTGTGTGTGTGTTGTGTGTGTGTGTGTGTGTGTGTGTGTGTGTGTGTGTGTGTGTGTGTGTGTGTGATCTCGTGTGTGCGTGCCATGCGTGTTAGCTCCTGGTCCAGGCTGGGTCAGACCTGTTTGTGGAGGACGAGGAGAAGTTAACCCCGTGTGACCACGCAGAGAGCAGCAGCACACACACCTGGCCCTGCGCCTCGAAGCCATGATGGTGTTCTCACAACACACACACCGAGACACAGACACCCAGCAGCACCTGCGCCACAAAGAGGTGAGTTACACGCCCACCATCACAGAGCAGCCGCTGCCGCGAAACTGCACTACGTCACTGAATGCAGAACGCTGCACCACCACACAAAATAATCCTAAACAGCTAACTTGATTCAAAATAGAGTCATACAACATTTTCCTTAGAGTGCATAAGTTTGCCTCAAGCCTTGCTATTCAAGGAGACATGGGTTGGGTGCACTGTGAAATAGGACATGGGTAAAATGATTAGGTTATGGAACCGCCTTATCGACCATGCCAGAGAAACAGGATAGAAGAAAAAAGGTTTTCAACTGGGATAAAACACACAATTACCATGGACAAAGGAACTCAATTACCCATGCGACAAAGGCAGAACTCAATTACCCATGGACAAAGGAACTCTAATTACCCATGGACAAAGGAACTCAATTACCCATGGACAAAGGAACTCAATTACCCATGGACAAAGGAACACAATTACCCATGGACAAAGGAACTCAATTCCGTTTTTAAGGAAGCGGATCTACAACACATATTTAGAAAGAAGTTACGATGTCAACATAATCAAACACAAGTGAAAGCTTAGCTACAAAGAAAAATGGACAACTGATATATGACTTAAACCAAGACTCAGAACAACCAAATCAAAAACAACTATGATCTGGAACTGTCACGCCCTGACCATAGAGAGCCCTCGGGGTTCTCTATGGTGTAATAGGTCAGCGCGTGACTAGGGTGGTTTTCTAGTTATTTTAGTTCTATGTTGGTGGGTGAGTATGGTTCCCAATTGGAGGCAGCTGAATATCGTTGCCTCTAATTGGGGATCATACTTAGTGTGTTCCTTTTCCCACCTGCGTTGTGGGATATTGTTTGTGTTTAGTGCTATGTGCGCTACGAACTGCACATTCGTTTATTTATTTGTTTTTTGAAGTTTCACCTCAATAAATATGTGGAACTCTACTCACGCTGCGCTTTGGTCCACTTATTTAAACAACGAACGTGACAGGAACCCTATGTCACCTCTCACCTAACAAGAAACCAAAGGTCACTGTGTGCCCAGTTGAGAACCAGAATACTTCCTCTGGCAATTAAGATAGGTTTAATGCAATAATGGAAGAAGAGCAGCTATGTACTGTTTGCGATTCAGGGGAGATTGAGAATGAACTGCACTTTTTATTGTACTGTACTTTATATGATGATTTGAGAGTAACCTTGTTTGATAAAATGCAACAACTGAAACCAGAACTATTTTGGGTTAGAGACTAAGAGAGGCTGGAATGGTTATTTAGAAAATAAGTGTTTCTGGGTGCAATTTTCTTTTGCAAAGCATGGACTAAGCTATATCATTAAAATAGTTTTTGGTTTTGTTTATCAAATGTAAAAAAAATTCGTATGAACCTACAGTGCATTCGGAAAGTATTCAGACCTCTTGACTTTTTCCAATTGTTGTTACGTTACAGCCTTATTCTTAAATTTATGAAATTGTTTTTTTTTCAGTAGTATTCAGATGCTTTACTCAGTACTTTGTTGAAGCACCTTTGGCAGAGATTACAGTCTCGAGTCTTCGTGGGTATGACGCTACAAGCTTGGCACACCTGTATTTTGGGAGTTTTTCTCATTCTTCTCTGCAGATCCTCTCAAGCTCTGTCAGGTTGGCTGGGAAGTGTCGCTGTACAGCTATTTTCAAGTCTCTCCAAAGATGTTTGATCGGGTTCAAGTCCGGGCTCTGGCTGGGCCACTCTCCGTCTGGCCACTTTACCTGATTGGTGGAGTGCTGCAGAGATGGTTGTCCTTCTGGAAGTTTCTCCCATCTCCACAGAGGGACTCTGGAGCTCTGTCAGAGTGACCATCGGGTTCTTGGTCACCTCCCTGAACAAGGCCCTTCTCTCCCGATTGCTCAGTTTGGCTGGGCGGCCAGCTCTAGTAAGAGTCTTGGTGGTTCCAAACTTCTTCCATTTAAGAATGATGGAGGCCACTGTGTTCTTGGGAACCTTCAATGCTGCAGAACTTTTTTGGTACCCTTCCCCAGATCTGTGCCTCGAACACAATCCTGTCTCGGAGCTCTACGGACAATTCCTTCGACCTCATGGCTTTGTTTTTGCTCCGACATGCAATGTCAACTGTGGGACCTTAATATAGACAGGTGTGTGCCTTTCCAAATCATGTCCAATCAATTGAATTTACCACAGGTGGACTCCAATCAAGTTGTAGAAACAGCTCAAGGATGATCAATGGAAACAGGATGCACCTGAGCTCAATTTCGAGTCTCATAGCAAAAGGTCTGAATACTTAGGTAAATAAATAAAATAATAAGGTATTGACTCTGTGAAATGGTGCTGCCACAATAAACAATATACAGGACCAGAATATATGGACAAGATATATAGATACAGAATTTACACAATCGATATACCATATATACAGTGCCTTCAGAAAGTATTCATACCCCTTGACTTATTTCACATTTTGTTGTGTTACAGCCTGAATTCAAAATTTATTAAATATATATGTTTTTTCTCACCCATGTACACACAATTCTCACCCATGTACACACAAGTGAAAACATGTTTTTCTAAATGTTGGCACAATATTTTATTTACATAAGTATTCACAACACAGAGTCAATACATTAGAATCACCTTTGGCAGCAATTACAGCTGTGAGTCTTTCTGGGTAAGTCTCTAAGAGCTTTGCACACCTGGACTGTACAATATTCTTCAATCTCTGTCAAGTTGATTGTTAATCATTGCTAGACAGCCATTTTCAAGTCTTGCAATAGATTTTCAGTCAAAACTGTAACTAGGCCACTCAGGAACATTCAATGTCATCTTGGTAATCAACTCCAGTGTATATTTGGCCTTGTGTTTTAGGTTATTGTCCTGCTGATAGGTGAATTTGGCTCCCAGTGCTGACTGAACCAGGTTTTCATCTAGGATTTTGCCTGTGCTTAGCTCTATTCGGTTTCTTTTCATCCTAAAAAACTCCAGAGTCCTTGCTGATGACAATCATACCCATAACATGATGCAGCCACCACCATGCTTGAAAATATGAAGAGTGGTACTCAGTGATGTGTTGTGTTCGATTCACACCAAACATGATGCTTTGTATTCAGGGCATAAAGTACATTTCTTTGCCACATTTTTTTGTTTTACTTTAGTGCCTTATTGAAAACAGGATGCATGTTTTTGAATATTTGTATTCTGTACAGGCTTCCTTCTTTTCACTCTGCCATTTAGGTTAGTATTGTGGAGTAACTACAATGTTGTTGATCCATCCTCAGTTTTCGCCTGTTACAGCCATTAAACTCTGTAACTGTTTTAAAGTCACCGTTGGCCTCATGGTGAAATCCCTGAGCGGTTTCCTTCCAAAGTGTAATTCATAACTTCACCATGCTCAAACAGATATTCAATGTCTACCAATAGGTGCCCTTCTTTGCAAGGCATTGGAAAACCTCCCTGGTCTTTGTGGTTGAAATTCACTGCTCGACTGAGGGACCTACAGATAATTGTATGTGTGGGGTACAGAGATGAGGTAGTCATTCAGAAATCATGTTAAACACTATTATTGCACACAAAGTGAATCCATGCAACCTATTATGTAACTTGTTAAGCACATTTTTACTCATGAACTTATTTAGGCTTGCCATAACAAAGGGGTTGAGTAGTTTTTGACTCAAGACATTTCAGCTTTTCATTTTGAATTAATTTGTAAAGATTTCTAAAAACATATTTAATATCAAAATGAAATGAAATCCAACTTTGTTTGTCACCTGCGCCGAATACAACATGTGTAGACCTTATAGTGAAATGCTTACTTACAAGCCCTTAACCAACAGTGCAGTTCAAGAAAGAGGTAAGAAATGTATATATGTATGTATGTATGTATGTATATAACGAGACTATATACAGGGTGTACCGGTACCGAGTCAGTGTGCGGGGGTACAGGTTAGTTGAGGTAATTTGCACGTGTAGGTAGGGGTAAAGTGACTATGCATAGATAATAAACAGCGAGAAGCAGCAGTTTAGAAACAAAAGGCGGTGGGGGGTGGGGGGTCAATGTAAATGGTCCGGGTGGCCATTTGATTAATTGTTCAGCAGTCAGCAATTGTTCAGCAGTCTTATGGCTTGGGGTAGAAGCGTTAAGGAGCCTTTTGGTCCGAGAATTGGCGCTCAGGTACCGCTTGCCGTGCGGTAGCAGAGAAAACAGTCTATGACTTGGGTGACTGGAGTCTTTAACAATTTTTGGGCTTTCCTCTGACACCGCCTAGTATAGAGGTCCTGGATAACAGGAAACTTGCCCCAGTGATGTACTGGGCCGTACGCACTACCCTCTGTAGCGCCTTACAGTCAGATGCCGAGCAGTTACCATACCAGGCAATGATGCAACCGGTCAGGATGCTCTCGATGGTGCAGCTGTATAACTTTTTTAAGATCTGGGGACGCATGCCAAGTCTCCTGAGGGGGAAAACGTGTTGTCGTGCCCTCTTCACGACTGTCTTAGTGTGTTTGGACCATGATAGTTTGTTGGTGATGTGGACACCAAGGAACTTGAAACTCTCGACCCGCTCCACTACAGCCCCGTCGATGAGAATGGGGGCATGTTCGGCCCTCCTTTTTCTGTAGTCCATGATTTACATTTACATTTAAGTCATTTAGCAGACGCTCTTATCCAGAGCGACTTACAAATTGGAAAGTTCATACATATTCATCCCACAACCCTGGCGTTGCAAGCGCCATGCTCTACCAACTGAGCCACACGGGACCACATGATCTGCTCCTTAGTCTTGCTCACATTGAGGGAGAGGTCGTTGTCCTGCACCACACTGCCAGGTCTCTGACCTCCTTCCTATAGGCTGTCTCATCGTTGTCGGTGATCAGGCCTACCACTGTTGTGTCATCAGCAAACTTAATGACGGTGTTGGAGTCGTGTTTGGCTACACAGTCGTGGGTGAACAGGGAGTACAGGAGGGGACTAAGCAGGCACCCAGTGTTGAGGATCAGCGTAGCAGACGTGTTGTTGCCTACCCTTACCACCTGGGGGTGGCCCGTCAGGAAGTCCAGGATCCAGTTGCAGAGGGAGGTGTTTAGTCCCAGGGTCCTTAGCTTAGTGATGAGCTTCGTGGGTAGTATGGTGTTGAACGCTGAGCTGAAGTCAATGAACAGCATTCTCACATAGGTGTTCCTTTTGTTCAGGTGGGAAAGGGCAGTGGTGAGTGCGATCGGGATTGCGTCATCTTTGACATTATGGGATTTTGTGTGGAGGGCAGTGACACAAAATCTCAATATAATCCATTTTTAATTAACACAACAAAATGTGGAAAAAGTCTTTGCTACTGCAGATACAGTGTCTTGTAAGCCAACGTGGGGTGGTCATCTTGAAGATGCAAGACAATATAATAATGAAATAAATCAAATCAATCTCACACACACACATACACACACACACTTTAAATCAGAGATGCATTTGCTGTGAAATGTAGCCACAGAGGGACAAGCAGCTGCAGAATATTGTTATGGTTTTTGATAATTTTTTTCCTAGCTTTTTCAATTCTTAATCTCTCCCTCTCTCTCTTTATCTCTCCCCTATCTCCCTCCCCTCTCATCCCCAGCCCTATGAGGGTTTGAAGCTGCAGGACTTGAGGAGATTGAAGGACATGTTGATAGTGGAGACAGCTGACATGCTACAGGCTCCTCTCTTCACCGCTGAGGCACTGCTCAGAGCACACGGTGTGTGTGTGTTTCATGTGTGTGTGTTTCATGTGTGTGTGTGTGTAAACTGTCTCTGTGTATCTAATTGGGACATGTAGGAGCTGTTGAAGGTGTGTGTGTGTGTGTCTCGCTCCAACCTCTCTGTCTCTGTGTGTAACAGACTGGGACAGGGAGAAGCTTTTGGAAGCCTGGATGAGTGATTCTGAGGAGTGCTGCCAGCGGTCTGGGGTCTTGATGCCCACCCCCCCGCCCAGCGGGTGCAACGCCTGGGACACCCTGCCTTCCCCGCGCACCCCTCGCTCCCCCCTCACCCTAACCCTCACCTCCCTCACTGACAGCTGCCTCACCCCAGGGGAGGAGGGAGGGACTACGGTGAGTCACATGACATTTTGGTACAGGTTGCACATTTTTGTTCTACCCCAGCACGAGCACACCTGATTCTACTAACCAACCAATCATCAAGCCCTGGCTGCCTGTGTGAGTGTGTAACAGAGTTAAGAACGTACCGTAAGCTCACTCCACAGCTAGCTTGAAATGTTGAGAATGGAGCCATCCAATTAGTACCTTTTGGGTGTCTCCAACCATTGGAACATTGTTAAGGAGGGCGGTCACGTGTGTTAGCAAAGTAGAGGTCTCGAGTTCCAGCCAGGTATGAACCGAATCGAGGTTGGGAGTGGTACTTGCTAAGCAAGCAACGTGACATCCGTAACACATATGTGTGTGTTTGTGTGTGATGTAGTGTATACCTCTGACTGTGTGGGGTGTCTCTTTCCCTCCAGTGTGGGATCTGCCTGTGTTCCATCTCAGTGTTTGAAGACCCAATAGACATGTCCTGTGGTCATGAGTTCTGCCGAGCCTGCTGGGAAGGGTACGTCACTTACACTGTTTGAATTGAATTAAACATGATGGATCCTCATGGGAAATTCTACACACAATACACACAATCTGGAAGGCAGGAATGCACAGTATAAACGGCAAGAGCAAGCCATATCAATTTAAATCTTGACTGTGGATCCAATAATTATTGAATTGAATTGAATGTAATTTGTTTCAGGTTTTTGAATGTGAAGATCCAGGAGGGTGAGGCTCATAACATCTTCTGTCCTGCCTGTGACTGTTACCAGCTGGTGCCTGTTCAGGTTATAGAGAGTGTTGTCTCCAGAGAGATGGACAAACGATACCTGCAGTTCGACATCAAGTGCACGCACACCACGCACACGCACACACACACACACACACACACACACACACACACACATCACACACACCACCACACACACAAACAACACACCACACACACCACACCCAATGTCGTCTCAAAGCATCTTATCTCTGATATCTCTCCTCCTGTCCGCGTGTGTGTGTGTGTGTGTGTGTGTGTGTGTGTGTGTGTGTTGTGTGTGTGTGTGTGTGGTGTGTGTGTGTGTGTGTGTGTGTGTGTGTGTGTGGGTGTGTGTGTGTGTGTGTGTGTGTTGTGTGTGAAGTGTTGCTGCGCGTGTGTGTGTATCTTTTCTCTCTAGGCGTTCGTGGAGAACAACCCATCTATCCGGTGGTGCCCGGCAGTGCGGTGTGAGAGAGCGGTCAGACTGACCAGACCTGGTCCGGGGGTCAACCACCTGGGGTTCCCCCTGCTGCCCTCCCCTGCAGTTGACTGTGGCAAGGGTCACCTCTTCTGCTGGTACACGCACACACACACATCAGACCGTCTCATGGGGAAAAGTCTCTAATGTAGAGAATGATACAGTGCATTCAGAAAGTATTCAGACCCCTTCACTTTTTCCACATTTTGTAACGTT
The DNA here is from genome assembly GCF_002910315.2 of Salvelinus sp. IW2-2015. Taxonomy (NCBI): domain Eukaryota; kingdom Metazoa; phylum Chordata; class Actinopteri; order Salmoniformes; family Salmonidae; genus Salvelinus; species Salvelinus sp. IW2-2015. Next base: position 21,292,404 of record NC_036870.1, read on the forward strand.
ACAGCCTCATTCTAAAATTGATTAAATTAATGTTTTTCCTCATCAATCTACACACAACACCCCATAATGACAAAGCAAAAACAGGTTTTTAGATGTAAAAAACTGAAATATGACAATTACATAGTATTCAGACCCTTTGCTGTGAGACTCGAAATGGAGCTCAGGTGCATCCTGTTTCCATTGATCATCCTTGAGATGTTTCTACAACTTGATTGGAGTCCACCTGTAGTAAATTCAATTGATTGGACATGATTTGGAAAGGCACACACCTGTCTATATTAAGGTCAAGGAGGTGACCAAGAACCCGATGGTTACTCTGACATAGTTCCAGAGTTCCTCTGTGGAGATGGGAGAACCTTTCAGAAGGACAACCATCACTCCACGAATCAGGCCTTTATGGTAGAGTGGCCAGAAAGAAGCCACTCCTCTGTAAAAGGCACATGACAGCCCGCTTGGAGTTTACCAAAAGGCACCTAAAGGACTCAGACCATGAGAAACAAGATTCTCTGGTCTGATGAATCCAAGATTGAACTCTTTGGCCTGAATGTCAAGCATCACGTCTGGAGGAAACCTGGCACCATCCCTACAGTGAAGCATGGTGGTTGCAGCATCATGCTGTGGGGTTGTTTTTCAGGGGCAGAGACTGAGAGACTAGTCAGGATCGAGGAAAAGATGAACGGAGCAAAGTACAGAGAGATCGTTGATGAAAACCTGCTCCAGAGCACTCAGGACCTCAGACTCGGGGCGAAGGTTCACCTTCCAACAGGACAACAACCCTAAGAACACAGCCAAGAAGG
>NC_036870.1:21301646-21335643 GCF_002910315.2 Salvelinus sp. IW2-2015
GAAGCCAGCCGCACCAATGTGTCGGAGGAAACACCGTACACCTAGCGACCTGGTCAGCGTACACTGCGCCCGGCCCGCCACAGGAGTCGCTAGTGCGCGATGAGACAAGGATATCCCTACCGGCCAAACCCTCCCTGACCCGGACGACGCTGGGCCAATTCTGCGCCTCCCCATGGGCCTCCCGGTCGCGGCTGGCTGCGACAGAGCCTGGGCTCGAACCCAGAATCTCTGGTGGCACAGCTAGCACTGCGATGCAGTGCACCACCCGGGAGGCGGGACACCATATTAAAGCAATAAGACAGGGTTATTACCATGTATGTACAACACCTGTTTCTCTGTCTGCAGTGTAAATATGACTTCTGCTGGATCTGTCTGGAAGAGTGGAAGAAACACAGCTCTTCAACTGGAGGATACTACCGCTGTACACGCTATGAAGTTATCACACAGCTAGAGGAGCAGTCCAAAGAGATGACTGGAGAGGTACACACACACACACACACACACACACACAGATACACACACATACTTTTTCTATCCTTGTTGTGACCTAAAATAGATTTCCATTAAAAATCCTATTTTCCCTAACGCCTAACCCTAATTCTAACCCTAAACCAAACCCTAAGCTTAAAATGGGGACATCTGCGGATTTCAGGTCGCCACGAGGATAGAAGAACAAGACCATACCACACACACTAGCACTGCACACACTCTGACATTTTACGTTAAGTATTTGACAGGAGTGTGTGTTTTTCAGGCGGAAAAGAAGCACAAGAGTTTTCAGGAGTTGGACCGCTTCATGCACTACTACAGCCGCTATAAGAACCACGAACACAGCTATAAGGTAACACACACACAGCATGATATTGTATTTATGATATCTACCAATGTTGTTTTCTAAAATGTGATGTCTCCCTATCCCTCTCGCTCTCTCTCTTTCTCTACCCCCTGTATCTTCTCTCTTTCTCTCTCTCTAGTTAGAACAGAGACTATTGAAAACAGCCAAAGAGAAGATGGAACAGCTGAGTAGAGCCTTCATTGGATGTGAGTCTCTGACCTACCTGACTCTACTTTCTACCTCAGAGGCTGTCCCTGCCTCTCCTCTTGTATAACGATGGAGGGAGAGGACGGTGTGTCCTGCGTATGGTGTGTGTGTGTGTGTGTGTGTGTGTGTGTGTGTTGTGGTGTGTGTGTGTGTGTGGTGTGTGTGTGTGTGTGTGTGTGGTGTTGTGTGTGTGTGTGTGTGTGGTGTGGTTGTGTGTATTTGTGTGTTTCTAACAGCAGTGTGTGTGTGTGTGTGTGTGTGTGGTGTGTGTGTGTGTGTGTTGTGTGTGTGTGTGTGTGTTGTGTGTGTGTGTGTGTGTGTGTGTGTGTGTGTGTGTGTGTGTGTGTGTTGTGTGTGTGTGGTGTTTTCTAACAGCAGTGTGTGTGTATTTGTGTGTGTGTGTTGTGTATTTGTGTGTTTCTAACAGGCAGTGTGTTCTCTCCTCTAGTGAGGGCTCCCCCCAGACACCAGGTTTATAGAGGACGGTGTTGTGAGTTGTTGAAGACACGTCGTGTGTTGAAGTGTTCCTACCCCTACGGATTCTTCCTCCAGCCTCACAGCACACAGAAGGAGATATTTGAACTCATGCAGGTGTGTGGTGGTGTGTGTGTGTGTGTGTGTGTGTGTGTGTGTGTGTGTGTGTGTGTGTGTGTGTGTTGTGTGTGTGTGTGGTGTGTGGTGTGTGTGTGTGTGTGTGTGGTGTGTGTGTGTGAGAGAGAGATGAAATTCCTCACCCTCCACTCTCTCCTATTTCTCTAGCCCTTCTACTCATTCCTCTGTTCCCCAGACTGATCTGGAGATGGCGGTGGAGGACTTGGCTCAGAAGGTGAACCGTCCCTACCTGCGTACGCCGTGTCATAAGATCGTCAGCGCTGCCTGTCTGGTACAGCAGAAGAGAGAGGAGTTCCTGGCCTCGGTGGCTAGAGGGGTGGCCCCTAACGACTCACCTGAAGTACCTAGGAGGAGGTGAGGGAGGGGGAAAGTGAGGAAGGGAGGGAGACCGACAGAGAGAGAGAGAGATCTTTTTCCCAACAGGCAGTAGACAGAACAGGGTTGGCTATTACTTCAAATGTTTATAAATCCTTTCTTTACAAAGCTCTACATTGAATGTGTTTCAGTTTCCCTGCTGGATCATGGGACTGGGAGTACCTGGGATTCACCTCTCCTGAGGTAACTACACATAACACCATTGTCAAGCTTTTATACCGTTCCTCTATAAGAATTTGAGCAACAGGTCCATATTTGTAGCCACATCCTCCATCTTAGAACAAACATCCATTTTACCACGCGGCAGGTAGCCTAGTGGTTAGAGTGTTGGACTAGTAACCGGAAGGTTGCAAGGTCGAATCCCTGAGCTGAAAAGGTACAAATCTGTCGTTCTGCCCCTGAACAAGGCAGTTAACCCACTGTTCCTAGGCCGTCATTGAAAGTAAGAATTTGTTCTTAGCTGACTTGCCTAGTTAAAATAAATACCTGACCTGTATAATGTACTACCTGTAGGAGTATGCAGATTTCCAGTACCGGCGGAGACACCGGCCGCGTCGTAGAGGAGACATGCCAAGTTTACACAGTCTGAGGAGCAACAGCAGTACTCCTGAACCCAACCAGAACCCTGAGAATACAGGTACACACACACACACACACAGTAATTTATCAGTAGGGCCTGTGTTTCTTTGACGTTTCGTTGTGTTGTTATTGTTACGTGTGACAGAGGTCCTCCAGGAGAGAGTTGAGGGGCGGAGACAGCCTCTGAGGTCACTGGATGAAGATGACCCCAACATTCTACTGGCCATCCAACTGTCACTACAGGACTCACGGAGGGAGAGAGGGATGGGAGGAGGACTGGAGAGAGGCTCTGGTGTGATTGAGGGCCCAGGGCTTGGGTCTGGACAGGGTCTGGATATAGGGCCAGTAATGGGTCCAGGGGTGGGGGGCCTCAGTGAGACTCAGGACCCCTCTAGAGTGGGTGGTTCTCTGGGGGCCAGTGGCTCCTCTAACCTCCCTAGACCAGACCCTAACCAGTCATTAAATGCTGAGCTGTTAGAGCTAGGAGAAAGTCTGATGAGACTGGGACAAATAACTACTCCATATACCCTAGACAACACTAATATCCCTACGCCATATAGCTTAGACCACACCTACGACCACTACAACCCTTCCTCCAGGTACAGTCAGAGTCAGGACCTTAGCTACACATCTTATACAACTGACCACAACTATGCTGTTCTGGAACCTGACCACAGCACACCTTATACACACGGCTACGGTCACACCTGTGATCATAACCAGGACCACACCACTATCAACATTCCCTTCACTCCAGAACACGACCATAATTGTGGTCAAAACCAAAACCGTGGCCATCCCACTATCAATGCCTTCTACAGTTCTGTTCACTGCCAACCCAGCCTCTACACTAAAACATCTCCTCCTCACACAGACCTTACAGCATCTTCTAGCCCTAAACACACAAGCCTTTACCCCTCAGACCCAGAGCCATATGCTATGTTCAGCCTTCCCCATAACCCTGAACCAGTCCAAACCATCTCTTGCACCCAGGACACACATCCTGACCAGAACCACCACCATTGCTGCCACTCCAGCCACTACACCCCTAACCCAGACCATTACACCCCTAACCCAGACCCTTACACCCCTAACCCAGACCATTACACCCCTAACCCAGAACCTTACACCCCTAACCCAGACCCTTACACCCCTAACCCAGACCCTTACACCCCTAACCCGGACCCTTACACCCCTAACCCAGACCCTTACAAACCTAACCCAGACCATTACAACCCTAACCCAGACCCTTACGCCCCTAACCTGGACCCTTACACCCCTAACCCAGACCCTTACACCCCTAACCCAGACCATTACACCCCTAACCTGGACCCTTACACCCCTAACCCAGACTACACCTCGAATCCTGACCCATACCGCACTTCCTCAGACCCCCACGGCCTAGACCCTAATCACCCTATCTCAGACCCCCATGGCCTAGACCCCAATCACCCTACCTCAGACCCCCACGGCCTCCTGCTCCCCTCCCCAGACCCAGAACTCCTCCTCTCCCCAGTGGTCCCTCCAGGAGGTCCCTTCACCCCCAGTGACCCGGGCTGCCTGGAGCGCCTGGACCCCTCAGCTGAAGCCCTGCTCCTGGACAACATCATGGCCTGGATCCAACACACACACCCCCAGGACAGCCCCCAGAACATCGACCTCATCCCCTCAGCTAGCTCCGAGACTGGCTCACCCCCGGAGAAATACTCACCTCCGGACACAGAGACAGACTCACCCACTGTTTCACCCCAAGACGGTGGGGACCCAAAGAGTGATTCCCCTCCTGACGCCCAGGCCAGTTTCAGCGGGGAGGCCCTAGCCGAGCTACGGCAGGCCCAGGAGGGAGAGGCGGGTAGGGGACAGGCTGGCTCCCCCGGCCCTGTAGACAGCCTGGAGGTTAAAAGACCCAGCACTCTGGATCTGGAGTTTTGTGAGGGTGAGGAGTGTGTGGAGTGTGTAGTCACAGGGTTTGTGTCGGACCTGTCGCAGGACGCAATGGACACACACATACACTCACACACACATTGTGGAGATAACAACCTCACTCCTACCAAGACAGACTCAAGCCCCACCCCCTGGGTAGTGGAGGACCAATCACACGCGGAGTGGGAAGAGCAAGTTCACCTGGTGTGACAACAGACAGACAGATGACAGAGAGCAGGAGGAAGAGAGGAGGAGAGTGGGAGCGAGATAATGATAAGCAGCAGTGACAGAGATGAGGGAGAGAAAAGCTGAGAGAAAAGAGAGGAAGAGAGAGGGATTAATAGCATTATCAGAGAAAGAGCTTAGGAAAGATTTTGGGATGAAAAGCACTTAGAGGAAAGAACAGGAGAAAAGTCTGACGTTAAACATGGGGTGTCCACTTGATTTAGCTTGCTGGGCACCGAAAGCTAAATAGTTATTTTGACCCAGGTCTGGTCAGGTCATGTGACCCAGGTCTGATCAGGTCATGTGACCCAGGTCTGATCAGGTCATGTGACCCAGGTCTGATCAGGTCATGCAGTGACCAGAGTTGATCAGAGCAGATGAGATGTGTTTAAATACAATCAAATATGAGTAACTTTAGTGATTTTATCGTCCATATCCATTCCACTACTGATGGACTGACTGTATGTGGTCGCCTCAGCCTAAGACCAGGGCGAGTTGTTTTACTGTTTAGTCAACCTTTATTTATCCAGATCAAATTCCATGACAGAGAGAGAGCGAGGGAGAGAGAGAGGGACCGTGACATGGCTATTCTTTTGAAACAGTCCACGGCTGAGTTGATCAGTGTGCCTCATTTTTATTGAGAATCCCCTTTTTTCATATGGAACCTCAAGCAACGTGCAAGAATAGTATGACTATTATTACTACTATAGGGTTCTTTTGTTTTTCACATGGTTTCCTTTCCTCTTGAGTGAGATAAGATGTGTTTTTGGAAGCAGCTGTGGTCTGTTGCCATATGTATCAAGCGTCTCAGAGTAGTGGTGCTGATCTAGGACCAGGTCCTCCCTGTCTATTTAATCTTATTCATTATGATCTAAAAGGCTCAATTGATCCTAGATCAGCACTCCTACTGTCCCAGGTCTTTGGCTAGGTATAGGACAGGAGGCTGTTATTTTTCTTGTGTTGGTGTTATAGAGATGGTTAGCACTGGTAGGATGATTATAATATGGTCAACTTTATAGAGATGAATCTGCAGTCTACAAGAGTTTATAATATAATTTCTAAAATCATATTTATCTTATTTAATTGTAATAAGCTGCTTAATAAAGTAGTCATTGGATATAGAATAACATTTAGAAACACAACCATGGTTTAACTTAACTGTTGGGTGTAGTGTGCAACCATCTGGAGTAGTGCACTAGTTTATAGTAGGGTGCGATGTGACGTGCGCTGATCATACAAAACATGAAATGGAACACTGAAGTCTGGATTTGGAGTGTATTTTTTTGTACAACACCACTGTTTTAAGTTAAGATAATTGTTTATTTAGTCAAATTTTATTCACACTAAGGTTTTTATTCGATTTTTTTTTTTGTATTTTTTTTTTGTATTTTCTTGGTACTTAATTGAGAGTTTCAAGGCCAGTGGCTGTGTCATAGTTTGTAACCCAGGCATCTGATTTTTATATTACTGTACCCTGGCAACCATAAACCTTGTTGTTATTTGCACTTTCATAGGTGATACTTGATACATTCCCAGTCCATATGAAAGACAGTGACGTTCGATGTGTGGCCAAGGAGTGAAAGTATTAGTAAAACGTTTACTCTCAATAAAAAAAAGATTTAAAAAAACACATTTCTTTCAATTTACTTTTCTTTCAATGATATTGACTACATATTTTGTCACTATAGAATTCTTGCATCATGATACAGTAAAAAGGCTTTCAACAAGGGAGTTGGACAACCTCATTAAACAACATTATCGATAAAGGAAGGTGCACTAACACAATTGCTCATTAACAATGGAATGCTAGCACTTCTGTCAAAGGGTCTCACCATACATCGACTGAATCTTTCCTGTCACGCATTTCTGTGATTTTCTATCAATCTCTAGATGTTCCAAAGATTTGTATAACTTGTTTTATCTGTGGTTGTTTGAGGAATGAATCGAGGAATCCGGGAGAAAGAGATTGCGCTTGTTTGAAATGGAAAAGTGTTGCGGTAGCTTTTTATAAAGAAGAACATCAAGACGAAGCAGCTGCTTTACAAGTGAGATGCACTGTTGAGCGTTACATCCCGAGGTGTTCGTGCTGATTGTACGGAGATTGTGACAGCCGGTTAAATGGCGTCCCTTGAGAAGGCAAGAACAAGATGTATGTCAGGAGAAGTGTAGTATTATCATAAGGAGATGTATACTTGGAATAAGGAGGAAGAATGGAGGGAAAAAGAGAGGCAGGGGAGGACTAAGAGAGAGGGGGCAAGAGGGTGAGTTTGAGTTGGTTAAAAATGGCTGGAAAAGGGTAGATGGTTTGATAAAGAAGAATGGTAGAAAGTGTAAGCAGAGTAAGTTGAAGACAGGAGGAGAAATTGAAGTGAATGAGGGCGACGTATCGGAGGTGGTAGGTGAAGTTCTCGAAGCCAGGGGCTTGCACCGAGGGTCCGGATAAAGATGAGTCTGTGATAGTAGGAGTGGAAAAAGTGGACCCTTGCCTTTTGGCTGATCCATTTGTGGTTTCAGGGTGGGTGAAAACACAGTTGGGTGTTGTGGAATCGGTGAGGGTAACCAGAAGTGGTTTTGTGATAATTGTTTGTGTTTCTGCTGGTCAGAGACAGCAGGCGCTCCGTGTTAAACGAATGGGGGCAAGAGATGTGAATTGTTTTGCTCTCAAGATAAGGGCGCCATTGAAAGGAGTGATTACTGGGGTAGTGGTAAATGAGAAAGTTGACCAACTGAAGGGAAATAAGTGCACTCAGGCTATCCAGAAGGCCAAGCAAGGTTAGTTACTTTAAAGAGCTGTTCTCTCTCTGGGTTTACCCCAAGGAGTTCTGGAAAACGGTTAAAGACCTGGAGAATAAACCCACTCACAGCTGCCCATGTCCCTTAATGTTAATGATGTGGTTTTTACTGACAAGGAGCACATGGCTGAGCTCTTTAATCACCACTTCATTAGGTCAGGATACCTATTTGACTCAGCCATGCCTCCTTGCCCCGATGCTCCTCCCTCTTTTTCCTCTGCCCCGCTACATAGTTTCTCCCTGCAGGCGGTCACTGAGTTCAAGGTGCTAAAGGAGCTCCTTAAACTTGACCTCAAATAACCTTCTGGGTCAGATGGTTTAGACTCTTCTTTAAGGTTGCAGCCCCTATCATCACCAAGCCTATCTCTGACCTTTTTAACATGTCTCTCCTCTCTGGGGAGGTTCTCATTACTTGAAAGGCAGCCATGGTGCATACTTTATTTAAAGGGGGAGATCAAGCTGATCCTAACTGTTATAGGCCAATTTCTATTTTGCCCTGTTTATCAAAAGTGTTGGAAAAACTTGTCAATAATTAACTGACTGGCTTTCTTGACGTCTATAGTATTCTCTCTGGTATGCAGTCTGGTTCCCGCTCAGGTTATGGATGTGTCACTGCAACCTTAAAGGTTCTCAATGATGTCACCATTGCCCTTGATTCTAAACAATGTTGTGCTGCTATTTCTATTGACTTGGACAAAGCTTTTGATACGGTAGACCATTCCATTCTTGTGGGCCGGCTAAGGAGTATTGGTGTCTCTGAGAGGTCTTTGGCCTGGTTTGCTAACTACCTCTCTCAAAGAGTGCAGTGTATAAAGTCAGAACATCTGCTGTTTCAGACACTACCTGTCACCAAGGGAGTACCCCAAGGCTCGATCCTAGGCCTCACGCTCTTCTCAATTTACATCAACAACATAGCTCAGGCAGTAGGAAGCTCTCTCATCCACTTATATGCAGATGATATGCAGATGATACAGTCTTACACTCAGCTGGCCCCTCCTGGGATTTTGTGTTAAACGCTACAACAAAGCTTTCTTACTGTCCAACAAGCTTCCTCTGCCCTTAATCTTGTTCTGAACACCTCCAAAACAAAGGTCATGTGGTTTGGTAAAAAGAATGTACCTCTCCCCACAGGTGTGATTACTGCCTCTCGGGGTTTAGAGCTTGAGGTAGTCACCTCATACCAGTACTTGGGAGTATGGCTAGACGGTACACTGTCCTTCTCTCAGCACATATCAAAGCTGCAGGCTAAAGTTAAATCTAGACTTGGTTTCCTCTATTGTAATCGCTCCTCTTTCACCCCAGCTGCCAAACTAACCCTGATTCAGATGACCATCCTACCCATGCTAGATTATGGAGACTTAATTTATAGATAAGCAGGTAAGGGTGCTCTCGAGTGGCTAGATGTTCTTTACCATTTGGCCATCAGATTTGCCAACGGTGCTCCTTATAGGACACATCACAGCACTCTATACTCCTCTGTAAACTGGTCATCTCTGTATACCCGTCGCAAAACCCACTGGTTGATACTTATTTATAAAACCCTCTTAGGCCTCACTCCCCCTAGCTGAGATATCTACTGCAGCCCTCATCCTCCACATTCAACATCTGCTCTGGCAGTCACATTCTGTTAAAGGTCCCCAAAGCACACACATCCCTGGGTCGCTCCTCTTTTCAGTTCGCTGCAGCTAGCGACTGGAACGAGCTGCAAAAAACACTCTAACTGGACAGTTTTATCTATTCAGTCAAAGACTCAATCATGGACACTTACTGACAGTTGTGGCTGCTTTGCGTGATGTATTGTTGTCTTTACCTTCTTGCCCTTTGTGTTGTTGTCTGTGCCCAATAATGTTTGTACCATGGTTTTTGCTGCTACCATGTTGTGCTGCTGCCATGTTGTGTTGCTACCATGTTGTGCTGTCATATGTTGCTGCCATGCTATTTTGTTGACTTAGGTCTCTCTTTATGTATTGTTGTGGTGTCTCTCTTGTCGTAATGTGCGTTTTGTCCTATATTTTAATTTTTAATCCCAGCCCCTATCCCCACAGAAGGCATTTTGCCTTTTGGTAGGCCATCGTTGTAAATAATAATTTGTTCTTAACTGACTAGCCTAGTTAAATAAAGGTCAATATATATATATATATATATATATCTATATATATATATATATACACAACAGTGGGAGATTCCCAGTGTTTGTGCTGCTCGTTGTTTGGTGCGATGCAGACAGGGTGAAAGTGGTGAAACAGAATAGTCATTGTCTGTTCTTTTGAGTTTTGATGTTGAGTCTTGCCCGAAAAAGTGATGTTAGGATATATAAGTTATCCTGTATCAACTTTTGTGCCAAATACATTATGTTGTTACAGGTGTCAAGCTTATGGGCATGTGGCATTAGTGTGTAGGAGGGAGGTTCCTAGGTGTGCACAAGGGCATGAGACAAAGGAATGTGTAGTATTGGGGAAAGTAGTGGTATGTGTTAATTGTAGGGGTGCCCATGGGGCTGGGAATCAGAAATGTCCCATGTGAGAGATACAGGTTGAGGTTTCCAGGGTTAGAGTAGAGCAGAAGTTGTCATATGCTGAGGCAGTGAAGAAAGTAGAGGAATTTAAGGGGGGGTTATAGCAATGGTTATCAACTGTACTGCACTGGTGGAATGTAAGTCACGGAAAATAGAGGTTGTGGTGGAAGCTGCAGAGAGGTATTTGGTTGTGCAAGAATTGATGTCAGAATAGTTACAGGGTGTGTTAAGTGGTGGTGTCCCATCCTTTCAGGCTGTTGGCCTAAAGTAGGACTAAATAGATTTAAATAGTGGATTATGGTATTTAGTTATTATTATTTATTCTTTGTGAGTTTAGTGTTCGATGGTAGGGTATTTATTTTATTTAGTTTTCAAGCAACGTATGAGGGAGTTATACTCTAGTCTAGTACGTGGCGGTAATGCAACATTTATTGGATGCCAACCGCCGTTAAACCTCATCAAAGAAGAAGCTGTTTTCTTTCTGCATTTCCTGGTTCTGTAGCGTTTTTATGACGCCGGTGTTGCTGCGACGAAACGTATTTTATACACAGCGGCCTGTGCGCTCAGTTATACGCTGTAATTTTTTGTCTTTGGTGGAGATTTTGTCTCTACAATCCATCACCAACATGAAACTCGTACGGTAAGAATATTCAACAAAATCATCTTTAGTCTTATGCTTAGATGAAAGGTGAAAAGTACTGGTTTTGTGTCGCTGGATGGATTTAGATTTGGAGTGCGAGCTGTTCGCCAAATTCTGAGGCGGGAAGCAGCTAACTGAAATGAACGAATGAATGAATGAATGAGCGACGTGCAGAAGCGACTAGATATCTAAGTTATTCTTTCCTTTCTATAACGTTAATGAATGGACCTCTAGCCGCGGAATACACGATACACATCGATTATTTACGTATCTGCCGCTGAGAACTAACTAGTTACTTTGTATGCACCACTGTTATTTGCTAGCCACCGATATGCTAACTTGCTTTTAGTTAATAAACCACTGCAGTGTGCAGGCAGGGCCCTGACAGATTACCCACAACAACCAAAGGTTCAAAAACAATGTGTTCTTGTATGAGTTCAGCTTCCATGACAATTCATCCGGTTTGTGATTGTCATTTTAGTTTGCTTTGGACATTGTAGTCAGCAAACTAGGTAGTTCTTACTAGTTACCGCCCCATTGTCTAAGGAAGTTGTCTGTCGATATTGTTTATAGGGCCTTGAAGACTAGCAAGCTAGTATGTATTCACAGACTTGATAAACTGCACTAATTATAACATTGCCTCTAATACCCATGACTTTTCTCCTCCTGTAGCTTTTTGATGAAACTCAGCCACGAGACTGTGACCATTGAGCTGAAGAATGGAACCCAGGTCCATGGAACTATCACAGGTAGACCCTGCCCCCTCTGTCTGGCTCAGTAGGATTATTGCGATGCCTCCAAATATAAACAAACTCTAGTATAGGGTGTTGTAGCAGGTACAGTCTAAACCTGGGACCTTCAACCTTTTCTAGCATGTTACGAGCTACTCTATTTTTTCCCTAGCCATTAAATTGGCACATTCTTCTCTTCCCCAGGTCCTTTTTTAAGCATGTTTTTGAATTTAACTAGGCAAGTCGGTGAAGAACAAATTCTTAATTACAATGATTGCCTACCCGGATGACGCTGGGCTAATTGTGAGCCGTCCTATGGGACTCCCGATCATGGCCAGTTGTGATACAGCCTGGGATTGAACCTGTGTTTGTAGTGATGCCTCTAGCGATGCGATGCCCAGTGTGATCCCCAGTGTGAAAGAGAAAGTAGTACACTGTTTTCTGCCAATATACCTGGTAAAATGATGGTTACTAAACAACTCTAAGGGGGCCCTATAAAATCTGGTTCCCCCCCAAAAATTATGTTTTCTGTTTGATTTTTCCTGGTTTTAATTTGTTTTTCACTCATAATTACAATTGTTTGTAGAGAAACAATTCAATTGGATGTTCTGAGTTGTGTCAATACTTAAATCACATGAGAAGACCTTTATTTATTTTTGGTCTGGAAGAAAACGAAGACATTTAGATTTTGTGTAATTCCCCTTTAATTGCGCATCTGGCCCTTCTTTTTTTAGCAAGTGAGGAATGTGCCATCTAGTGATGTTTCTGCTGCTGCTCATTTCATGGCAAAGTTTGCAAATAATAAATACAAATGATATACTTACTCATGATATACTTCTGCCAGGTAAGCCTAATTTGCAGTTAACATTTAATTGAGAAGGTTTTGGGGAAAATATTTCTGTCAACCCACAAGACTGGTATCACACCACACAGATGGGCAATATTGCTGGAAATTAATTGGCAGATATTGTTAGGTTTGGTTTTTTAAGCCAATAGTGGCTAACCAGGGGTGGGATAATGTCAATGTTGCATTGATTATTAACAATGGTCATTAACTGTGTGTCCCAGGTGTGGATGTGAGTATGAACACTCACCTGAAGGCGGTAAAGATGACTCTGAAGAACCGTGAGCCCACCCAGCTGGAGAGCCTCAGTATCCGTGGGAACAACATCAGATACTTCATCCTGCCGGACAGCCTGCCGCTGGACACTCTGCTGGTCGACATAGAACCCAAGGTCAAGAGCAAGAAGAGAGAGGCTGGTGAGTACACAGGGATGGGGGGGTGAGATCAATTTGATGGACATAGAGAGATGGTGGGGAGGGAGCTGGACATAGAACCCAAGGTCAAGTCCAAGAATAGAGTAGCTGGTGTGTACACTAGGAAAATAGGAGAGGGTGGTGGCTTGTCGCCATATCAGTAGGATATCAGAGGTTCTTCTCCAATCCTCTCCTCTTCCCTTTGATGTTTTGAGGAGGCAATGGGAGAGGGCGCCAGCAATACTTTTGAGATTCAACCTAAGTCTGCCTAGATCAGTGTTCACTCCTGATCCTGGAGAACAACAGGGTGTGTAGGCTTTTGTGCCAGCCCAGAAACAACACAGTAGTTGTTTTGCCCAAGTTGGCTTGCCAAAGCCTTTTTGATGAATTCAGTGAGGTGTTCTATTGCTTGGCTGGAACAGCTGTTCAGGACCATGAGCAAAGACCAGCAGTCTGTTGAACTACTCGTTTTGTAAAGTTGTGACTAGGTTGAGAGTAATTGTGTACTAGAATGTGGGGTGACGTAATGTGGCCGACCTTCCTTCTGGAGTGCTACTGGGTATTTGGGTGTTTTGAGCCTGCCACAGCAGCCATATTGAAAGTTGGAGGTTGTGAACTGTTTCGTAGCCACACTGGTTAGAGGTTTCATAAATCCACAGTAGTTCTGTCTGAGTTAAGGTTGGGTGAGTTGCATAGCATTTATAATGCCTAGCTTCTGATGACTGAGGTCTCGCTTTTCAAGATTTGCTTCATCAGACCCAAATTAAAACTAGCAAATCAGCCTAATTAATATTAGGCAAACACTCTTCTGTAAGAAACGACTCCCAACAATGAGCTTGACAAACAAGACCTAAGGACAAGAATGGGAGAGTCAAAGTATTTGTGGTGCATAACTAATCTCTAATCATCTCCTCTCCCTTAATCTCTCTCCAGTGGCTGGACGTGGCAGAGGCAGAGGAAGAGGGCGTGGCAGGGGGAGGGGCCGAGGCAGGGGAGGGCCCAGGAGATGATCGCCATTACTACGCGGCTGTCAGTCATGTCCTATTGTTTGTACAGCAACGTTTTTGTTTTGTCATTTTTCTGAGGAAACTTTTGTGAATCCCGAGCCCGACTTGTTTGTTATTTTGTATATTAAAGATATTCCACATGAACAGAAGTGTTTTGAGTAGTTTATTATCATACTTGTCTTGGTTGATGGGCAATTGTGCATGTTGTGTAGTTGGTCCAGTTGTTAGCAGTGATGGGTTGTTTGCAAACTAACGGCTCTCTTTTTGAACGGATGTCTTTGTTGAACATATGAAAGAACCGTTCATTTGACTCCCTGATTTGCATACTGTTACGACTGCATTTTGATCTCCAGATAACGATTATCCGTAGATAAGTACTAACATTCTCTGAAGATGGTAATTCCTCACTGCAGGAACAGTCGATGGTGAGGAGAGAGCCTTATTCTGGTCCACATTCATTTTTGCAGTGGGATATATATATTTTTTAATACACCATCTAATTAAGGTTAGTGTTTGAACGCCTATCACGATCTGCCAGACAACTTTAGGCTTTACATGAGATATTAGATATATTTTTTTGGTGGATTTTGGCACTACTAAATGAAGAGCTGGTTCAGAGCCAAATTAACAGTTATTTTTGCTGACTGGAGCCACATGATCCAGCTCACTGAACTCTGAATGCTCATTGCTAGGTAACTAGCTAACTGAACAAATCAAATTGTATTAGTCACATACGCCAAATACAATGGGTGTAGACCTTACAGTGAAATGCTTACTTAAGCCCTTAACCAACAATGCAGTTTTAAGAAAATACCTTTCAAAATAAAAAGTAAGAAATGACAATAGCGGGGCTATATATGGAGTACCGGTGTTGAGGTAATAGGTAGAGTTATTAAAGTGACTATGCACAGATAACATTGTAGGGGGGTAATGCAAATAGTCGGTAGTCATTTGATTAGATGTTCAGGAGTCTTATGGCTTGGGGGTAGAAGCTGTTTAGAAGCCTCTTGGACCTAGACTTGGTGCTCCGGTACCGCTTGCCGTGCGGTAGCAGAGAGAACAGTATGACTAGGATGGCTGGAGTCTGACAATTTTTAGGGCCTTCCTCTGACACTGCCTGGTATAGAGTTCCTGGATGGTAGGAGGCTTGGACCCAGTGAAATACTG
This sequence comes from Salvelinus sp. IW2-2015, assembly GCF_002910315.2. Lineage (NCBI taxonomy): Eukaryota > Metazoa > Chordata > Actinopteri > Salmoniformes > Salmonidae > Salvelinus > Salvelinus sp. IW2-2015. The sequence continues at coordinate 21,316,512 of NC_036870.1, forward strand.
GGCCGTACGCACTACACTATAGTACCTTGTGGTCGGAGGCTGAGCAGTTGCCATACCAGGTAGTGATGATGAAACCAGTCAGGATGCTCTCTGGTGCAGGTGTATAACCTTTTGAGGATCTGGGGACCCATGCCAAGTCTTTTCAGTCTCCTGAGGGGGAAACGTGTGGTCGTGCCCTCTTCACGACTGTCTTTGTGTGCTTGGATCATGTTAGCTTGTTGGTGATGTGGACGTCAAGGAACTTGACGCTCTCAACCTGCTCCACTACAGCCCCGGGCGTGCTCGGTCCTCCTTTTCCTGTAGTCCACAATCATCTCCTTTGTCTTGATCACGATGAGGTATTATGCATTTTTTGGTTTTCTGACGATTTTTTTACCCTATAAATAAATGTTTTAGCTACATTACATGTACAGTTGGTTGTTTGTTCATCATTACCAAATAACCACCAATGGTAACCCAGCAGTAGTACCACAGGTGAATAATGCCCCAGCATGGTAAAATGTCAAATCAATTAAAGAATTATGATGGACAATAATATGCATAATGAACAATGCGATTTGGAAGACAAGATGTATTAGGACTATAAAACAATTTTTTGTACCCTCAAAAACAATTTTTTTATTAAAAATGGAACTATAAAAACTGGACTCTTAAAAAAACAAAAATCAGTAGGCCTACAAAAACTTCCATGGAAACTTAAATCTGTAAACCATGTTATATAAAAATGAACCCATGTATTGACGTGAAAACTGAATTGTATTTATATGAACTAGCCTAATATGATTGTAAAATGTGAAAATTATTTTAAACAAAAAAGCTGTAAAATGTCAAAGGATCACTTTGGGATTGAATTCAACACAGGCTGAGTTTTCGATAATCATACTACAGTGATAACATGATTATCTTTGTCACATGATGATCGACTGTATGTGGAACCGTACTGTTCGGGAAAAAATCACAGGTATATTTGGTGTAAGATAGGTGTAATATGAATGGTGTCTTGAGGCTTAGAAAGGGATGTCATATGATATGACTAGCGAAGTGATAATTAAAAAATATATGCATTTACACTGGTTTGTTCAGTTTGATGGTCTTTTTCAGCACTGCTCAAAACCAACCGATTTAGACTCAGCTATTAAGTACGCAATATTTAAGAATGTCTTGATAGCGCACATGAACGCTCAAAAATCATACACTGTGTCTTTAACGGGTTGAGCCCCTTCCAGCCAATGAGATGAGCCGGACACACTACCCGGAAACAAGCCGACTGCATGAGTAATAATGGGCTGTAGCTAATATGTAAATTATTAAGTATATCGCTATTTATTTCACTTTTATTTTAACCGGTGATCTTTTTATATAATTTAAAGGCTGACATTCTCGTATGATTGGTAACTTGGCTCATATCGCAAGGTTTTGCTTAGGAAACATGGCAGCAACAGCAGATCACTTCATGTATTTTGCTTTTGGAAGCAACTTGTTGAAGGAGAGACTTCAGCTGGCAAACCCCTCAGCTATATTTCATTGCACCGGCCGACTGAAGGTAATCAGGTCCGCAGCGCCCCCAGTAGGCAAGCTACTTTTAGTTTGGATATTTCGGACTCTTCTGGTGTAACTAGTAGGAGATAACCAACAAGCAACATGGCGTTCTTTCATGGCGTTCAATAGCCCAACCGGCCGCAAGATGACGCTATAATTCCACGCCCTAGGGTTATCGTCCCGAGTAGTTCAGTTACATGGAGTACATTAATTACCCCCAGTCTATATAAAGAATAGAATGACCTCGAATAGAAAATGAATACTATTGTCTTCACTCACACAGTGAAAAGGTGTTACAGAGTAGGCTATGTGACACATCCAAAAATGCATTGTCATAGTATTCTAACAGGGTCTCTCTTTCTCATCCCGCCCCCCACCCACCCTAAACCTCCCCAGGACTACACATTGAACTTTGGTCTGTGGGGGGAGCACATTGACAACCGTTGGCATGGAGGAGTAGCAACCATCGAGCAGAAAGAGGGGGGAGAGGTGTGGGGGGTGGTCTGGAGGATGAGCAACGACCACCTAGCCAGCCTGGACCAGTGAGTCACTCACTCACACACACACACACACACACACACCAGTGAGTCTCATCTGATGGCAACATACATTCTATGGTCTTCATCCTGTACTTCATCTCATCTCTCCATGTTGTGTGTGTGTGTAGGCAGGAGGGGGTGGACATGGGTATGTACTTCCCCTTAGAGGTGACAGTAGAGACAGACGACGGGGCGCTGCTCTGTAGAACGTACCAGATGAACCGCTTCCACGCCTGTCCCCCCTCGCCACAATACAAACAGGTAAACACACATTGGACGCACACACGCCTGTTTTCCCTCACCACAATGCAAACAGGTACACACACATACACACACAAGCCTGCCCCCCTCCCCGCAGTACAAGCAAGTGAAAGGAAATAACATGTGTGGGTGTGTGTAGGTGGTGTGTTTAGGAGCCCAGCAGAACGGTCTACCAGTGCAGTACATGAGGAGACTAGAGGAGGTTCAGACCAACAACTACAGTGGCCCTTCTATCCTGGACAAGATCTCACAGGTCATTAAGTAATTCAGATATTTTTTTCCACTAATTGGTCTTTTGATTTGGTGTTTTGACCAATCGGATCAGCTCTGAAAAGATCTGATGTGATTGGTCAAAAGACTAACTAGTGGAAAAAATATCAGAATTGGGCTGCCTGTGTAAATGTAGCCAGAATCCATCTGAAATTACAACCTATTGGGCTCTGGTCAAAAGTAGTGCACTATATAGAGTGCCATTTCGGACAAACACACAGACAGACACCATAAAGACTAATGCATGTGATGTGGCTTTGGAGAGATTTGATGACGAATGGGGCCTTTGAGAGAAATGGGAGATGTTTTAATGTATTTAATAGATGTATACTGAATGAAATCAGTTACTTCAGAAATCAATTGATTTAATGTAAATTGTTATTCTTTGTTTCTTAAGAAACGTCTCAAGGATCTCTGCTCCCTAAACTGTATCTGGTACAATTGTCTTTTCAACAAAACATAATTTTGTAGTCGTTAATGACGTTGAACATACAACTATGTATATACAGAATTATCACCATAGTGTCCCAGTACAAATTCTGGAGTTGATTTGTGCTTTAGTTTTTACTTAATTCAACAAATACAAACTTGTGCAAAATATATATATAACAAAGATGCTTGAGTAAATAAAAGGTGTGTTTTAAATCAAATGTTAACATTTCTGCTGAATTTGCTGTATGCTACCTAGATTTTACACAACCACAGAAATAAAGCAATGAACCAACAGAAGATGTGATTTCATAATTGACATAAATGTGTGTAATTGAGACTCAAAATTAGCAGCATGTTTCAGTCACAGCACTTACAATTGTCTAAATTCCCTCACTTCGCAGCAGTACAGCTGATGATCAACAAACTCATTATTACATTGTCATACAGTAATATGAAATCAATGAACGTATGCCCCCCCCCCCATCCCAAATTCCACCCTACTCACTAAACTAGTGTAAATCTGAGAGGATTAGATCACTGGAGGTGATGGTCGCGCTACCCTGCTCAGACGCTGCATGCTTCAACCAATGGTTGCGTGCCACGTCATCGACTGTGCAGTTGGGCACCAGAACTCTGCTCTTTTAGCAGTCCACCAACACTCTCAGAAGACCCATAATTGGGTCCTGGCCCGTTCTCCACACTTGAAGTCTATGGTCTCTAAATGTGCGTTTAAGTGTATACTAAGTGTATATTCAGGTTATCCCGTTTAGTCTTTTAGCAAGTGAGTGAGGCAATCCAGTAGTGATGTGGGGAAAATGTATACAGTTACATATCGTGATATTTTGGATGATATTATCAATATTTGACTCCAAGCTTTGATTTGTAAAAATAAAAGATTTACAAATAATAATAATTGCTAGTACTAGTCAGCTGTACCTGCGCCAGAACTATTTTTCATCCTATAGCTTGTTCTCCATCTTCTTTTTAAATACTGAGCCAACATGTTTTCAGCTCTTATTTCACTGAATGATCAAAACTCGTTTTCATGCTCTCTCTTGTCTCTCTGCAGCAGACATATGGTGAGCAATATGTTTGGAACATCAAATCGCAATTAAAATCACAACACATATAGAATCGCAATACATATTGTATTGGCACCTACGTAGTTTATAAACCAACACTTGCACTCGACTCCCTCCCCCACCCCTCATCTAGCTCTGACTTTGGGAAACATGTACTTATCAGTGGAGGCTGGTGGGAGGAGCTATAGGAGGATGGGCTCATTGTAATGGCTGGAATGGAATTAATGGAAATGAGTCAAACACATGGTTTCCATATTTTTGACGTGTTTGATACTGTTCCATAAATTCCATTCCAGCCATTACAATGAGCCCATCCTCCTATAGCTCCTCCCACCAGCCTCCACTGATGAGTACATTTTTCCCACCAGCCTCCACGGATACTTACTATGCCTGTGATATGTGATTGTACCACCTAGCTATTTTAAGATAAATGCAGTAATTGTAAGTCACTCTGGATAAGACTGTCTGCTAAATCAGGGGTTCCCAAACATTTTCCCTCGGGGCCCCACTTCCAGCAGTGGGGAACATCCCGAGCCTCCCCTGCGCGCACACACGCCACGTCTATTTCTATGGGCACAATCACTTTTGGTGATTCACACCCATCTTGTTGGTGGAGAAAATTTTGCAGGTTTAAAGCTTATTTCATGCAATTCTACACATTTTGTCATGGTGCAAATACAATTTTGCAGTTTTAAAGCTAATTTTATTGCAATTATATACATTTTGTCATGTCTAATGTGTATTCATGTGAGTGACAAAAACAAATAAATAAAAAATGTTAGCTGACATGGGCTAGTTCTTCTGGACATTTCTGACAAGTTATAAATAGCTCTCTAAGGTATGCAATGACTAATGTCACAAGAGGACTGATGATGCACTGGCCAATTTCTAAATTGCACCTTGTGTATTCTACTATTACAACTTTCAAGAGTAGGTTTAAAGCTGGACTGAGACCCCCGCGCTCACCCTGGGAACCACTGTGCTAAATGACAAAACTTTTTTTTTAAAGTAAGTATCGTGATAATATCGTATCGTGAGGTTCCTGGCAATTTCCAGCACTGCTAAACTTCACAGGCTCGTGTCACTGGTCAGACGTTGATAGGTAAAGTAGATTCACAGACCAGCAGGTCAGACATAGATCTAGATGAAGTAGATTCATAGGCCAGCATGTCATGACGATGTGGATGAAGTAGATAGATGGTAGATATTCTGTGGGAATCTGAGCCCTTAGTCCAAGGGGTGCTCTGGACACGAACGATTCACCTCAAACCACTCGTCTATACACCTGAGAGAAAGAGAGAGAGAGAAAGAGCGAGGGGGACTACGAGTAAAGTAACAGCATCTTAACTGTAGTCAGGTAGGTTGTGGTGTGTGTGGTGTGTGTTGTGTGTGTGTGTGTGTGTGTGTGTGTGTGTGTGTGTGTGTGTGTGTGTGGTCAAGTGACATCAAGCCCATTAACATCAGCAAAAGTTGCATGGACACAATTTAGGCTATAGACATAGCAGATGTTTATAAAAAGTCTGGCAGATATATAATTGTCATACTTAATATAGATATGTAATATGTACATTATATTTGCATATCAAAAACCCAGTCAGACTCACTGCTCCCTCCACACATTTATTTATTGAATACCTTCACACACACTGGAGGACAGAACATAAAAACACACATTAGCATGACAAACATTCAGTTAAATAATGTAACTAAAAATTGTGTTCATAAGCCAAAGTAAAGACTTAAAAGCATTCGGAGAGAGACTTACATCTATCGTAGTTGCCATGTTCAGAGAGAGTAACAAGTGTAGGCCTAGTTTAGTAAGGTGGAAGAAGGCCGCTGCAGGTAGACGTTGCCTGTAGACACAGATCTAGGAACAGTTTACTTTCCCCAATCCCAATAACGGGGAAAAATGACCTCGGATCAGTGTCTAAACACAACTTCATCCTACTCCTTCAGGTCCGTGGGGATAGTAAAAGCGTAGCAGTGCACTGATGGTGGTGACGCACACACCCACACAAAACACGCACAAATACACACACACACACACACACTCAATATGAAATAAACACACAGATACAGCAGCTTTTGGCCAACTTCACAGCAGTACATAAGGGACAGTTTCTAACATAGGATTACATTTCTTCTCTATTCCTCCCTCTATTTTCACCGCTAACATTGTTACAAGTTCACAACAATGTGCTGGTTTGGCTAGCATTGTGTGGTACAGTGGATGGTTCCAGTCAGGTGTTACATGGTTGACAGTGACAGTGCTCTGCTATGTCTGGGCGGCCAGGCTGGGGAGGGAGTATGTTGTTGCTGCTAGACTAGTTGATTGTTTGTCTTTAGGTGGATATGCTGAGCAAGGTTGGAGAGTGTCATGTTTATCATGCTAGAACCAGCATGGTGGTGGTTAGTAATAGAAACTATATGTTGTAGCCTGCTGTATGAATGACATTAATAATAATGTTGTATGGCACGGCTATATGTGTGTGTGTGTGTGTGTGTGTGTGTGTGTGTGTGTGTGTGTGTGTGTGTGTGTGTGTGTGTGGGGTGTGTTGTGTGTGTGGGTGGGTGTGTGTGTGTGTGTGTGTGTGACATGAGAAGAGAGTGCAATATCTGGAGAGCAAAGCTTTTGACAAGTTAAAGAATGCAATGGTACATTTCAGCGGCTGGCTGTCCGGCTGTCCTGTGTATGTGAACATTATGAATCTGAGTATACATTATGACTTTTGATAGTCGCTACAGGGTCGTTGGGCCTGTGTATTGATGCAGGGGATGAGACCAGAGGCGTGGTATTATTGTGGCCCGGTCGGACCCTCTTCTGTAGGCTCACTGCTGGCTGACTCCCATTGCTGGTGATCCGGCTTGGTTCCCCTCCACGCCTGCATGTACTGCTCAAACGTCTCATCATCTATGTCTGGTAGACCCAGCAACTAGAGGGAGAGGAAAGGGAGAGAAAGAGAGAGATGGAAAGAGAATGAAGAGAGAGGGGGAGAAAATGGAGAAGAGAAGTAGAAGAAGGCCGAGATGAGGGAGAGGATGACATTTAACAGTGGTTATTGTCTTTAGGAGTAGTCTAGTTGTTTATTGTCTTTAGGAGTAGTCTAGTTGTTATGTTCTGTAGGAGTAGTCTAGTTGTTATTGTATTTAGGAGTAGTGTAGTTGTTATTGTCTTAGGAGTAGTCTAGTTGTTATGTTCTGTAGGAGTACTCTAGTTGTTATTTGTCTTTAGAGTAGTCTAGTTTTATTGTCTTTAGGAGTAGTCTAGTTGTTATGTTATGTAGGAGTAGTTTAGTTGTTATGTTATGTAGGAGTAGTCTAGTTGTTATGTAGGAGTAGTCTAGTTGTTTATTGTCTGTAGGAGTAGTCTAGTTGTTTTATTGTCTATGAGTAGTTTGTTGTTTTATTGTCTATGAGTAGTCTAGTTGTTTTATTGTCTATGAGTAGTCTAGTTGTTATGTTCTGTAGGAGTAGTCTAGTTGTTATGTTCTGTAGAGTAGTCTAGTTGTTATGTTATTAGGAGTAGTCTAGTTGTTATGTTATGTAGGAGTAGTCTAGTTGTTTTGTTCTGTAGGAGTAGTGTATTGTTATGTTCTGTAGGAGTAGTCTAGTTGTTATGTAGGAGTAGTCTAGTTGTTATGTTATGTAGGAGTAGTCTAGTTGTTATGTTATGTAGGAGTAGTCAGTTGTTTATGTTCTGTAGGAGATGTCTAGTTGTTATGTTATTTAGGAGTAGTCTAGTTGTTATGTTCTGTAGGAGTAGTCTAGTTGTTTTATTGTCTATATGACTAGTCTAGTTGTTTTATTGTCTATGACTAGTCTAGTTGTTATTTATGTAGTGAGTAGCTAGTGTTATGTTATTAGGGTAGTCTAGTTGTTATGTTATGTAGGAGTAGTCTAGTTGTTATGTTATGTAGGAGTAGTCTAGTTGTTATGTTCTGTAGAGTAGTCTAGTTGTTATGTTATGTAGAGTAGTCTAGTTGTTATGTTATTAGGAGTAGTCTAGTTGTTATGTTATGTAGGAGTAGTCTAGTTGTTATGTTCTGTAGAGTAGTCTAGTTGTTATGTTATGTAGAAGTAGTCTAGTTGTTATGTTATGTAGGAGTAGTCTAGTTGTTATGTTCTGTAGGAGTAGTCTAGTTGTTATGTTCTGTAGGAGTAGTCTAGTTGTTATGTTATGTAGGAGTAGTTTAGTTGTTATGTGGAGTAGTCTAGTTTATGTTATGTAGGAGTAGTCTAGTTGTTATGTTCTGTAGGAGTAGTCTAGTTGTTATGTTCTGTAGGAGTAGTCTAGTTGTTATGTTCTGTAGGAGTAGTCTTGTTGTTATGTTCTGTAGGAGTAGTCTGTTTGTTATGTTCTGTAGGAGTGTCTAGTTGTTATGTTCTGTAGGAGTAGTCTTGTTGTTATGTTCTGTAGGTGTGTCTAGTTGTTATGTTCTGAGGAGTAGTCTAGTTATGTTATGTAGGAGTAGTTTAGTTGTTATGTAGGAGTAGTCTAGTTGTGTTATTGCGTTAGCGTTAGGCTACTTACCGGTCTAAAGGAAGTGAAGACTTTGTCCAGGACCTCTAGCAGTGTTTTCTTCCCGCAGGAGGAGATGTAGTCCTGGGCTAGCTGTAGGAATGGCAGGCAGTCCTCACTCTCACTCCATACATGCTGTACACACACACACACACACAGGTTATTAACCTAACCCATGTAGCCACATTGTCACATATATTACCGTAATACTGTGCTAATGTCAAAGGTATATATATATACATGGTAGATGTTGGGTCGATCCACTGAGTTTTATATGAGGTCAGAGTACAGCTAGTAGAAGTAAAACCCAGAGATTAGAGAGCGAATAACACAGACATTCAAGGACAGGAGCTCAAGTAGGGAGTGTTACTGGAACAACTACTGCTTGTAGTTAAGCACGCACGCGCACGCACGCACGCACGCACGCACGCACGCACGCACCACACACACACACACACAGGGACACAGACAGACAGACAGACAGACAGACAGACAGACAGACAGACAGACAGACAGACAGACAGACAGACAGACAGACAGACAGACAGACAGACAGAGAACGTCAAGATACTGGACATGGACGTGAGTGAATCACACATGTACAACTGACCGGGGTTTGAATCCATGTGCCACAAGACTGTGTTAGCCTCCTGAACTTAAAGCCTTGGCACTCCCATGAGCTCTCCAGGGATTGGCCAACCCTAAACGGTGTCCCCCTGTGACCGAGAGGGAGTGGTGCATTCACTGTGTGTGTGTGTCTCCCCCTGCTGATAGCAGTATTGATTGGCATGGTAACAGGATCTAATCTGCCAGCCAGAGAGAGAGAGGTACCATATTTCACTGCAGACTGGTACTGCCAGTGTCTGCCCTTGGGACTACCCAGCACTGTGTGTGTGTGTGTTTGTGTGTGTGGGTTGGTTCTTATATCCTTGTGGAGACCTAAAATCCCCAAAAGTTCCCACAAGGAGAGTAAAACAAGGTAAATTCACCTTTGTGGGGACATTTCCCAAAAAAGGCTATTTTAAATTTAGGGGTTAGGTTTAGAGTTACAATTAGGGTTAAGGTTAGAATTAGGGTAAGGGGTTACGTTTAGGTTTATGGTAAGGGTTAGGTTTAGGGTTTGGGAAAATAGGATTTGGAATGGGAATACATTTTAGGTCCCCACGAGGATAGAAGAACAAAACAGTTTGTGTGTGTGTGAGGGAGTGATAGTGAGAGAGTGAATCAGAGAGGGAGAGAAAGTGGCAGAGATGGAGGGGATAGGACCTAGTGCAGTAAACAGACTAGAGACCAAACAGGCCTACATGAGAAAACACATCTGCATCATAGAGGAGCTGAGTGACTCTGCATGTGCATTACATATTTACATAGCAAATGTATACAACATGAGGTATTACTGCCAGTTGCATATGGAGGGATGCACGGCCCTGAGTCCTTATAGGCCCCACAACCGCTGCGACTGCTGACATAATCTATTTACTGCCGGGCGCCGCGCCAGGAGAACTGTGGTGTCCGCGCCCTCTGGCCAGCTGATGTAGAGTGGGGACTAGAGAGCAGCGGACAAAACAACAACAGCACTGCTATTGCAGGCCTGTGTCTATATGCGCAGGACAAGCGGCATGCCCATAGCAGCTCAATGCGGGTTATCCCAACTGTTTGCAGATAAAAGAGGTCGCGGCATATAATGCGACCAAAACAACATGCGCGCCAGGCGTGCTATAGTCCGGTGCACCAAATCAAACTGCAGTGACATCATTCCCGTTGCGCACACACACACTGCGCCGGGGGACCCGAGAAGCAAACCCCAAAACACTGCAACCCCACAAACGCATACACAAACACACACACACTTACGAAATTCTCGGTCCCTCCCGTCATGTTATCGGGACAAAGGACATAGAATGAGATTCCCGGTTCTGCGTAGAAGTCCAGTCTCCTCTCATCATCCTCCTCTGCAAAGATCAGATCGAACGGAACCGACGAACACCATTTCTCCGCCACCTCCACCAGCTGCTTAAACTCCATCCTCCTCTCTCTCTCTCTCTCTGCCCTCCTCTCTCTGTCCTCTCAGTTAGTCCTGGCGGTCTGGTCTGTGGGAGTCCGGGGCGCCGGTATAGACTAGTCTGTGGTCTCGTGCCCTCCTAGTGATGCTGCTGTCTCTCGGTATATAAAAACAGCTGACCGGACAGACAGCTGTAGCCTACAGTTTCCCCTAACGCGCCATGCGCGTGGCGAGAGAGACAAGATCTTTTCACTATTGCATTACACTGGCTTCACGGTAGTCGGTAACAATAAGGTGTTTTCTCAAACCCTCATCCTTTCAGTAGTCCATTAACCGATGAGATCAGCGGGGAGCAGTCCGTCTGGGGTCGCATTCATACGTTACGCACGCGTTGTGGAACGTTACGCCCCTTAACGATTCAACGCGATGACGACAGGCTGAGACGCGGCACAGGGCTGTCATCGATAAATTCCGTGCCTCCATACGAAATTATTGTTTGGTTCTCAACAAGCAGCCAGAGACTAACGTTCAAGACTATAAATGCAAATAGGGTGTCGTTTCAGATGTATTCCCTATTGAAAGTAATGTTATTCTACATAGAGCAGTAGGCCTATATGCCTAATCTCATTATATAGGCACTGTCTAGAAATGTTATATAATAGTAAGCGTAATCACACGTGGGCTAAAAGCTGGAGCCTAGGCCTAGCCTACTTATTGTAATGACACTAGGCTAACTTCATTTACCAATGATTTATACTGAAGTTTATTTCTATAACTGTCTTCATTCCAACATGAATGAGGCAGGCTTTTCAGTTCACACACTTTACGTAAAGATAATGTGGGTGTGTACTGTAGGCTACAATAAATCCAAGCTGCCGTGTGTAGGCTAGCTGACGGAGGTCCAGAGGTCCGCTAGGTGGCAGCAGCACCCTATCTAGATTGTCCCTCTCGTGAAATGAACCACTGGACCACTTTCAGACAATGATCACATAGATATGGCAGCCTGAAAACTATACTCTATATATGCTATGCACACCGTAGACAGAACATTGAGAGAACATTGTGATCCCTCATGTTTGTGTGTGTGGGGGGTGTCACATCAGTCAACACTCAAATGAGCAGTGGTGGAGAATGTACCCAATTGTCATACTTGAGTAAAAGTAATGTACCCAATTGTCATACTTGAGTAAAAGTAATGTACCCAATTGTCATACTTGAGTAAAAGTAAAGATACCTTAATAGAAAATGACTCCAGTAGAAGTGAAAGTCACCCAGTAAAATACTACTTGAGCAAGGCAATCCTTCCGACCCCTTGACCACACTGCCATTCCAGTGAGTGTGTTTGGAGGGCAGGAGCTTTATACAAAGTTCTCTCCCTCTCTCTCTCTTCTCTCTCTTACAGCTGCTTATAAACCTGATCATATAACTTGTTCACCCTGAACTTGTACTGAACATACATTTCTTATTCAGTATGAAGTTATTCATGACTTCTACATGATAACACAACACGTCAGTATGACTATGACAATACAGTGAGCGCAGTCCTTTCACCTTCTCTGTGCTCTCTTTAATCCTCGCGCCTGCTTCTACGTTCAACTTAATGGTCAGAAACGGGGCGCACTATCCCCAATTCCCATTTTATCTAATCTCTCGCCACAGCTCCCTCTGTCAGGACCCGGTGCGAGAAACAGTCACTAATAATGGGCAGAACCCAGAAGATGAGGCAGACACAGCAGTACTAGAGATGGTGGTTTAATAAAAAAATAGATATCTTCCAAAATACAAAGAAAATCCACAAAGTGGTAAAAACAGCAAGGGAAAAAACAAACCTCAAAAGACCAATCCAAAAATACACGAGAACAAAACCAGAGAACCTCTGGAAAATCCAACAAGAGAAAAATTATCACAAAGGCTGGGGCTGGGTGCTAACATACAAACACTGAGCAAGGAACTGAGGAACACACAGGGTTTAAATACTAACAAGGGAATGACTTACAGGTGCAAACAATAATTAGGGCAAGAAAAACAAAAGGTACAAAAAAGGTGCAAGGGGGACATCTAGTGAACAAAACCTGAACAGTCCTGGCCAAAACCTGACACCCTCTCTCTCAATTTCAATTTTAATGCAAGGGATTTATTGGCATGGGAAACATATGTTAACATCGCCAAAGCAAGTGAAGTAGATAATAAACAAAATTGAAATAAACAATAACAATTCACAGTAAACATTACACTCACAGAAGTTCCAAAAGAATAAAGACATGTCAAATGTCATACTTTGTCTATATACAGTGTTGTAACAATGTGAAAATAGTTAAAGTACAAAAGGGAAAATAAATACAAATAAATTTGGGTTGTATTTACAATGGTGTTTGTTCTTCACTGGTTGCCCTTTTCTTGTGGCAACAGGTCACAAATCTTGCTGCTGTGACGGCATGCTGTGGTATTTCACCCATTAGATATGGGAGTTTATTAAAATTGGGTTTGTTTTCAAATTCCTTATGGATCTGTATAATCTGAGGGAAATATGTGTCTGTACATACATTTTGCAGGAGGCTAGGAAGTGCAGCTCAGTTTCCACCTCATTTTGTGGGCAGTCTGTATATAGCCTGTCTTCTCTTGAGAGCCAGGTCTGCCTATGGTGGCCTTTTTCAGTAGCAAGGCTATGCTCACTGAGTCTGTACATAGTCAGAGCTCTGTTTATTTGTTAATTCTTTCCAATGTGCCAAATAATTATATTTTTATTTTCTCATGATTTGGTTGGGTCTAATTGTGTTGCTGTCCTGGGGCTCTGTGGGGTCTGTTTGTGTTTGTGAACAGAGTCCTAGGACCAGCTTGCTTAGGGGACTCTTCTCCAGGTTATGTAGGTGATGGCTTTGTTATGGAAAGTTTGGGAATCGCTTCCTTTTTGGTGGTTGTAGAATTTAACGGCTCTTTTCTGGATTTTGATCATTAGCGGGTATCGGCCTAATTCTGTTCTGCATGCATTATTTGGTGTTTTACATTGTACACTGAGGATACTTTTGCAGAATTCTGCATGCACAGTCTCAATTTGGTGTTTGTCCCATTTTGTGAATTCTTGGTTGGTGAGCGGACCCCAGACCTCACAACCATAAAGGGCAATGGGTTCTATAACTGATTCAAGTATTTTTAGTCAGATCCTAATTGGTTTGTCAAATTTTGTGTTCCTTTTGATGGCATAGAAGGCCCTTCTTGCCTTGTCTCTCAGCTCATTCATAGCTTTGTGGAAGTTTCCTTTGGCGCTGAGGTTTAGGCCGAGCTATGTATAGTTTTTTGTGTGCTCTAAGGCAACGGTATCTAGATGGAATTTGTATTCGTGGTCCTGGCGACTGTACCTTTTTTGGAACACTATTATTTTTGTCTTACTGAGATTCACTATCAGGGCCCAAGTCTGACAGAATCTGTGCAGAAAGTCTAGGTGCTGCTGTAGGCCCTCCTTGGTTGGCGACAGAAGCACCAGATCATCAGCAAACAGTAGACATTTGACTTCAGATTCTAGTAGGGTGAGGTCTGGTGCTGCAGACTGTTCTAGTGCCCTCGCAAATTCATTGATATATATGTTGAAGAGGGTGGGGCTTAAGCTGCATCCCTGTCTCACCCCATGGCCCCGTGGAAAGAAATGGTTTTTTTTTGCCACTCTTGTTGTTTCTGTACATGGATTTTGATAATGTTGTATGTTTTTCCCTCAACACCACTTTTCATCAATTTGTATAGCAGACCCTCATCCAAATTTAGTCAAAAGCTTTTTTGAATTCAACAATGCATGAGAAGACTTTGTTTTGTTTTGTTTGTTTGTAAAGTACAGGATGAATACGTGTTCTGTCGTACGGTAATTTGGTAAAAAGACAATTTAACTTTTGCTCAGTACATTGTTTTCAGTGAGGAAATGAACTAGTCTGCTGTTAATGATAATGCAGAGGATTCTCCCAAGGTTGCTGTTGACGCATATCCCACGGAAGTTATTGGGGTCAAATTTGTCTCCACTTTTGTGGATTGGGTTATCAGTCCTTGGTTCCAAATATTTGGGAAGATGCCAGAGCTAAGGATGATGTTAAAGAGTTTAAGTATAGCCAATGTGAATTTGTGGTCTGTATATTTTATAATGTCATTGAGGAAACCATCAATACCACTGGGCTTTTTGGGTTGGAGGGTTTGTATTTTGTCCTGTAGTTCATTCAATGTAATTGGAGAATCCAGTGGGTTCTGGTAGTCTTTAATAGTTGATTCTATGATTTGTATTTGATCATGTATATGTTTTTGCTGTTTGTTCTTTGTTATAGAGCCAAAACAATTGGAGAAGTGATTTACCCATTCATCTCCGTTTTGGATAGATAACTATTTTTGTTGTTGTTTGTTTAGTGTTTTCCAATTTTCCCAGAAGTGGTGAGAGTCTATGGATTCTTCAATTACATTGAGCTGCTCCTTCTTTTTCCGTAGTGTATTTCTGTATTGTTTTAGTGATTCGCCATAGGGAAGGCGTAGGCTCAGGTTTTCTGGGTCTCTCTGTCTCTCAATTTCTTTCTTAGGTTGTTGCATTCTTCATCTCTGTCTCTCTCTCTCGCTCTCGCCCCTCTCTAACGCGGTCGTCACTAGTTACCACAACCACAAAGTCATAAACCCCGCCTATTTCTGAAATGTATCTTCTTAAAATGTGATTTTAAACCTAACCCGATCCTTAACCTCACTGCTAACGTTATGCCTAACACTAACCTTAAATTAAGACCAAAAATCAAATTTTTGTTTCCTGAATTTTTACGATATAGCCAATTATGACCTTTTGGCTTTGGTAACTAGTGGAAACCCTCTAACTCACTCACACGGTCAGTATCTGTCGGGGAAAGTCGCTTTCAGCAGAACCGACTGTTGTGTCTGTGGGATTCATTTCAATAATGAGCTACAGACAGACACGCTTTCCTGCATCTCTCATTCTCTATCTAACTGCAGTATATTCGTGTATTTGCGAGCTTGCTGTGGATTCTATTATACTGTTGAGTCTTCTACGGGTGTAGTCAGAGGAGACGGACCGCCTGAACTAAACTAGCCGCAGAAGTCTCATCTCGGCGTGGGTCGCATTTTGTGTAGCACCCTGGTTCAAAGAACCCCCCAAAAAACAAAGAAATATGGAGAAGTTGGAACATGGAAACAGATCAGAGGAAGAGTGTGAATCTCACGAGGAGGAAGAGTTGGACCCCAGGATCCAGGTACAGTGATTAGCCTAGCTGTTATTATTGTAGCAAGATAGATATTTTGATGTTATTACGTTATTAGGCATGTCGGAATGACAATGGGACATGAGGTGGTAAAGAGAAGTGAAGGTTATCTAGAGGCAACACACACACACACACACACACACACACACACAAAACACACACAACACACACACCACACACACACCACACATACACACACACACATGTTCAACGTTTAACCATCTCCAGATGTGTTAGGGCCTGGTGAGATGATGACATATTTGAATTAACGTTCCCCTGCTTTCCTTTTCATACCTCCATCTTTTTCGCTTTCCCTCCAATTCTATTCCCCTCATTCCATTCTCCTTCTTCTCTCTATTTACGCACTCCATCCTTTCTCTTCCCAATCTCTGCATTCTTTATCTCTCATTCTCTTTCCACCCTATATCCTCCTCTCTTTATTCTCTCCCTCCTTCTCTCTATTTTCTCCCTCCTCTCAATTTTCCCTCCTGTCCTCTCTCCTCCTTCCCTCCTCCCTGTCTCCTGTGTGTTATGTGTAAACAGGGGGAATTGGAGAAGTTGAACCAGTCTACAGATGACATCAACCGCTGGGAGACAGAGCTGGAGGTAGGCCAGTAATGCAGGAAATTGTAAACTTGTAGTGTATTTGGAATTTTAAAAGGCTTCTGAAGTTTGTAATTTCCACTTTGAAATTTCAGACTTGATTTTCCCTTACGAAAACTGAATCAACCCCTACAAAAATTTCCAATTATAATCCAGATAATCATTCACATTTCCTATTGCTGCAGGATTATTTTCCTGCTGTAGCAAACTGGCTCAAATTAAGATCCTACATCTGTAGAGAACACGGTCCCTGTGTGATGCGTGTCACAGTTTTCGTGGATGGAATTTCTGGTCAGAAAAACTCTCACACAGCACATTTCCAGCTGCCCCTCCCTACTCCCTATTCGTCCCTATTCTCTACTCCCTATTCCCTACCCCCTACTCCGGATATAAACACACTATTTAAAGTTTCTATAATGCTAAATTGAGGTTGTTTTTGGATAGATGTCACAGCTGTCGTAAGAAGAGGACCAAGGTGCAGCGTGGTCAGCGTACATACTTTTAATAGTAGATGTCACCAACAAAACAATAAACAATACCAAAACAAACCGTGAAGCTTAAGGCAAAGTGCCATCAAACAAAGTTAACTTCCCACAAAGACAGGTGGAAAAAAGAGCTACCTAAGTATGGTTCTCAATCAGAGACAACGATAAACAGCTGTCCCTGATTGAGAACCATACCCGGCAAAAACATAGAAATAGAAAATCATAGAAACACAAAACATAGAATGCCCACCTCAACTCACGCCCTGACCAAACCAAAATAGAGACATAAAAAGGATCTTTAAGGTCAGGGCGTGACAATAGAAGAGGAGCTTGTTCCTGGTTTGGAGGGACACAACTCTGCCCTGTATTTGAGCCTTTAGCAGTATGTTCCAAGACTGACTTCTTAATTTCCTCCTAAACCATCTCCTTTTCTTTTCTGGTTTTCATTAGAAATATGATCTCTTCCAAACTCTTCCCTTTGAGCCCAGAGAGGTTAAAACAACAACAGAGGGAGAGAGAGAGTGTTAGGGGGAGAGACACAGAGAGAAAGAGAGGCAGAGAGAGAGAGATAGGGGGAGAGACAGAGAGAGAGAGAAAGAGAGGGAGAGAGAGAGGGGGAGAAAAAGAGGGAGATGGTGAGAGGGAGAGAGAGAACAGGAGTGAGAATGGGAGATAGAGTGAGTGAGATAGGGAGAAGAAGAGAGCGAGTTTCCTAAAAACATTGACTACTTTAGTGGAAATGTCAGTATATTCCTTGTGTTTCAGGAAGAGTACACATATATTATACACATCCACATGTAATGCATGTGTTATACACACAGTGTGTTGTATATCTCTAGGAATCTAGTCCATCGAAAGAGAATGTCTGAAGGCGAGGTATGTTAGGTATGTCAAGTTGTTTACGTTATAAACAAAGGTGACTCTGACCCCATCTAGAGACCCTGTAGGGTAGACTGGCCTGATGCCCTCTAGAGACCCTGTAGGGTAGACTGGCTTGACCCCGTCTAGAGACCCTGTAGGGTAGACTGGCTGATGCCTCTAGAGACCTGTAGGGTAGACTGGCTGACCCGTCTAGAGACCCTGTAGGGTAGACTGGCTTGACCCTGTCTAGAACCCTGTAGGAGACTGGCTTGACCCCGTCTAGAGACCCTGTAGGGTAGACTGGCTTGACCCGTCTAGAGACCCTGTAGGGTAGACTGGCTTGACCCCAGAGACCCTGTAGGGTAGACTGGCTTGACCCGTCTAGAGACCCTGTAGGGTAGACTGGCTTGACCCGTCTAGAGACCTGTAGGGTAGACTGGCTTGACCCCTCTAGAGACCCTGTAGGTAGACTGGCTTGACCGTCTAGAGACCCTGTAGGGTAGACTGCCTGATGCCCTCTAGAGACCCTGTAGGGTAGACTGCCTGATGCCCTCTAGAGACCCTGTAGGGTAGACTGGCTTGACCCGTCTAGAGACCTGTAGGGTAGACTGGCTTGACCCGTCTAGAGACCCTGTAGGGTAGACTGTCTTGACCCTCTAGAGACCCTGTAGGGTAGACTGGCTTGACCCCGTCTAGAGACCCTGTAGGGTAGACTGGTTGACCCCGTCTAGAGACCCTGGGTAGACTGGCCTGATGCCCTCTAGAGACCCTGTAGGGTAGACTGGCTTGACCCCGTCTAGAGACCCTGCAGGGTAGACTGGCCTGATCCCTCTAGAGACCCTGTAGGGTAGACTGGCTTGACCCCGTCTAGAGACCGTAGGTAGACTGGCTTGACCCGTCTAGAGACCCTGTAGGTAGACTGGCTTGACCCGTCTAGAGACCCTGTAGGGTAGAGCTGACCCGTTAGAGACCTGTAGGGTAGACTGGCTGACCGCTCTGGAGACCCTGTAGGGTAGACTGGCCTGATGCCCTCTAGAGACCCTGTAGGGTAGACTGGCTTGACCCCGTTGAGACCTGTAGGGTAGACTGGCTTGACCCGTTTAGAGACCCTGTAGGTAGATGGCTTGACCCCGTCTAGAGACCCTGTAGGGTAGACTGGCTTGACCCGTCTAGAGACCCTGTAGGGTAGACTGGCTTGACCCGTCTAGAGACCTGTAGGGTAGACTGGCTTGACCCTGTCTAGAGACCCTGTAGGGTGACTGGCTGACCCTCTAGAGACCCTGTAGGGTAGACTGGCTTGACCCCCGT
>NC_036870.1:21335743-21451669 GCF_002910315.2 Salvelinus sp. IW2-2015
ACAGTGGTAGTCATCCCACTAGAGGCAGCGGCATGTAGAGGAGTATAAGAGTTCTTATCTTTACAGTCTATCTCTGCTCCACTAGACACCAACAACCTCACCACCTCCATATGGCCTGGAGGGAGATGTAGAGGAAGGGAGGGAGAGAGGGGAGAAAGAGAGCGCGGGGAAGATAACATTTTGTTAGCATACCATTTCATTCCTAGAAAACAATCTAATCATCAAATGAAAATGTATTGATACAACAGTTTTAACATTATAATCCCTCTATAGTGTATAGCTCTGAGTGGGGGTGTCTTACCCATGTAGGCAGCCCAGTGGATGGCTCGCCTGTCTTTCTTATCAAAGGCGTCGATGTTAGCTCCCCTGGAGAGAAGCAGCTTCACCATCTGACACACACACACACACACACCAAGTGAAGTCATACTAGCCTCATGAAAAGGCAACTAATACGTCTGTGAATGTGTCTGTGTTACCTCCAGGTGTCCGCTGAAGGCAGCATGGTGCAGGGCTGTGCGTCCACCCCGGTCCGACACATTGACGTTGCTAAGCAATGGGACGAGGGCCTCGGCAACGCGGATAGCCTTGTTGTTGGCAGCAACATGGAGAGGAGTCTGCCAGTTCTTATCCCGCGCGTTCACATCAGCACTGTGTTTTATCAACATACACACTGCATCCTGCGTGCGCACACACACACACACAAAGAAAGAGCGTTGACATAATCACTGTTTCAACAAGACTGATGCAGCATGATCTAGAGAAAGAGCATTGATGAAGGTGTGTGTGTGTGGTGTGAGTGACAGTATGTTACCTCGCTGCAGGAGGCAACAGCTCGGTGAAGAGGAGTTAACCACTTATTGTCTTTAGCATTTACTCTGGCTCCTAAAAAACACAGGGAGAGAAAAGGTTAAGGGTTAACTTTCCTCTGACAGAGAGTGGGTGGGGACCCACGAGCTACTAGGGGAAACCCCCATGATCCTTTGAGAGGCCCATGTGTGTAAGGGGTTAAAATAGACCATCACATCACCTGATACTGTTCCATCACAACACACACAGGGAAACAACCTCCACATCTCTCCATGAATGGGGGATGGCAATATTGGCTGCTGTGACCAAATTCTCATACTAAGTCTTCCAATTTAATAGGCTTTTTAGGTATCTTAGTTTTTTCAGGTATAACAGGCAGACGGGTACAACAAACAGGCAGACAGGTACAACAAACAGGCAGACAGGTACAACAAACAGGCAGACAGGTACAACAAACAGGCAGACGTGTATAACAAACAGGCAGACAGGTACAACAAACAGGCAGACGTGTATAACAAACAGGCAGACAGGTACAACAAACAGGCAGACAGGTACAACAAACAGGCAGACAGGTACAGTATAACAGGCAGACAGGTACAGNATAACAGGCAGACAGGTACAGTATAACAGGCAGACAGGTACAACATAACAGATACAACAGGCAGACAGGTACAGTATAACCGGCACAACATAACAGGTACAACATAACAGGCAGACAGGTACAGTATAACAGGCAGACAGGTACAGTATAACAGGCACAACATAACAGGTACAGTATAACAGGCAGACAGGTACAACATAACAGGCAGACAGGTACAGTATAACAGGCAGACAGGTACAGCATAACAGGTACAGTATAACAGGCAGACAGGTACAGCATAACAGGTACAGTATAACAGGCAGACAGGTACAGTATAACAGGCAGACAGGTACAGCATAACAGGTACAGTATAACAGGTACAGCATAACAGGTACAGTATAACAGGTAGACAGGTACAGCATAACAGGTACAGTATAACAGGTACAGCATAACAGGTACAGTATAACAAGCAGACAGGTGAGATGTGTACCTGAGAGGATGAGGAGTTCGATGATGTCAGCGTCTCCTAGATAGGCTGCAGCGTGGAGCGGGGTCCTTTTCTCACTGTCCTGGTAGAGACCAGAGCAGAGAGAAATGTCACACACACACCCTTTTATGTTCATTTTAGGAGGAGGTACAGTATGTAAAACACTCATTCAAACTAGCTTCAATGTTCCATACACACACACACACACACACACACACACACACACACACACACACACACACACACACACACACACACACACACACACACACACACACACACACACACACACCTTCTCACTAAGCTGCCAGTAGACAAGAGGGAGCACAACTATGTCCCACACAACAGCGCAGCCAGCCAAGTGTGACGGGTAAGCTTCCTGGATCACAACCAAGTGGATGACTTGACTTCCCCTCTCTACCCATTCCCCTCTCTCCCTATTTTCAGGAGTCTGGTAGACACTGCAGGGCAGCTGGGAGGGGGTCAACTACTACTGTACTTGGCAGGGATCTCACTAGAAGCCAGACTAATGACAGCATCACTCCTCCACTCCTCTTACCCAACATCTTTGGGCTGCTTTCCCAAACACAGATTAAGCCTAGTCCTGGACAAAAACATCTAGCTCAATGGAGAGTCTCCATTGACATTTCTTTATTATCCAGGACAAGGTTTAATTGGTAAACGGGAAACCGCCCAAAGATGTCACAATCAACTGTTTAAGAGAGCATCTTCATTTTCACCTGCAATTAACTCAGAAAGGAAAGGTTGACAAGTGTGTTAGATTGTTGTGGTCTCTCGAGCTGTGGCCAATCATTGGTCAGTGTGTGTAGTTTTAGCCAGTCTTCTGTCAGGCTACCAGGGAGCCAGGGAACAAGGTAAAAAAGGCAGGATGACAGGATGATGGAGGGATTTCTCTCCTCCCTCTGCTCTCCCTGGGGGGTGGCCTATCGACCAGTGGTCCTGTGTGTGTGTGTGTGTGTGTGTGTGTGTGTGTGTGTGTGTGTGTGTGTCTCGCTGGTGTCAGAGTGACCGATGGGTGACTACAAGAGTACCTCTGTCGCTCTCCCTCTTCATTTCTGTAATGAGGATGTTTAACCATCTGTCTGACCATACAAAGCAGGTCCTCTCTGTAGAACTAACTAACCACGCTAGTCAATCTGGATGGATGGAACAATCAATTCCAGCTCTTTCTCTCCTTCTCTTCCATGCCCTCCCCCTCTTCCTCATTCTCTGCATTTCTCCATTACTTGCCTGCTGCCCTCTTCTCTTTCTCTGCATCTCTATCTCTTGCCCATTCCTCTCTCTAACCCCCCCCCAGTCTAACTCCCTCCCTCTCTCTTTCTCTGCTTCCCTCCATCTCGTTCTCTCCATGCAGCAGAGGGCAATCAGGGGAGTAACGTAGGTCGTAAACAAAGTCACATGACGGAGAGGGAGGCCTGTAATAGGTCAGACTGAAAACTGCTGACTCAAACATCAGACCAAAATGTCTTTGATGACCCCAGCAATATAGAGACGGAGGGGGGGAGTAGATAGAGAGGGGGTGGGGAGAGAGAGAAAAGATGTCAGGGAGAGAGGGAGAGAAAGAGGGCGGGGGTGAGAGGGAGGGATGACGGGGGAGTGAGAAGGAAAGAGATAGGGCTGAACAGAAAGGGAGTTGAAAAGAAGGAACTAACCTGCCCTTACCTGATTGGCTGAAAGACTCTGGCCTCTCAACATTGATTTAGTAAGAGACCGAGAGTACAGACACGTTGGCTATTCCTCCCTCAATTGTCTAAGTCTGTCCTCTCTTCCTGTCCTTCAATGCACTGATCTGAAAGAATTGACCAGGAAAGCCAGCCTAATGCCGAGAACTGACCAGGAAAGCCAGCCTAATGATGAGAACTGACCAGGAAAACCAGCCTAATGGCCGAGAACTGACCAGGAAAGCCAGCCTAATGATGAGAACTGACCAGGAAAGCCAGCCTAAATGCCGAGAACTGACCAGGAAAGCCAGCCTAATATGAGAAACTGACCAGGAAAGCCAGCCTAATGCCGAGAACTGACCAGAAAGCAGCCTAATGATGAGAACTGACCAGGAAAGCCAGCTAATCGAGAAACTGACCAGGAAAGCCAGCCTAATGATGAGAACTGACCAGGAAGCCAGCCTAATCGAGAACTGACCAGAAAGCCAGCCTAATGATGAGAAACTGACCAGGAAAGCAGCCTAATGCAGAACTGACCAGAAAAGCCAGCCTAATGACGAGAACTGACCAGGAAAGCCAGCCCTATGATGAGCTTCCACCTGTCAAGTCTTTGACAATCATTGCAGATGAAGGTGAAGACAAGATGAGGAGAGGATGGATTGCAAGCAATTCAGAGCAAGAGATGCTTATGGACTGACCGACTGCTGTCTGTGTGTGTGTACAGTAATATTACCTGTACGTTGACATCCTCCTTCTTGAATAGAGGAGCGGACTTCATTAGGGTCCACACTGAGATGGCTTTCAGCAGAGAGGGCTGAATGGGAGGACACAGAGAACTATCAGTCACTGTGTGTGTATACAGTGGGAGAACAAGTATTTGATACACTGCCGATTTTGCAGGTTTTCCTACTTACAAAGCATGTAGAGTCTGTAATTTTTATCATAGGTACACTTCAACTATGAGAGACGGAATCTAAAACAAAAATCCAGAAAATCACATTGTATGATTTTTAAGTAATTAATTTGCATTTTATTGCATGACATAAGTATTTGATACATCAGAAAAGCAGAACTTAATATTTGGTACAGAAACCTTTGTTTGCAATTACAGAGATCATACGTTTCCTGTAGTTCTTGACTAGGTTTGCACACACTGCAGCAGGGATTTTGGCCCACTACTCCCTACAGATCTTCTCCAGATCCTTCAGGTTTCGGGGCTGTCGCTGGCAATACGGAGTTTCAGCTCCCTCCAAAGATTTCCTATTGGGTTCAGGTCTGGAGACTGCTAGGCCACTCCAGACCTTGAGATGCTTCTTACGGAGCCACTCCTTAGTTGCCATGGCTGTGTGCTTCGTGTCGTTGTCATCTGGAAGACCCAGCCACGACCCATCTTCAATGCTTCTACTGAGGAAGGAGGTTGTTGGCCAAGATCTCGCGATACATGGCCCCATCCATCCTCCCCTCAATACGTGCAGTCGTCCTGTCCCCTTTGCAGAAAAGCATCCCCCAAGAATGATGTTTCCACCTCCATGCTTCACGGTTGGGATGGTGTTCTTGGGTTGTACTCATACTTCTTCTTCCTCCAAACACGGCGAGTGGAGTTAGACCAAAAAGCTCTATTTTGTTCTCATCAGACCACATGACCTTCTCCATTCCTCCTCTGGATCATCCAGATGGTCATTGCAAACTTCAGACAGGCCTGGACATGCACTGGCTTAAGCAGGGGGACCTTGCGTGCGCTGCAAGATTTTAATCCATGACGGCGTAGTGTGTTACTAATGGTTTCTTTGAGATGTGGTCCCAGCTCTCTTCAGTCATTGACCAGGTCCTGCCGTGTAGTTCTGGGCTGATCCCTCACCTTCCTCATGATCATGATGCCCCACGAGGTGAAATCTTGCATGGAGCCCCAGACCGAGGGTGATTGACCGTCATCTTGAACTTCTTCCATTTTCTAATAATTGCGCCAACAGTTGTTTCCTTCTCACCAAGCTGCTTGCCTATTGTCCTGTAGCCCATCCCAGCCTTGTGCAGTCTACAATTTTATCCCTGATGTCCTTACACAGCTCTCTGGTCTTGGCCATTGTGGAGAGGTTGGAATCTGTTTGATTGAGTGTGTGGACAGTGTCTTTTATACAGGTAACGAGTTCAACAAGTGCAGTTAATACAGGTAATGAGTGGAGAACAGGAGGGCTTCTTAAAGAAAAACTAACAGGTCTGTGAGAGCCGGAATTCTTACTGGTTGGTAGGTGATCAATAACTTATGTCATGCAATAAAATGCAAATTAATTATTTAAAAAATCATACAATGTGATTTTCTGGATTTTTGTTTTAGATTCCGTCTCTCACAGTTGAAGTGTACCTATGATAAAAAATTACAGACCTCTACATGCTTTGTAAGTAGGAAACCTGCAAAATCGCAGTGTATCAAATACTTGTTCTCCCACTGTATGTGTTAAAAATAAATATATATTTTTGATTATTTAGTATTATAGCTACTATTATTATTGTTGTCGCTGTTGCTTTCATATATTTTGTAACACTTCACCTTGGCAACATTGACTTATTCATTCATGCCATTAAAGCAGATGAATTTGAGTGAGTGAGTGAGAGACAACAAGAGCAAACAATGGAAAGAATAGATAGTGAGAACACTGGAGAGAGAGATGGAAAGGTGTTAGATCATTTTCCTCTGAATGACTTGGCTAGACGACTAACAAGACAGAACCTGTTAACATCCTGCTGCTAACGTTACTACAGTTTGGTTACATGCTGACAATTATGACAGGGCTTTTTTATCTAAAAGGACCCATGAGCGCCAACATCTGAAGGTCATAGCAGCAAAAAGCTAAAAGTCTATATTTGAGATATTAAGGCATATAAACATTTTCAACCATTTCCCACAGTTACAGTGGGGCAAAAAGTATTTAGTCAGCCACCAATTGTGCAAGTTCTCCACTTAAAAAGATGAGAGGCCTGTAATTTCATCATAGGTACACTTCAACTATGACAAAATGAGAGAAAAAAAATCCAGAAAATCACATTGTAGGATTTTTATGAATTTATTTGCAAATTATGGTGGAAAATAAGTATTTGGTCAATAACAAAAGTTTATCTCAATACTTTGTTATATACCCTTTGTTGGCAATGACAGAGGTCAAACGTTTTCTGTAAGTCTTCACAGACTTACAAATACTCTTGGTATTCAGGCCAAAGAGTTCAACAGACTATATAATCTTATTTCTCATGGACAGAGTCCATTAGTTGCCTTTTGGCAAACTCCAAGCGGGTTGTCATGTGCCTTTTACTGAGGAGTGGCTTCCGTTTGGCCACTCTACCATAAAAAAGGCCAGATTGGTGGAGTGCTGCAGAGAAGGTTGTCCTTCTGGAAGGTTCGCCCATCTCCACAGAGAAACTCTAGAGCTCTGTCAGAGTGACCATTGGGTTCTTGGTCCACTCCCAGACCAAGGCCATTCTCCTCTGTTTGCTCAGTTCGGCTGGGTGGCCAGCTCTAGGAAAAGTCTTGGTGGTTCCAAACTTCTTCTATTTAAGAATGGAGGCCACTGTATTCTTGGGGACCTTCAATGCTGCAGACATTTTTTGGTACCCATCCCCAGAGCTGTGCTTCGACACAACCCTGTCTTGGAGCTCTACGGACAGTTCCTTCCACCTCATGGTTTTTGCTCTGAAATGCAGTCAACAGTGGGACCTTGTATAGAAAGGTGCGTTCCTTTCCAAATCATGTCCAACAATTGAATTTACCACAGGTGGACTCAAATCAAGTTGTAGAAACATCGCAAGGATGATCAATGGAAACAGGATGCACCTAAGCTCAATTGAGTCACATTGCAAAGGTTCTGAATACTTACAGTTTAAGTCGGAAGTTTACATACAGCTTAGCCAAATACATTTAAATACGTTTTTCACAATTCCTGACATTTAATCCTAGTAAAAATTCCCTGCTTTAGGTCAGTGAGGTTCACCACTTAATTTTAAGAATGTGAAATGTCAGAATAATAGCAGAGAGAATTATTTTTATCAGCTTTTATTTCTTTCATCCCATTCCCAGTGGGTCAGAAGTTTACATACACTCAATTAGTATTTGGTAGCATTGCCTTTAAATGGTTTAACTTGGGTCAAGCTTCCCACAATAAGTTGGGTGAATTTTGGCCCATTCCACCTGACAGAGCTGGTGTAACTGAGTCAGGTTTGTAGGCGTCCTTGCTCGCACACACTTCTGCCCACACATTTTCTATGGGATTGAGATCAGGGCTGTGTGATGCCCACTCCAATACCTTGACTTTGTTGTCCTTAAGCCATTTTGCCACAACTTCGGAAGTATGCTTGTGGTCATTTTCCATTTGGAAGACACATTTGCGACCAAGCTTTAACTTCCTGACCGTTGTCTTGAGATGTTGCTTCAATTTATCCAAATAATTTTCATTCATCATGCCATCTATTTTGTGAAGTGCACCAGTCCCTCCTGCAGCAAAGCACCCCCACAACATGATGCTGCCACCCCCGTGCTTCACGGTTGGGATGGTGTTCTTCGGCTTGCAAGCCTCCCCCTTTTTCCTCCAAACATAACGATGGTCATTATGGCCAAACAGTTCTATTTTTGTTTCATCAAACCAGAGGACATTTCTCCAAAAAGTACAATCTTTGTCCCCATGTGCAGTTGCAAACCGTAGTCTGGCTTTTTTATGGCGGTTTTGGAGCAGTGGCTTCTTCCTTGGTGAGCTGCCTTTCAGGTTATGTTGATATTGGACTCGTTTTACTGTGGATATAGATACCTTTGTACCCGTTTCCTCCAGCATCTTCACAAGGTTCTTTGCTGTTATTCTGGGATTGATTTGCACTTTTCACACCAAAAGTACGTTCATCTCTAGGAGACAGAACGCGTCTCCTTCCTGAGCGGTATGACGGCTGCGTGGTCCCATTGTGTTTATACTTGCGTACTATTGTTTGTACAGATGAACGTGGTACCTTCAAGTGTTTGGAAATTGCTGCCAAGGATGAACCAGACTTGTGGAGGTCAATTTTTTTTTCTGAGGTCTTGGCTGAGTTCTTTTGATTTTTCCATGATGTCAAGCAAAGAGGCAATGAGTTTGAAGGTCGGCCTTGAAATACATCCAGAGGTACACCTCCAATTGACTCAAATTATGTCAATTAGCCTATCAGAAGCTTCTAAAGCCATGACATTTTCTGAAATTTTCCAAACTGTTTAAAGGCACAGTCAACTTAGTGTATGTAAACTTCTGACCCACTGGAATTGTGATACAGTGAAATAATCTGTCTGTAAACAATTGTTGGAAAAATGACTTGTGTTATGCACAAAGTAGATGTCCTAACCGACTTGCCAAAACTAGTTTGTTAAGAAATTTGTGGAGTGCTTGAAAAACGAGTTATAATGACTCCAATCTAAGTGTATGTAAACTTCCGACTTCAACTGTATGTCAATAAGGTACTATTATTTATTTATTTTAAATTTCGCTTTGTCATCATGGGCTATTGTGTGAAGATCGATGAGGAATTTTTAAAATGTAATACATTTTAGAATAAGACTAACAACAAAATGTGGAAAAAGTCAAGGGATCTGAATACTTTCCAAATGCACTGTATCTTTAAGATATTTTCTAATTTCTCTCCCTCATGAGGTAAAATAAAATAAAAAGTTCACAGAAGTAACAAGTAAAGGTAGACCTACTAATTAGTTATAGTTTTGACTGATAATAAGTCATAAACAAACTTGATAAGTGAATAAAACTCGATATTTTGTAACAAATCAGTAACGGAATTACTGCAGTTGAAGGTGAACGGATGATCTCCGCATGTGTGGTTCCCACCGTGAAGCATGGAGGTGGTGGTGTGATGGTGCTTTGCTGGTGACACTATCAGGGATTTATTTAGAATTCAAGGCAAAAACCACAGCATTCTGCAGCGACACGCCATTCAATCTGATAGGCGCTTAGTGGGACTATAATTTGTTTTTCAACAGAACAATAACCCCAAAAACCCACCTCCAGGCTGTGTAAGGGCTATTTGACCAAGAAGGAGAGTGATGGAGTGGTGACCAAGAAGGAGTGGTGCATCAGATGACCTGACCTCCACAATCACCCAACCTCAACCCAATTGAGATGGTTTGTGATGAGTTGGACCGCAGAGTGAAGGAAAAGCAGCCAACAAGTGCTCAGCATATGTGGGAACTCCTTCAAGACTGTTGGAAAAGCATTCTCACGAAGCTGGTTGAGAGAATGCCAAGAGAGTGTGCAAAGCTATCATCAAGGCAAAGGGTGGCTACTTTGAAGAATCTCAAATATAAAATATATTTTGATTTGTTTAACACTTTTTTGGTTACTACATGATTCCATGTGTTATTTCATAGTTTTGATGTCTTCACTATTATTCTACAATGTAGAAAATAGTAAAAAATAAAGAAAAACCCTTAAATGAGTTGGTGTGTCTAAACTTTTGACTGGTATTCTATGTTCAAGCATGGTGGTGGCTGCATCATGTTATGGGTATGCTTATCATAGTGCAGGACTAGGGAGTTTTGTGGAATAAAAAGAAACGGAATAGAGCTAAACGCAGGCAAAATCCTAGAGAAAAACCTGGTTCAGCCTGCTTTCCAACAGACACTGGGAGACAAATTCACCTTTCAGCAGGACAATAAACTAAAACACAAAGCCAAATATACACTGGAGCTGCTTACAAAGATGACATTGAACGTTCCTGAGTGGCCTAGTTACAGTTTTGACTTAAAAATCGCCTTGAAAATCTATGGCAAGACTTGAAAATGGCTGTCTAGCAATGATCAACAACCAACTTGATAGCGCTTGAACAATTTTTTCAAGAATAATGTACAAATATTGTACAATCCAGGTCTTCAAAGCTCTTAGAGACTTACAGCTGTAAATTGCTGCCAAATGTTATTCTAACATTTATTGACTCAGGGATGTGAATACTTATGTAAATTAGATATTTCTGTATTTAATTTTCAATACATTTGCAAAATGTTCTAAAAACATGTTTTCACTTTTTCATTATGAGGCATTGTGAGATTTGTTTTATGTAATCCATTTTGAATTCAGGCTGTAACAACAAAATATGGAATACGCCAAGTGGTATGAACACTTTCTGAAGGCACTGTATCTTTTCGTTTTAATTCGGAGCAGAGTTTTTGGCAAACCTGGTCGCATAAACTGAGGGAGATTACCCTAATTTTGTTACCAAACTTTGCATCTGCACAGTTCTTCCAGTAAACGTTTTTGTTGAATTCTCTGTCTAAATTGTTCAAAGTAGTCCTTGTGCTTGGAGTTGTATGGTTTGTTAAACTTTGAAATCAATGTTTTTGGTTTGGAATACATTTTAAAGTGAACATTGAGTCAAAGCATCATTCCGTTACAGTGGAATTGCCCTACAGCAGCTTCATTCTGGGCTACAGTAGTGAGTTTGTGTGTATCAAACAGCATACTGGATCACAGTCCCCATGTTTTTCTATAAACCCCCTCAATCCATTCTGATCCTAAAACCAACTCTGCCAGTCAGCACCCCCCCCCCCCCCCCCCCCCTAAACCCCCCCTCTCTTCTCAGGTGTCTGGCATAGCAGGAGTACAGGCGGGGGGAGGGGTCAGTCAGTGTATACGGGAAGGGGGTCACTTTTATGACACTGGCAGCTGCAAAGCCCAAAAGAATTCACTCACAAACACACACGTGCCTGACACGCACTCTCTGAAAGGTCCCCCCTCCACACACACATTAGCCGTATCACTCTGTTTGCCACCTGTGTGTCTGCAACAGAAAGCCAGCCAGGCTGTGAGGGGTTAAAACACAACCTGGCCACCTGGTCTGTCAGACACCAGCTGGTCTGAGAAAAGGAGTGTAAAAGAGTAAAAGAGGAATGAAGGCTTCTGTCTGAGGAGTCCTTATTGAGAGAGAAAGGGTGAATGAATCTCCTCCATCCATCCATCTCTCACTCCCTCCTTTTGCGGGTGTGGGAGAGCATGGTGATGCCTGATACTGACTGTGATTAGCACACAGACGTGCCACACACAAGGCAGGTACCACCAATGTTTAACATGGGGTTATTTAATTCAAAGCATAGCTATTATTTTCTCGCCTCTAAATAACAATATAACAGTGAGGCATGTTTGTATTTGCCTGTACAGGCCATTATTATTATGACACTGACTAACTACAAGACAAGAACCAACAACACTCCTATTCTTCTCTTTTTAGGCAATTCTCTAACTTCCCATCTAAAGCTATATGGGCTAGTCAATGGAGTCCCCATTTAAAGAGCTTTTTAGTCCAGGACTAAGCTTCAACCTGTCCGAGTGGCAGGTTCTAACCTCTTATCTAAAACGCCATACCGGATCTACAGCCACATTGGTTGGGTCTCTTTTAACAAATGTAGTTCATTATGCAAAGGACAATGCAAAATGTTAGGCCTATGTCAAAACTACAAATGTAAATCTGCTACTGGCAGCCAGTATCTTCCTTATCACTACCAGTTAGGATGTTTGAAACATTATTACACTAGCCATAACCAAACAAGCTAAAGGCTTGGTACATACTTCACTATTAGCAACATTCCACCTTATATTGTGTGTGCTGTGCAGTATACGCATCTGTATTGTTTTGCCGGTGCTATTTAAATTGTGCATGACAGATTCCCTCTCGAGGACAATAAATGATTCTATTCAAAACACTCACAAGCTAAGTGCATCTCTAACCCTGGCAAAAACGCTAACCCACAGCCAACCAAAACAGCGGAGGTGGTCCCTCAGTCTCACCTTGTCTTCCTGAGCTCTGCGACATACGGCATGATGGGACTTGCGGTCCGGAGAGGGTTTGGGGTGAAGGAGGGGAGAGGGGTGAGGAGGAGAGGGACGAGGAGGAGAGGAATGTTCCTCCTCCTCATCCTCCAGCACCACGATACACACACGGCTCGCACGCTCCGACCGCATCGTTAACACACACATACAACGTACCCCCTTAAATCAGACACATACATTGTACCGCTCACATACACACACGGCTCTGTAGTTCCAACTGTCCTCGTTCTCTTAAAAACACACTGTACCCCCTCTCCACACACCAGTAACAGTGCAGCTCCTGGGGTATAATATAATCCAAGCTGAAAGCAGCTCTGTCCTCTCGATGTCCTTCACTCTTACCGAGCTACAGCAGTCTGGCAGTCAGGCAGCTCCCTCGCCCTCACACACACACGCGCTCTCTCTCTCTCTCTCTCTCTCTCTCTCGACACACAGTGGCTAGGGATTCCTCAGTATAATGGCAGCAGCAGCAGCGGCATGCGGCAGACTGATCTGACTGGCTAACACACAGGAAGCTACATATCCTCACTACCGCCTGTGCTGCTGTAGCCAAACACACACGCTCACATACACACACAGAGGCCCTATGATTAGTGCGGACAATGCTGTGAGCCGGAGCTGTGTGTATTTGTTGCTCTATTCAGAAAGCTGCTGAAACCAGCGCTTTCATATAGAGAGAGAGAGAGAGAGAGATGAGAGAGAGAAGGGGGCGAGAGAGAGAGAAGGGGGAGGGGGTGAGAGAGAGAAAAAGAGGGGATGGGGTATGGTGAAAGGGGGAGGGGAGAGGGAGAGCGAGGGGAACAGCTAGCAGTAGGTAGGTAGCTCAGCAGCACAGCAGTCAGTCAGCTATCCTCCTGTTCTCAGTCCAGACAGACAAGCACTGGCAAAAAGGTCACATCCTGGATCTGGTGCAGCAGTACTGGTCTACACTGTAGTCTGTATTGTTCTATAGTGGTCTGTACTATATAAGTCTGCACTGTTTTATAGTGGTCTGCACTGGTCCTTAATGGTGTCTATGGTGGACACCTAAATGGGGTCTATGTAACTGGTCTGTAATTATTATTATTTATGTCTGCACTGGTCTGGTCCATAGTTTCTGTACTGCTGGTTTGTAGTGGTCTGTACTGGTTTGTACTGGTCGGTGTTTTTATTCAGGCACAAAGGCTCTGCTGTGTTCTCCATTAGGAGAAGAGAGGCTTTATCCCTCTCACAGAACTTAAATTGAAGTGTATGCCAGTGTGTGCGTGTGTGTGTGTGTGTATGCCAGTAACCCCATTGGTGCATTGGTGGCTGAGCTTCCCCTATTCCCTCATTATAAAAACTGGAACAAACTGGCAAGACAACTAGAGCAGTGTGTGTGTGTGTGTGTGTGTGTGTGTGTGTGTGTGTGTGTGTGTGTGTGTGTGTGTGTGTGTGTGTGTGTCTGTTGTAACTGTTTTCATATGGGAGGCAGAGCCTGAGAGCCTAGAGGAGCATTCTAGCCTAGCCACAAAACCCCATTAAATCAGTGTGTGTGCATGCATTCTCCCACTTTGTGTGTGTGTGTGTGTGTGTGTGTGTGTGTGTGTGTGTGTGTGTTGGAAGACTTGCAATAGAGCAGATCTAAATCATATGACCAGTCTGTGTCCCCAGTCTGTCTCTATGGTATAGACATCGGAGGGGCTACCAGCACCAGATTTGGGCCGTTTGCAGAAAAACAGCACCAGTTAGAAGAACCACAGAACATGTCTATTCTGGGAAACATCGTCCCATAAGGGTGTACTGACATAAAGCAACATCTCACAGATGATCAAAAGAAATAGGATGCACCGGAGCCCAATTTAGATTGTCATAGCAAAGAGGTGTGAACACTTAGGTAAAGAGATGTGTGTGAGAGAGAACAGGCATGCTTACCCTGATCTTTTTTCTAACCCTGCTCACATTATCTGTGTGTTTATAATGTAGGACTCATTCACACATGGATGCTCACACGTACCCAAACACACCCAAGGCCTACACACCCACGGCAACGGGTAAGTATTGGTATTCAGTAACATAGGGACAACCAGCTCCAGCCTCATGTGAACACATCCACACACAGTCCTGCATTCATCAATACAATTTGGGTTTGCGCTTCCGAGGCTTGAAAACTGACAAACTTATGTTTTGGAATATGGATGGATGGGAAGTCAGAAAGGCCATGAGTTATTAGACATATTGTTCCTGCTCTGTGTTCGGAATAACACACACACACACACACACACACACACACACACACACACACACACACACACACGGGGAGGATGTTGAGCTACCAGACGCCATCTAGAGGAGAGGCAATGATCTACAGTGCCTTCAAAAGTATTCATACCCCTTGACTTTTTTGTGGCCTTACAGCTATTAGCCCATACAAATGCATTGAATAAAATATTCACTACATGGAACAGCAGATAGGACCCCACCAAAAAAATCAAAAAGGAAGTTTGTTCTGAAGTGTCTGTCCTATATCAGAGAGATACTGTATAAAAACTTTCAGGAAATAAATATATACAGTACCAGTCAAAAGTTGATACACCTACTCATTCCAGGGTTTATTCATTTATTTCTACTATGTTCTACACTGTAGAATAATAGTGAAGACATCAACACTATGAAATAACACATGGAATCATGTAGTAACCAAAAAAAGTATAAAATATATTTTATATGTGAGATTCTTAAAAAGTAGCCACCCTTTGCCTTGGTGACAGCTTTGCACACTCTTGGCATTCTCTCAACCAGATTCATGAGGTAGTCACAGAATGCATTTCAATTAACAGGTGTGCCTTGTTAAAAGTTCATTTGTGTTTTTTCTTTCCTTCTTAATGCATTTGAGCCAATCAGTTGTATTTTGACATGGTAGGGGTGGTATACAGAAGCTAACCCTATTTGGGAAAAGACCAGGTCCATATTATGGTAAGAACACCTCAAATAAGCAAAGAGAAACAACAGTCCATCATTACATTAAAACATGAAGGTCAGTCAATTCAGAACATTTCAAGAACTTTTAAAGTTTCTTCAAGTGCAGTCGCAAAAACCATCAAGCCCTATGATGAAACTGGCTCTCATGAGGACCGCCTCAGGAAAGGAAGACCAAGTTACCTCTGCTGCAGAAGATACGTTTAATAGAGTTACCAGCCTCAGAAATTGCAGCCCAAATAAATGCTAAACAGAGTTCAATTAACAGACACCTCAAGATCAACTGTTCAGACGAGACCGCGTGAATCAGGCCTTCAAGATTGAATTGATGTAAAGAAACCACAACTAAAAGGACACCAATAAGAAGAAGAGACTTGCTTGGGCCAAGAAACACAAGCAATGGACAATAGACCGTGGAAATTTGTCCTTTGGTCTGATGAGTCCAAATTTGAGGAGATTTTTGGTTCCAACTGCAGTGTCTTTGTGAGACGCAGAGGAGGTGAACGGATGATCTCCACATGTGTGGTTCCCATCGTGAAGCATGGAGGAGGAAGCGTGGTGGTGCTTTGCTGGTGACACTATCAGTGATTTATTTAGAATTCAAGGCACACTTAACCAGTATGGCTACCACAGCATTCTGCAGCGGCACGCCATCCAATCTGATGTGCTTAGTGAGACTATAATTTGTTTTTCAATAGGACAATGACCCAACACACCTCCAGGCTGTGTAAGGGCTATTTGACCAAAAAGGAGAGTGATGGAGTGATGCATCAGATGACCTGGCCTCCACAATCACCTGACCTCAACCCAATTGAGAGGGTTCGGGATGAGTTGGACCACAGAGTGAAGGAAAAGGAGCCAACAAGTACTCAGCATATGTAGGAACTCCTTCAAGACTGTTGTAAAAGCATTCCAGGTGACTACTTCATGAAGCTGGTTGAGAGATTGCCAAGAGTGTGCAAAGCAGTCATAAAGCCAAAGGGTGGCTAATTTAGATATACACTGCTCAAAAAAATAAAGGGAACACTTAAACAACACAATGTAACTCCAAGTCAATCACACTTCTGTGAAATCAAACTGTCCACTTAGGAAGCAACACTGATTGACAATAAATTTCACATGCTGTTGTGCAAATGGAATAGACAAAAGGTGGAAATTATAGGCAATTAGCAAGACACCCCCAATAAAGGAGTGATTCTGCAGGTGGTGACCACAGACCACTTCTCAGTTCCTATGCTTCCTGGCTGATGTTTTGTCACTTTTGAATGCTGCGGTGCTCTCACTCTAGTGGTAGCATGAGACGGAGTCTACAACCACACAAGTGGCTCAGGTAGTGCAGCTCATCCAGGATGGCACATCAATGCAGCTTGGCAAGAAGGTTTGCTGTGTGTCAGCGTAATGTCCAGAGCATGGAGGCGCTACCAGGAGACAGGCCAGTACATCAGGAGACGTGGAGGAGGCCGTAGGAGGGCAACAAACCAGCAGCAGGACCGCTACCTCCGCCTTTGTGCAAGGAGGTGCACTGCCAGACCCTGCAAAATGAACTCCAGCAGGCCACAAATGTGCACTCGTTACCTGTATTAATGGCACCTGTTTGAACTTGTTATCAGTATAAAGACACCTGTTCACAACCTCAAACAGTCACACTCCAAACTCCACTATGGCCAAGACCAAAAGCTGTCAAAGGACACCAGAAACAAAATTGTAGACCTGCACCAGGCTGGGAAGACTGAATCTGCAATAGGTAAGCAGCTTGGTTTGAAGAAATCAACTGTGGGAGCAATTATTAGGAAATGGAAGACATACAAGACCACTGATAATCTCCTCGATCTGGGGCTCCACGCAAGATCTCACCCGTGGGGTCAAAATGATCACAAGAACGTGAGCAAAAATCCCAGAACCACACGGGGGACCTAGTGAAATGACCTGCAGAGAGCTGGGACCAAAGTAACAAGCCTACCATCAGTAACACACTACGCCGCCAGGGACTCAAATCCTGCAGTGCCAGACGTGTCCCCCTGTTAGCCAGTACATGTCCAGGCCCGTCTGAAGTTTGCTAGAGAGCATTTGGATGATCGAAAGAAGATTGGGAGAATGTCATATGGTCAGATGAAACCAAATATAACTTTGGTAAAAACTCAACTTGTCGTGTTTGGAGGACAAAGAATGCTGAGTTGTATTCAAAGAACACCATACTACTGTGAAGCACGGGGGTGGAAAACATCATGCTTTGGGGCTGTTTTTCTGCAAAGGGACCAGGACGACTGATCGCTGTGTAAAGGAAGAATGAATGGGGCCATGTATCGTGAGAGATTTTGATGAAAACCTCCTTCCATCAGCAAGGGCATTGAAGATGAAACGTGGCTGGGTCTTTCAGCATGATTATGATCCCAAACACACCGACCGGGCAACGAAGGAGTGGCTTCGTAAGAAGCATTTCAAGGTCCTGGAGTGGCCTAGCCAGTCTCCAGATCTCAACCCCATAGAAAATCTTTGGAGGGAGTTGAAAGTCCGTGTTGCCCAGCAACAGCCCCAAAACATCACCATAAAGGACTTATTGGTGGAGTGCTGCAGAGATGGCTGTCCTTCTGGAAGGTTCTCGCATCTCCACAGAGGAACTCTAGAGCTCTGTCAGAGTGACCATTGGGTTCTTGGTCCACTCCCTGACCAAGGCCCTTCTCCCCCGATTGCTCAATTTGGCCAGGCGGCCAGGTCTAGGAAGAGTCTTGGTGGTTCCAAACTTCTTCCATTTAAGAATGATGGTGATCTTGGGGACCTTCAATAATGCAGACATTTTTTGGTACCCTTCCCCAGATCTATGCCTCGGCACAATCAGGTCTTGGAGCTCTACGTATAATTCCTTCGACCTCATGGCTTGGTTTCTGCTGTGACATGCACTGTCAACTGTGGGACCTTATATATAGACGTGTGTGCGCCTTTCCAAATCATGTCCAATCAACTGAATTTACCACAGGTGGACTCCAATCAAGTTGTAGAAACATCTCAAGGACGATCAATGGAAACAGGATGCAAATTAGCTCAATTTCGAGTCTCATAGCAAAGAATCTAAATACTTTATTATATATAATCTTTTTTTTTTTTTATGAAAAAAAATCCCAAAACCTGTTTTTGCTTTGTCATTATGGAGAATTGTACATAGATTTGTCCTTGTCAATATACATTTAATCAGTTTCAGAATAAGGCTGTAACGTAACCAAATGTGGAAAAAGGGAAAGGGTCTGAATACTTTCCGAATGCACTAAGAAAGATCAGGATTTTTTATTTTTATTATCTTTTTGACAAGTATTTAACCCCTTATTTTTGGCGCTAAAGAGTCTCAATACATTCACTGTACTTCCATTAAAAAAAATTCAACTGGTACCTGGGGACCTTCAGATGAGTCTTGTGAGCATCCTAGAGCAAAACATGTGCGTGTTCATGAGAGAGGGGTCATATTAGTGTGTACTCCAAACTGGTCGGACGCTACAGACAAAAGTTGGCAGATCAGCTGTACCAAATTCAGACAAGTCCCAAGAGGCTTGTGGGGGGGGGGGGGAGCAAAACGTCTTGGAGCAAAACGGAGACCACCATTGTGTTTGTGAGAGTCTCATCTTTCCATAGAGGGGTCATAATATACTGAACAAAAATATAAACGCAACAATTTCAATGATTCATATAAGGAAATCAGTCAATTTAAAATGCATTAGGCCCTATTCTATGGATTTCACAAGACTGGGAATACATATATGCAACTGTTGGTCACAGTTCCCTTTAAAAAAAATTTTTTTTAAAGGTCCTGGTGTGACCTCCATTTGCGTCATGCAGTGCGATACAACTCCTTCGGAATAGAGTTGCTCAGGCTGTTTGTGGCCTGTGGAATGTTGTCCCACTCCTCTTCAACGGCTGTGCGAAGTTGGCGGGAACTGGAACACGCAGTCGTACACGTCGATCCAAAGATCAATGGGTGACATGTCAGGTGAGTATGCAGAACATGGAATAATTGGGACATTTTCAGCTTCCATGAATTGAGTACATATCCTTGAGACATGTTGCTGTGCGGAGGATCAATGGCACGACAATGGGCCTCAGGATCTCGTCACGGTATCTGTCCATTCAAATTGCCATCGATAAAATGCAATTGTGTTCGTTGTCCATAGTTTATGCCTGCCCATACCATAACCCCACCGCCCCCCGTCGGGCACTCTGTTCACAACGTTGACACAATGTCAGCAAACCGCTCTCCCACACAACGCCATACACGAGGCCGGTTGAACATACTGGCAACTTTATGTTGGAAGCGGCAATGTCTGTTGGACATTGCTGTAATCATCATGCTAATTGCACAATCCCTCAAAACTTGAGACATCTGTGGCATTGCGTTGTGTGACAAAACTGCACTTTTTAGA
This sequence comes from Salvelinus sp. IW2-2015, assembly GCF_002910315.2. Lineage (NCBI taxonomy): Eukaryota > Metazoa > Chordata > Actinopteri > Salmoniformes > Salmonidae > Salvelinus > Salvelinus sp. IW2-2015. The sequence continues at coordinate 21,355,477 of NC_036870.1, forward strand.
GTGGCCTTTTATTGTCCTCAGCACAATGTGCACATGCTGTTTAATCAGCTTCTTCATATGCCATATCTGTCAGGTGGATGGATTATTTTGGCAAAGGAGAAATGCTCACTAACAGGGATGAAATACAAATTTGTGCTTTTGAGAGAAATATGCTTTTTGTGCATACGCAACATTTCTGGGATCTTATTTCAGCTCATGAAACATGGGACCAACACTTTACATAGTGTTTGTATTTTTGTTCAGTGTAGTTTGTAGGCCAAACCGTTCAGACGCTACAGACGATTTTGCGAGAAGAACGATTTTCGGGATGTCTCATGGTCTGACAAACACCGTTCTAGCTCTGACACTTTTTACCGTAGATGCGGAAGTGCGACATCTGCGGATTGAGGTGCATCAGATCTCTAGCTTAAACTAATATATTTTAATAGGGATTTTCTGATTATGCTAACTCAATTTCCGCAGGGGCGCGGACATCAAATCTAGGGGGGTTAAGTTAGATGGAGAGCGGCGGTAAACAGCAATTTTCAAGTCTTTCCACAGATTTTCAAAGGGATTTAAGTCTGGGCTTTTGCTGGGCCACTCAAGAACTTTCACATCCTTGTCCAATTCACAGTATTGCTTTGGGTGTATGTTTGGGGTCATTGACCTTGGGCAAAGATTTACATTCCAGTCTCCTTGGTTGTTTGCACTCTGAAGCAGGTTCTAATCAAGGATTTGTTTATATTAGGATCCATTCATTGTTCCGTCTATCCTTACCAGTCTCCCAGTCCCTGCCGCTGAAAAGAATCACCATAGCATGATGCTGCCACCACCATACTTCACAGTAGGGATGGTGTTAGACGGGTGATGAGCTGTGCCTGGTTCTCCCCAGACAGTGTTTTTTATTCAGGCCAAAGAGTTACATTTTAGTCTCATCAAACCATAGAATCTTATGCTTTATCATCAGTCTTTCACATGCCTTTTTTTGTTGCAAACTCCAGGCGTGATGTCATGTGCCTTTTTCTCAGCACTGGATTCCATCTGGCCACTCCCATAAAGCCCAGATTGGTGAAGTGCTGTAGAGACTGTTGTCCTTCTGACAGGTTCTCCCATCTCAGCCAAGGAGCTCTGTATTTCTGTCAGAGTGGTCATTGGGTTCTTGGTCATCAACTTGACTAAGGTCCTTCTTGCCCGGTTGCTCAGTTTGTTCGGACGAGAAAGCTTTAGGCAGAGTCTGGGTAGTTCCACTCTAGAAATAGTTTTATACCCTTCCCCAGATATATGCCTCATCACAATTCTATCTCAGAAATATACAGACAGTTCCTTGGACTTCATGGTAGTTTCTGCTGACATGCACTGCCAACTGTGGGACCTAAATCATGTCCAAACAACTGAATTGGCCACAGGTGGACTCCAATCAAATTGTAGTGACATCAAGGATGATAACAAAAATAATTGGATGTACCTGAGCTCAATTTGGAGTGAGGAGTGTCATAGCAAAGGGGTGTGAATACATTTCTAAAAACATGTTTTCACTTTGTCAATATGTAGTGTGTGTATATGGGTGACACAAATCTACTTAATCAAATTTGAATTCAGGCTATGACACAAAATGTGGAATAAGTCAAGTGGTATGAATACTTTCTGAAGGCACTAAGAATGCAACACAAACAGTACAGAAATACAATATGAAAAAAATAAGGAACAGCATGTCAGAAATCGGCTCAATGTTATTGGAACACACTAAACAAACAAAATGGAGATGTATGGATAAATCACTTCTCAAATATTTTTGGCTCTATAACAAAGAACAAAAACATATACATGATAATTTACAAAACTTAGAATTAGCTATTAAAGACTACCAGAGCCCACTGGATTCTCCAACTACACTGAATGAACTACAGAAAAAAAATACAAACCCTCCAAACCAAAAAGGCCTGTGGGGTTGATGGTATCCTAAATGAAATTACATAATATATAGACCACAAATTCCAATTGCCTATACTTAACCTCAATAACATCATCCTCAGCTCTGGCATCTTCCCCAATATTTGGAACCAAGGACTGATCACCTCGATAAGCAAAAGTGGAGACAAATTTGACCCCAATAACAACCGGGGGATATGCATCAACAGCAACCTTGGGAAAATCCTCTGCGCCTTCGGGAAAGTATTCAGACCCATTGACTTTTTCCATTTTTTTTTTTTTACATTAGCCTTATTCTAAAATTGATTAAATAAAAAAAACTCATCAGCAATCAACACCCCATAATAAGAAAGCAAATACAGGTTACACATTTTTGTAAATGTATTAAAAATAAAAAACAATTATTAACATTATTTCTTGAGCTGTTTCTACAACTTGGGAGTCAACCTGTGGTAAATTAAATTTATTGGACATGATTTGGAAAGGCACAGATCCTGTCTGTACTTGGAAAGGCACGCACGTCTAGAGTAACCTGGCACCATCCCTACGGTGAAGCGTGGTGGTGGCAGCATCATGCTGTGGGGATATTTTTCAGCGGCAGGGACTGGGAGACTAGTCAGGATCGAGGGAGAGATCAACAGAGTAAAGTACAGAGAGATCCTTGATGAAAACCTGCTCCAGAGAGCTCAGGACCTCAGACTGGGGCGAAGGTTCACCTTCCAACAGGACAACGGCCCTAAGCACACAACCAAGACAACACAGCAGTGGCTTCGGGACAAGTCTCAATGTCCTTGAGTGGCCCAGCCAGAGCCTGGACTTAAACCTGATCGAACATCTCTGGAGAGACCTGAAAATAGCTGTGCAGCGATGCTCCCCATCCAACCTGACAGAGCGTGAGAGGATCTGCAAAGAAGAATGAGAGAAAATCCCCAATTGCACGTGCCAAGCTTGTAGCGTCATACCCAAGAAGACCCGAAGCAGAGTATGATAGCTAAGGAGATGGAAAAAATTCTGGCATTAGATTGCAAATATGCAGAGGGCTTCGAAAATGGAACACACTAGAAGGATGTTGTAATCTGGAGACGGGTGTTTTATACATCTTCAAACTAAGGGAAACCATGGCACCCGTGACAGAGATGGAGAATCGTTCATCCATGGTTGTGAGTGTTCATGATATCACTGCAACAACTGCCTTTAGTCTTGAAATATTTGGTTGTTTAGTACACTACAGTACTCGCTCTGTTTAGCACATGGCCTCACGTGAATCCTTAAAGAGATGGGTGGGGCTAAGGCTTAACAGGGTGTGAACGATGCTGAATGGATGTAGACAAAGAGCTCTCCAGTAGGTGTACCAAAACATTCCAGGGCCATTTTCTCAAAAGTGGGTTTACAAGTTTATCAACTTTCAAAGCATAATTACTTACCCATTGTTCCTCAACTGTAGTGTATGATATACCATGTTCTAGAGCAGGGGTGTCAAACTCAAATACCCAGTGGGCCAAAATGTAAAACCTGAACAAAGTCGCGGGCCAACATTGAACAAATGAACCTTTTAATATGGACCCAAACAAGTTTTGCTTTAACATTGAATATGGAACAAGCATCGCTTATTACCATACAATATATAATTTAATAGTGGAGACATGCAAAATCGAATTTCAAATGAAAAAACACATCAATGGCATTCATTTATTAAATAAATAAAATTTAAATAAAAATCGTATGCCTCTTTTCTATTTGCAGCCTTCTGATTTAAATACCAAAATAAACTTTTCAAGATGCGTCGCAGCTCTCATCCACAGCGAGGGAGAACGCAACGAAATATTTTCCTTTTCCATCAGCTGGTCATACAGATTGGTGGCAAGATCACATGTGCGATCAGCTACTGTGTTCCTGCTCAGGCTCACGTTTGAAAATGCTTGCTTTTTCTCTGGGCATACGAGGTCACAAACTTTCATCATGCACTTTTTCACGAACTCTCCCTCATTAAAGGCCGGGCTGATTTTGCGATCTCTGCTGCCACTATATAACTAGCCTTTACAGCAGCCTCACTTTGTGATGTGGCTTTTTTGAACAATAATTGTTGTGAAACCAAACTTCTTTTCATCTCCTCTACTTTCTGGCTCCTTTGAGTCATGTCCATGTCCTTGTATTTGTCATGGTGTTTCCGTTTCATAGTGTCGTCTAATGTTGTACTCCTTACTTACAGCCACGTTGACTCTACAAACAAGACAAACAGGTTTGTCTTTTACATATGTAAACAGATATTCTGCCTCCCACTTGTCCAGAAAGCTCCTGTTTTCTGCCTTTCTTTTCGCCATTTTTGGGAAGGGATAGCGCGCTGACAGTTGTAGCGTCTATGTTGCTATGACTACTGTCACAGAGGAGAGGGCATTTCTGAGTCCTGTCCTGATTGGCGCGCGAAAACAACAGCAGAGCATTATGGGATTCGTAGTATTAGCGGTGAATGCGCTGTATAATACCGGCGGGCCAGCTCTAGTAGTAATTTGGTATTGTCTCGCGGGCCAAATATAATTACCCCACGGGCCAAATTTGGCCCGCGGGCCAGAGTTTGACACCCATGTTCTAGAGTCTCAACTTTTGTTCAATGTAAAAAACACAATTTCTAATTTTGCTACATAAGACCGAATCGAGCCGGTCGGTCACATTTGTAATGTTAATTTTCTTTTGAAACTTTTGTGAGTTTACTGTTCATTTCTGAATGTTTACATTTACTGTACATTTGAGTCAGGGGATTGGTAATGTTCTCTAGTTGCGCCGTGATTGGCTCAGTGTTCTGTCAGTCATTGGGACATTACGTCACTGCAAAATTTACAGGTAGAGCTAGAAAATTCAAGCCCCTTGGGTGCTGCCATAGAGTTATATTAGAAGTGCCCATCCAAGAAGGCTCAAGGTCATTGGGTACAGATAAAATGACATCACGTTATATCTATCGTAGCTTTGATTGGACTGATCATGTCAACATCATATTTTCAAAATCTTAGCTACCAAGCTAGCAGTCATCATCATGAAACAAGTCGACAATCTAATGGCAAATCATTTTATGAAGAGAAATTATAGATAAAACGTATCAGTACGAAATGGCAAATTCAACAATGAGTGGTTTGGAAGGAATCAGTGGCTAACTGCAAGCAATCCCTAGTCTGCTATTCAGTGGAGTGGGTGTGGTCCATGTCTGGGTTTAAGGGTCTCTTTTCCAAGCTTAAAAGGATAAACATTCAACATTGGCCATGCTGTCAATCCAGCATGACTTCTGCTGCATTCAAAACAACTGGAAACTCAGAACTGGGAAATCTCAGACTTCAGTGAGTTCAAGACAATTGGGAACTCTGGGGGGGGGGGTGTGGGAACAGTCATCCAACTCGGTATTCCAAGTTGGGAACTCAGGCCTCTTTCAAAAGCTCCGACCTGAAGATCACCGACGTCATGATTCAACCTTGTTTATTTCCCAGAGTTCCCAGTTGTCTCGAAAGCACCATAAATCCAGAGAATGCCAGACTTTGATGACAAAGTTTGATGACCAAATTTGCCCACAAAGGACCACCGCGCCACCTTCCTGTTGAAAAGAATCCAGTACATCAAGGTGAGTCCAAAAATGTCTTGTATGCTGCTGCAAAAATTATGTAATATGCTGTGTATGTTTTGTAGTAAGCTGTTCGTAGCCCATGTGCCTCACCCTAATAATTTGTTCCCTTTCCCCCCTCACAATTTAGCCTACTGTTCTAACTTGGTGGTGCACATGTAGCCTATAGCCTGTTTTAGAGAAATGTAATCATTGAATAAGAGCTTTCATCGTCTGTTTATATGCCCAATTTATTTATCCTATGGTTGTGACTTGATGTACAGGGAGAATACTGTAAGAACGGCCCATGTTCTGAATTCTGTCGCTGTACATTTCAAAAGTGCTGAACAAATAGTTATATTGACTACATCCGTACTAGCTCATTAATGTCTTAATTAAGCAATAAGGCCCGAGGGGGTGTGGGTATATGGGTAATATACCATGTCTAAGGGCTGTTCTTAAGCATGACGCAACATGGAGTGCCTGGATACAGCCCTTAGTCATGGTATATTGGCCATATACAACAAACCCCCAAGGAGCCTTAATGCTATTATAAACTGGTTACCAACGCAATTACAGCAGTATAAATAAATGTTTTGTCATATCAGTGGTATTCGGTCTGATATACCACAGCTTTCAGTCAATCAGCATTCAGGGCGTGAACCACCCAGTTTATAATCAAAATGACAAATTGCCTCGTATGTGCTCGTTGTCCACTTATGCCATAGTCAGTAGAAACCACATTTGTTTAAGCAAGTCTATCCACATCGACGGGACAGCAGTGGAGAAGCTGGAAAGTTCCTCGGTGTACATATCACCGACAAACTGAAATGGTCCATGCACACAGACAGTGTAGTGAAGAAGGCGCAACAGTGCCTCTTCAACCTCAGGAGGCTGAAAATAAACGTGGCTTGTCACCAAAAACCCTCTAACTTTTACAGGTGCACAATCGAGAGCATCCTGTAGGGCTGTATCACCGCCTGGTACGGCACCTGCACCACCCACAACCGCAGTACTCTCCAGAGGGTAGTGAGGTCTGCACAACACATAACTGGGAGCAAACTACCTGCCCTCCAGGACACCTACAACACCCGATGTCATGGGATGGCAAAAAATATCATCAAGGACAATATCCACCCGAACTACTGCCTGTTCACCCTGCTTCCATCCAGAAGACGAGGTCAGTACAGGTGCATCAAAGCTGGGACAGAGATTGAAAAACAGCTTCTCTCTCAAGGCCATCAGATTGTTAAACAGCCATCACTAGCACAGAGAGGCAGCTGCCCACCTACAGACTTGATATCATTGGCCACTTTAATAAATGGAACACTAGGCACTTTAATAATACCACTTTAAGAGTGTTTACATGTGAGATAAGTAATGCAGATATGTATATACTGTATCCTACATGATCTATTCTATACCATCTAAGCCGCTCTGTCACTGCTCATCCATATATTTTATATATTCTTATCCCATTCCTTTACTAGAGTGTGTGTATTAGGTTTTGTTGTGAAATTTGTTAGATATTACCTGTTAGATACTGCTGCTCTGTCAGATCTAGAAGCAGAAGCATTTCGCTACACTCGCAAAAACATCTGCTAACCATGTGTTTGTGACCAATAAAATGTGATTTGAAGTCTGCTAAATCAGCTGTTTTTTTATTTTATAAGGCAGTAAATAAGCCTTAACGAACAGTTTGTGGACGCCGTTTGTCACCGTTAGTGTTGTGGCTTTGCTGGCATGCATCGATATTTTTTGTTGTTGTTGAGTTTGCCCCACCAAGATGTACATGCTAAAATTGACACTGGTGTGTGTATTCCTAAAAACACATTTCAGAAGAATCAAAACACCCTAGGAACTGGAGAATAGACTAGCCTACTATAACAGACAGGGAGTGTTAAGGCAAGTGTGTGTATATTGGAAGGATATTGGCAGACAGAGGGTGCATGCTCTTGTGAGTGGGCAGTACACTAAACAACTTGTAGAGTGTCAACCTTTGGATACACTCACGTGCAAACACCCCTTTTGGACTTTACACCTGTTGCTGACCAGCTGAGAGTTATCTGTCATGGCGCCAGGTGACTTTCCATGTAGCTATACTTTAACAAAGTAATTTTCTGGCAAAAATAAGTTGGCTAAAGCAATATAACTTACATATCTACCAGGCTTTAACTTCGGCTAAATATATAGCTAGCTAGCTAATTATAAGGGTTTCGAGTCGTTATTACTTTATGCAAACGACCCAAATGTAGGCTAATTTAGCTAAACGACAAGCGGTTTCTTTCAGTAACGTTAACTAGGATAGTTGCTAATTAGCCCACAACCTACCTGGTCTCGAATCTTTAAAACCATCGTTTTTCTTGGTTCGCCGATGTCTTAGTTTTACCGGCGTGTCTAGCTAACCGTCTGTTGAGGGTTGCGGCCCGTTATAGTCCCGTTTGCATCACGCTCTCTCCTTCCAAAGACAGGCACGCAAGAAACCAAACAAACCCAACAACATAACAGCCGCTAGTAAGAAGACTATTGATTGGCTAGAGGCACGTTCCACCCAGCAGCAATAACGATGCTGGTTAGCCAGCTGCAGATGAGCTTTGCGAATGAGGGATTCGTTTATCTGTCCCGGGTTACCTAATGAGTGGAGTTTAAAGCGGGTGATAAGTGATTGCATTCGTTTTGGAACCAGGCTGCCTGCCTGCCTCCAGGGCGTGAACAGGGTGCCCCGCTCTGGCCGACTGCGATGTCGACTCAAAACTACAGTGACGCAAAAAAGCATGTGGAGTGATGAGTAGGATTCTGTGTTTTCACATGCAAATGTGATTGGTTTTGACAAAAATGCTTTATCTGCCTTCCCAAGGAAAACTAGTTTGAAAATTCAAACATTTATTTAATGGAAAAGAGATGTTGTATGTTTCTGGACAATGCACAATGATGCCTTGTTGACAACATGACCAAGACAGATTTTGAGAAGGGCATTCCTCCCTGCTTTCGCCGATGGTGACGGGCAATTTCCCGGTTCAGCCCAGGCCAGCCCCAGCCAGCGTAATATAACTCCTTCCGTGTTTCATTGAGAAAATCCACTTAGAAAATATTTCACATAACGGACCTAGAATAAAAATGTGGGATAGATAGGCCTGCGGGAGCAACTTTCACTGGGGATGGGAACGGGGACGACATGTCCCCCACATTATGAAATTGCATTTTTGTCCCCCCCAGGTTTATCATTGGAATGGGATACAAACAGGGCGATGGTGTGCTTTAGGACCATGCGGACCTCTCCGAGGGGGCGGATGTTAAGAGTGTAAAACAACTGGAGAAAAAAAACTAATATATATATATAGTTATTTGCCCCCACTTGTAAAACCAAAGTTGCGCCCGTGGTCAGAGGTCTACTGTATGTGCATCTCTCAGATTTGACAATTGATTGAAAACTCCCACTATTAATCATTATGAAATAGATTAGTTCAACTGTAAACGTCAACTGTAGCTAGTAAATCTACAGAACAATTCTAATAACTACTTTTGAGGCGATCTTGTGAAATAAAATCCCTACAACCTGTCAAACACTGAGGGGATTCGATTAAGCTGGGTGCCCAGGTAAGCAAAGTCGGCTCAAAACAAAAGTGACGTAACTAAGTACGTGTGGAGTAATGAGTATGATTATGTGTTTTCACATGTAAAAGTGATATTGCTTTTGATACAATACAATATTACTATACTTCCCAATGAAAACTAGTTTGAAAATTCAAACATATATTTTATGGAGAAGAGATGTATATTTCTAGACCGTGCACTATGCTGCCTTGTTGAACACTTCCAAGCAGCACAGATTCTTGCTCGATTTGAGAAGGGCGCTCCTCCCTCACCGCTTTTGACGGTTCATGTCACGGGCCATAGACTGGTGCTCTGCGGCAAAACAAAACTACCTCATGAAGCTGGTTGAGAGAATGCCAAGAGTGTGCAAAGCTGCCATCAAGTCAAAGGGCGGCTATATTTTGATTTGTTTAACACTTTTTTAGTTACCACATGATTCCATATTTGTTATTTCATAGTTTTGATGTTTACAGTATTATTCCACAATGTAGAAAATAGTACAAATAAAGAAAAACCCTTGAATAAGTATGTGTCCAAACTTGACTGGTACTGCATAATGCATCAGTAAAGTAGATACAGTCTCGTGGTCAGGGCCAGTTATAGCCTTCTGGGGGCGAGATTTGGTGCCCCCCCCCACCTCTCAGCTAAACATTTTAGTGGCCACCCTCTTGACAGTGGAGATTTGTTTCAAGTACATTTCCTGCAATTCTGTTGCAGTTTTAAAGCATGTTTTCTGCGATTCTACACATTTTGTCATGGAGCGGAGAAAAAACGTAATTTTATAACACATTTCCTGCAATTCTACCCATTTTGCATGTTTGCAGTTTTAAAGATGCACTATGCAGAAATTGCTGTCCCATTTCCTGGTTGCTAAAATTCTAATAGTTAGTCTAATTTCAGTTTATGTGACAAAACAAGCAAGTATAGTGTAGAGAATCATTGTACCATCCGAACTGCTGTGAAATATATTTTCCAGAACCAAACATATTGTATTTTCAGCTGTTTGAAGCTGGTGTAGAAAACCAAAAGTAAAAGATGTATAAACAAAAATAGCACACATAAAACATATCTACCACTTCTTAGACTTGTTTTCAATGTGAATGACAGATCTATAACACATTTATTTCTATGTGAATTTGGTCAGGTTCACCCAAAAAGTTACACATTGCAACTTTACAGCTAATTTCCTGCAATTCTACAAATGTAATGACTTATGCCATGTTAATATAGTATCTGAGTGAGAATGACTCTCAATAGTAAGTTTGAGGCCCGACTGAGTTCCCTAGTGTCTGGGGGCCCTAAGTGACCTCATGTCACTTATGCCTGGAACTGGCCCTGCTCAGGGTGGTTGATTGACATGCAGTCTGTCCCTATAATTACTGTTATTAATAGCTTGTGTCACTGGATAGGCTACCTCTGACCTTTTGCCTAAAGAGTCTCCCCGACCTGGGGACATTCCTTATCAAATGTATATCAGTGAATAATGTGGCTCAGATATGAGATACCCAGGAGCTATCAGATTAAAGTCTATAGACCAGACAGATTAATACAGTACTGGCCACTGAAGATGCAAGGATGCCACCTTGCAGCGACAGAAATCAGGACATAGCACTGGCTACAAATCAGCTGCCAAGGGGAGGGTATTTTGGTGCTTTCAAGACAACTGGGAACTCTGGAAAAAAACAAGGTCAAATCATGATGTCAGTGATCTTCAGGTCGGAGCTCCAGAAAGATGCCTGAGTCTTCGAATTAGAATTCCGAGTTGGATGACCGTTCAAAACTATTTTTCCTAGTAGGAACAATTTTCCCCCCTTAAGTTCCCAGTTGTTTTGAACGCATCATTTGTGTTGTGTGTAAGTGAGAGATGCCCTACAGCTACTCTAAGCCCTGCAGCCATCTTAGGCTAGACTGCTGCTAAGCTGGTGAGTGTGAATGTTTTTACAAATCTACATCTCCTAAACCGTGTTAAGCTGCTAACAGCAGCTCCTGCTAACTCTAGCTGGAGTGTGTGGTTGCAGAGAGGAAAAGAGTGAGGGAGAAAAGGGAGACAGAGTGGGAGGATGCAAGGGACTCTGAAGGAGAGAGAGATCACTGAAGAGCAACACGTGCCACACATCACACAGTGGTCAGTTAGTTACCATTTTATTATTAGTGTTATACTGATCGGAGTTCAGCGTCTCCAAAGGAATAGTTTGATAAGCATGATGCAAAATACACCACAGAGTAGGGGTCTCCAACTCTGCTCTTGGAGAGCTACCCTCCTGTGCAGGATTTTGCTCCAGCCCTGCTCTAACACACCTGGTTCAGATGCTCCTCATCGAGACCTTGATTGGCTAAATTGGGTGTATTAGAACAGAGCAGGGTTGAAGCAAAAGCCAGTAGTTCTCCAGGAAAAGGGATGGCCACCCCTGGTTCTAGAGTCTAGAACCCACCCCTGGCTCTAAAATCTTTAGATTTCTCTGGTTCTAGAGTCTTGAGTTCTTTTCAGTCTAAAATGACCATGACATTCTGTTTGATCTTTATCTTTTGTTAAAGAAAAATATGAAAATAGAGTTGACAGACATTTAGGCACACTATAGACACGTACTGTACACAGATATGCACACGGTTCATTATCATAGATTCATAATGTACTAGGAGATCCCAGTTTTTCACAGCAACGTTTCATCAAAATCTACGAGGCTGTGTTGTCTCATTGTGTTCAGCCATTAGATTCTGTTCCCATTCATTTCATGATTTATACAACACAGAATCATGTTGATGTGGGGTAAACGCTATGAAAACCTGTCCCCAAGGGATTAAAAAACATCAACAGCCAAGCCATCTTGAACGGGAGGAAAGTGTGGAGGCTTTTAAGGTGAAGTCCTATGGGTTCCCCTGGTCAACTCTCCAGTCCGGGGACAAATATCCACCTCCCTTTAAAAAGGTGTCACAGCTCAGAGTTAATGTCCTCACGCTGTCAATCACAGTCAAGAGCTGCTCATTGCCAGCCAATCACAGCAGACGAGGGACAGTTCCATCCAATGGCAGCAGTGGAATGGAGCTCTGTTCGGCCAATGGAAGAACTCCGGTAGTAAGTGCTCTTCAGCAGTGATTCTATTGATTCACAGGAACACAGTATTCCTGCAATTCGATTGGTCAGATGACAAAGTCTCTCCTGTCATTGGTTCATATAACAGGAGGTAATTTTTGTTTGCGCTCCAAACAGGCTCAAATGGATAATAAGCCCCTCCCCTATATTGCTAGACCAATGAGCTAGCTTTCCATCCAGAGGCTTTAGCTCGACTGGCTGATCACTCCTCTTTCCTGCTACTGACACATCAGCACGGAAACCACAGATTCATCAGGAGTGAGAAAACCCCCAAAAAACACAGACTTATAAAACAAGTCTAAATACTTCTTTTTTTTAACATCGGAATGTAGGTTGTTGGGGTTAGAATACTTTTTTTCTTTGGGGAAGGGGGACAATTCTTTCACCTTATCTACAATTTTTCAAAACATTTTAGTTTACATTTTATACAGTTATTCAAATACACATGCATTAAAATAAAAATATTGCACAAAATTAATGACAATAAAAGTGTGGTTAAGTAGGGATATCAGTGGGTTTTCTCTTTAACGTAGTGCTGCATGTGTGTGTGTGTGTGTGTGTGTGTTACTATAGCATGGTCTCTTGGTCTGTATTAAGGCTGCTTCACTAAAGCTCACACTGGCACAGTGTCTGACTGGGGAGGGCTGCAATCTTCATGCTACACACTCAAATGCACAGAAACACACACAAACCTCTAAAAGACCTAACACAGACAGACAGGACCCACAGAGTACATTCTAATAGGCATTCCTGTGTATGCGTAGACACCCGACAGACAGTCACCTCTACAGACGGCAACATTCACACAGTCTGGCCTGTTTCATTTCATTCTGTCTCCGTCCAAAATGGCACCATATTCCTAATATAAAAGTGGACTACTATTAGGCTCCGTCTGTCCAAAAGCAGTGCACTAGAATGGAGTGCCATTTCATATCTACCCAGGTCTCAGCTCTAGAGAGATCAGGTGAGCTGTGCATTCTGGTTTCTTCTTCTTTCACATGATTAACAATAGGAAGCACAGTGAGTAGACTAGAGCTGTCTCTATCATGCCTGTCGACACACAGACACACAAACAGCTAGGGCTTTGGTTGTCATGGCTACTGACCGGTGCATTAAAAAGGGGAAATGGCCTTTAGGCCAAACCCTGCCTCCTTGTGTCCGAAAGGATTATGGCAGGCATGGATGATGTCACATTGTGTAAAAAGAACACAAAATAACAAAAATGTGAAAAAACACACGCCTTGCAGAACCGGATGTGGTTGACACTGCAGGCCCATTCTCTGTCTCTATTTCCTCATCTGTCTCCTGCTGTTTAAAAGCTTACAGTATAAGTCAGACCCATATATATATATATATATATATATATATATATATATATATATATATATATATATATATATATATATATATATATATATATATATATATATATATAGATATATATAGATATATATATATACCCGTAGAAAAAGAATCTATTCATTCTATTTCTATGTACAGGTACTGTATATACACAACATATGCCATTCAACCTATGTGGGTCGTTCTACAAAATGAGTCCCTTTTGCATCCCTTTGATATTTTTAGTAGAAATTGTGCGACAATATTGATTTTTAAAGCTGCAATATGTTACTTTTTGCGCGACCCGACCTAATTCACACATAAATATGAGTTATAGATCTGTCACTCATTGAAAGCAAGTCTTAGAAGCAGTTCTATGTGGGTTATTTCTACGCTTCACGGTCTTAAGTTTCATTTAGCAACTTTTACGCTCATTTTTTTTGTACACCAGCGTCAAACAGCTGAAAATACAATATTTTGGGTTATCGAAAAGCTATTTCACGGCGGTTTACATAGTACAATGATTCTCTTCCCTGTACTTGCTTGTTTCATCAAAAACTGAAATTAAGCGAACTATTAGAATTTTCGCAACCAGGAAATGGCAGATTGATTTCTGCATAGTGCATCTTTAAAAGCCTGTTATATTAAATGAAGTGACCACATGGACAATTCAATACATTTGATTTTTAATATGAATAGACTTGCTAAAGTGCCACAATAATGCATTTTGCCATGTTCCTCTGTGCACTCTCTGTGACTTCTAGGAAGATGTTAACCCACAAATTTCTACAAGTTTTCACCAACACTGTGAAGCCTAAGTTATATTGTTGCTTTGACAATGTCATTTGTGAAGAGTATTTATTTAATGTGATTCATTCAGGTAAACTCTGTTAAATGAACTATCCTATTCCTTTTTTTAAATTCAAATGAAAAATTTAACATTTAACAGTAAAATTATAATGTAAAAGCAGATGAGCTGGTTATATATACTCTTTTTTGCCATTTTCTCTTGTTTTGTGGTGGAAAACTGAGTGGGTTGAGCATAACACGTCAACCCTGTTACCCATAGATAGAAAGGCTAAAAATGTTTTAACAATTAATTGTTTTTTGTGACGCTGTCATTCAATTGCTCCTCCCTGTTGCACACAAGAGTCTTCCATTCCCCTGGTCACAAGGGATTTATGGCTGATTTAAGGTTAAATCGTCACCCTGTTACGGTCAACCCTGTTACTTTATCTGGCACTTACATTTAGCATTTTTGTTTCTTCATTTTAGTCATTTAGCAGACACCCTTATCCAGAGCGACTTACAGGAACAATTATGGTTAATTGCCCTTAAAGGCACCGGCAGATTCTTCACCTAGTCGGCTCGGGGATTCCAACCAGCGGCCTTTCGGTTACTTGCCCAATGCTCTTAACCGCTAGGCTACCTTCCGCCCAGTTATTTTTTTTCTTTAACCTCTTGAGATGGGAAACTATGCTTTTTATTAGGCTGAAAATATGCTCTTCATTAAATCTACATTTCTTTCCCACCAAATGACTCTAACCCAGCGTTTCCCAAACTTGGTCCTCGGGACCTTAAGGGGTGCATGTTTCGGTTTTTGCCCTAGCACTACAAAGATGATTAATAAACTCATCAAGCTTTGATTACTTGAAATCAGCTGTGTAGTGCTAGGGGGGGAAAAAATCTTTGTGAACCCAGGACAGAGTTTGGGAAACACTACCCAAAAGGGACTCATTACATGGAACGACCCATGTATTTCTCTATACATAGCTCTGCTCTCTGGTATCAGTAACGGAGATCAGCTGCTGTGTATATCAGAGCAGCTGTCAGTCTGACCACACATCTACAATAAAATAGTTTAGTAGGAAATAAAAAGTACAAAAATAAAATAAAACCCAAATGCGGTCTCTAAACTGTGCACACGAGAGGAGAGGGTGTGTGTGAGTGAGTAGAGGACAGTGTGAGAGGCATGTAGGGGAGAGGAGGGAAGAGTTAAGTGCTCGGATGGCCCAAAAAGCACCTCTTGACATAGAAAGAAGGACACGCACACCTCTTCTCACCAGCACACATACACACCCTCCCCACTACTCCCCTCCTCCCTCTGTTCTCTCACGGCGTGTGAGCGAGTGTGTGTGTGTCACCAAGTACCCTGCCCAATCCCAGTCTCCTGTCACCTCTTCAGGGAGGTGCTCTTGAGTTTCTGTGTGTATCTGGCTGTGCGCGGCGAACGGGAGTGCAGTTTGACAAACAGCTCTGGGAACTTGTACTGAGGGAACATGGTCTCCAGGAAACCTTCTAGCAGCACGTAGACCAGCCGTCGATTCATTGGTCCATGTTGGAACATGTCAAACACACGCAGGATGCCTTTACGAGTCGTATCCGCCCCTATGATGTGCTTCAACTCATCTAGAGGAGGATAGAGTGAGAAATTATGGATTAATAGGGAACAAATGTGTTCAGTCTGTGTGTGTGTGTGTGTGTGTGTGTGTGTGTGTGTGTGTGTGTGTGTGTGTGTGCATGCATGCATTACCTGGCATGATTCCCAATAGGTTGGTCTTGGCGGCGACCCGTGTCCTCATGCGGATGTTCTTGTCCCGGCGGGGCGGAGACTCTGCTAGGATTCCGTTGGGCCAGTATGAATCCCTGCACAGGGACGGGACCACAGAGAGTTACCTTCTAACCAATCACACACAGCAATCTAATAGTGTGTGTGTCTGTGTCTGTCACCTGAACTTCTTGACGTAGTCTGCCACCTGTTCTGGAGCTGTCATGAAGTCCACATGATCAACAATCTTCCTGCAGAGACCAGAGGGGCAGAAAATACAGTCAGATCTCTGTATGTGGCACTGGTGAGTGTGTGTGTGTGTGTGTACAGTACCTGTTGATAGTGTCGCCGTATGTGGCTCTGATGAGTTGCTGCAGAAGGTTCTTGATGTTCCTGCGAAGCCACTGGTTCCTCTCCTTCAGGTCAAACACCTCATCCATCAGCAGCAGCATCACACGCAGGGGGATGTTATCATCCACCTGGAAAACACACACCTCCCAAAGTAAACGTTATACCACTATATTGCTTTCACTAATTGAACATGTTCCAGAGGAGAGGGCCTATAAACTGGTGGGACCGTGTGCTAGTCGGGGTGTTGTACTCACGTTGTCGTCCAGCTGGGCTGAGACTCGGCAGTGCTCTGGGTCAACGTCAGACTTGGGGAGCAGTGGAGGCACCTGGACATCAGACAGTAGAGTATAGTCAGAGTCTGGTTGATGTATAGTCTGAGTATAATTAGTACATGGTCAGTCTGGTTGGACTTTTAAGGTTAGAGTGTGTAGCAAGACTGTTGAACATGGACTGTTTGATGTTGCCCCAGTTTCTCAGACATGCGTCCAATGTCGGTTATATAAGGTTGTAGCATAGGTAGTAGGCCTGTGAACGTTTAAATGTTTAATTGGGTTCCTTAACGTTAAGAAAAACCCTTACATGGACGCAGAAAGTAAACAGCATAGTGGGTCAATTTCCGCAACAACTAAGATCGTTGAAGCGCAAGGCTCAAATTCTCCTCTGTTTTGGTGCCCTGGCAACCACACTGAACAGCGTGAAGCGAATCCGTGCACATTCGCAGACACTGAGAGCCAAGTGTTGCATCTCACTCATCTCAGTATCCTAGCCTATTCATTGATGACAGGCCCTGCTTTACTGAAGTTGTGAGACGTTGCAAGCCAAGAAATTGCGAGATACAGTTTTTGATTGCCGACAGATAGGCCTAGTGCACGGTTCTGACTTTCTGCCTGGTGGCCGACCTGCTTAGACTGTGCCCCTCCCCTCTCTCTCCGTTCCTCGCTAGCTCGCTATGAAAGATGCAAATGTTTGTGTTCTCGGAAGTACGGCAACTAAGTCTCTTCTGTTCCAAAAATTCTGAATCTTGACACTCAGAAATTGGAGTCGACGTGCAAGGAGTCAATTCTTTTGGAGTCGACACTCCACTACTTCATCGTTGTTAACATTTGTAAAAATGGTAGAGAAAGACAAGCGACAGCAGCGAAGCCCTGTAGGGCAATACTTTGAGAAGTTAAATGAGAAGGAAATGTAAACTTTGTAAGGTGGAATTGAGGGACAGTAATGGTAGTACAGCTGCAATGTTTAACCATCTGAAAGGGACACACCGTGAGACCTAAACTGTTGCTGGCAGCAGCACAGCTGCATCGCGTGGAATTATGTGCATTTTCTTATCGTTTTAAACGGAAAACCAATATGATTTTTTCAGTTTAAACGTTAAGAATTTTTTTCGAATGTCACATCCTTAATAAGTAGAGTCCTTACCTTGAACATGGACTGTTTGATGTCCTGTCCCAGTTTCTCTGACATGCGTCCCATGTTGTCAGCAGCAGTGTTCATCCCTTCAGCCAGACTATCTGGCAGTCTCTTCACTGCGTTGGACACGTTACGCATCGAGCTACGCAGAGGGTTCACAAACGTATCCATCTGTTGAGACATGTGGCTCAGTTGGTAAAGAATGACGCTTGCAACGCCAGGGTTGTGGGTTCGATTCCCATGGGGGACCAGTATCAAAATGTATTCACTCACTACTGTATAAGAGCATCTGTTAAATAATGTAAATGAGACACACACAGACAAACACGCGACAGGTGAGTGTAGTGAGCAATGCCGTAGCTAAGCCACTTGAGTGTGTACAGCTGGGCAACGTGAGTGTGTTTTTATATTTAAAAAAATATATCATCATTTAGCAGACACTCTTACCCAGAACAAGAGTGTCTGTGTGACAGGTTAAAGGAAATACTCATAGCCTGTTATACATTAAAGTATTACTAAGTTCATAGTATGTAAGGATCTTAAAACATCTAAGGTTAAAAAGATCATGCATTCAGTATTAGTTGATAGAGATTGATAACATTCATATAATTGTGTTAAAATCCATCAAGCGTACAAAGGGTACGAATTGTGAGAGGAATGTGTAAACGTTATGTTGATTACTTTATTTTGTCGTGGGTAAAAGTGTTAATCTGTGATCTACTAAATGCTCTTAATCTATGAGCCTGAGATCGATTGCTCTGGTCTCCACTCAAGTTCCCGGGGAAATCGCCGGTGTTTTCTCATTGCACTAAAGTTTCAGTGAGGAAACAACACCGTATCACTCTCGTGATTATTTCTCCCCTTTTTCAGGTACGTTATTGATGATAAAAAAAGAGTAATTTAAATGTAATAACTCGCTAACATGTCACGAGTGTTTTTTATTTTATTTACCCCCTTTTCTCCCCAATTTTCGTGGTATCCAATCACTAGTAATCACTATCTTGTCTCATCGCTACAACTCCCGTACGGGCTCGGGAGAAACGAAGGTCGAAAGTCATGCGTCCTCCGAAGCACAACCCAACCAAGCCGCACTGCTTCTTAACACAGCGCGCCTCCAACCCGGAAGTCAGCCGCACCAATGTGTCGGAGGAAACACCGTGCACCCGCCCCCCTTGGTTAGCGCGCACTGCGCCCGGCCCGCCACAGGAGTCGCTGGAGCGCGATGAGACAAGGATATCCCTACCGGCCAAACCCTCCCTAACCCGGACGACGCTAGGACCCCCCGGTCGCGGCCGGCTGCGACAGAGCCTGGGCGCGAACCCAGAGACTCTGGTGGCACAGCTAGCGCTGCGATGCAGTGCCCTAGACCACTGCGCCACCCGGGAGGCGTGTCAAGAGTGTTTAAGGTGTGTTTTAGTAACATCTTGAGGAAGTTAGTTAATTAAGTTTGCAGAGAGTAATATGAGTCCTGCTCGGTTGCAGCGAAGGATAGCTTCGTACTGAGAGTACCTGCCATTTTATGTCGATTGTGAATGAACATGTGCATTGTTAATAAGATATTTTGCGGTGTTATGTGTATAATGGTTTTTCAAACACTTTATTGCCTGTTGATAAATTGAGTTATGGTTTACTGAGTTAAAGCTTTGTGCTTGACAGTAATATTGAAATTAGTATCTGTTTCAGTGAATTACAGTGTATACTGTTGTGACTTGAATAAGCCTTGTACCCTACAAAACGATCTATTTCCTGTAGATCTGTTATTCTGTAAAATGTGTTACTTTTGTAAAATGATTCCACTAAAGTTTCGGTGAGAAAACAACACCGTATCACTCTCGTGATTATTTCTCCCCTTTTTCAGGGGCGTAACATCTGCTTACAGGAGCAATTAGGGTTAAGTCCCTTGCTCAAGGACACGTCGACAGATTTTTCACCTAGTCGGCTCAGGGACTCGAACCAGCGACCTTTCGGTTTCTGGCCCAAAGTTCTTAACCGCTAGGCTATCTGCCGTGTGTGTGTGTGTACCTTGCGTGCGAAGTCTCCCTTGCCCTTGCTGTATTGCTTATTCTCCAGGAAGTCATAGACATAGGGGACCAGAGTAGGACAGGCCTTCACCATCTCTGGATTCAGCAGCAGCTAACACAGAGAGAGAGAAGAGAGGAATGGGCATAGCCACGTAAAACAGGTATAGTAAAGATATAACAACACACACTCCTACCTGTAGGTATGCGTTAAGATCTTTTTTCCTCTTCTCCAGGAAGTCTCTGTCCATGTTGTTGAACGTCTTCTTCCCTGGCAGCTTCAGGATCGACGTCAAGTTCTCAAACTGGAATATATCAAACACACACATACATGCCAGGTTCCCAAAATGGAGGTACAACACACATCCATAGAGATGGGTGGAGGGTGCACTTGGACCAAAGTCTGTTTTTAGCATGGGCAGCACCATTGAGGCTTCCACCATTTTGAAGTAGTCAACTGGGTGGGACTTGCTATGGGTTAAGGCAGGATCACATTTCATCCAGGTAAGCAAAATTCCATAAGTGCAGGAGGCAGTAAATCACCAACCTTGGCTTTATACCTGTTCAGACTATACTCACTCCAGCACATTAGGTGGTGTTATGCACCTTTTCAGTTTATTTACAAACTGCCAATGCACTCTTAGAAGTAGAATAAATGTACAACTTTAAAATGGAGATGCTGTCACAGAAGATGCGATTGCAAGGATAGAAGGTATGCCATCTTTCCATATCTATGTACACACCTTAGAAGTCAGAAGAACTTTGTTATAGGAACACGCATATATTTACCTTTACCTGCTCCGTGATCCTCATGTGGAAGTCGTGGAAGTCAGAGTAGCGTCGGTAGGTTTTCCAGGAGTCCTCGCTGCCGTCGTGGTTACGGCGGCACACGGTGATGGCGTAGAGGGCGTAGGTCTTGCCGTGGTCATTACACACCCCTGTAGCACCCAGCAGCCCCAACCCCATACCCAACCCAGCCCCGGGGAGACAAGCATCAGCTACTGATACACAGAGCCCAGGGGGAAGAGGAGGCAGGAGAGGGCGAGGAAGAGGAGGGATAGGGAAGGGAGGCAGGAGAAAGAGGAAGCGCACAGACAGAGAAGGGGAATGAGGACAGATGACAAAAAGTAGCAAAGGAATAAGTGAAGGAAAAAGAGAAGAAATGGTAAAGGTGATGAAATAATGAAAGTGTAAAAAGAAAAGTAGCAGCAACATGAGATGGTAACATGAGTGATACAAGTTGATGGTTAACGTGAGGAGATGAGGTTACAGGTCAAAGGGTGATGGAGAGGGGAGGAGGGGGCTAGTCGGGGGAGTGGTCAGTAGTTCAAAAAGGCACACACACAGTTCTGGCCCTAAAAAAGTAACCCGTCGCACCGCTGTAAAATCTTGCCCACCCTGCACAACCAAAATCAATCGAAAACATCAAATGTCAAAACATGCTTGCTATTTTATCATCCAAGATACATCTTCCATGCCATAAATAATGGAACTCACTGGACTGCCGTCTTGTAGTGTTAGGAGACAACACTGCATCTAGGCTTCTTACAGCATCAAGGCATTTTGACAGGGTAACGTTTTTAAGGCCACTACTGTTGTACCCACACATATCTGAATGAAACCACATTAGTAGTCAGTAGTCACACATGCAAGTGAGAGGACAATGGTTGTTGGTTAACTTTCAGTAGCACACTAGCTTACAATACATCACATCCCACCACAGACAACACACTCATCTGACTGGATATCACAAATCTGAATTCAAGTGTGTGAGTACCTGTGTCAGAGATGAAGGCGTGTAGCTGGATATTTTCGTCATGGCAGGAATTCGAAAGGTCATCCAGAGACTGTAAACAGTGGAGAGAAACAACCAATAAGAACCAGAGATACTGCCAATCTCTGGACTAACATCCAATCAACACCTGTGATACTGTTAATCCCTGTACTAACAGCCAATCACCAGCAGCGATACTGCTACATCGACCGCAGCAAAAGTCAACAATTTCCTAACAGTTGTTAAATCTTAACTCTATAGCAGGGTAGTGAACACCACTAGAGGTCCAATAACACCTGTTCTAAAAGAACTAGGGCTGGCTGTATTTAATGACTGCACTGAGCGCTGGTGTGTCTCAGGGACTGATGAGGACTTACTAGATTAATGCTTCCTGTTGGAGAACCGTTGAACGATTCTGTAGAAGAAGAGAGAGAAATAGTTTGAGATATAGGACAAAAGTTTCTCTTCAAAGTCATGGGGAATGGGTTAGGCCAGGGGTGTCAAACTCATTCCATGGAGGGCCGTGTGTCCTGTTGGTTTTGTTATTTATTTTCAATAGGTGTCCAATTAAGTTCCTAACTAATCAATTACCTTCATTGATAAAAGGGAGAAGCAAAAACCTGCAGACACTCGGCCCTCCTCTCACCCCTGGTTTAGGGTTAAGCTATGCCTACAACGCACAGACATAGACAGACTGTACTAACCTCCATCTCCGTCATCTGATCCTCTATAAGACGGTTCTTTGAGCATGTCCAGTTCAGCTAACATCCTGATGTAGAGGGGACTCTGTCTGAACGACGGGTAGTACCTCTCATCACGAAGCATCATGTCATACACCTGCAACACACACCAGAACACATGGGAATACTTTATTTGGATCCACAACGAAGCATTGAGTACAAAGGTCTCAAATATGCTTGCTAGCTGTTACAGTCTCAGCCAGTCTGATAAAAAGGTTTTCAACTAACAAAAACACACTTTTCTCTGGATGTCGTCGAATATCTCTGGCGTGGGGTCTCCTTCCTTCTGTAGCTTCTCTCTCAGTTTGACTACAGACACCTCATCTACCTGCACCCTGGGGGACGCCTGGAGAGAGAGGGGAAGAGGGAGAGAGAGAGAAAAAGGTGGACAAAAGTTTAAGAAAATGTGTGGGTTTGTGCGCGTGTTGCGAAAGTGTATGTCGTGAAAGCGTGTGTGTTACCTTATCAGACAGGTACTGTTCATAGACCCCTAGTGCTGCAGCCTTCAGCAGTCCTTTAGTGGAACCTCCCTTCTTTCCATCCTTCTGCCATCCCTCCATCACCTCTAGTTGTTGCTGGGCTGTTACTCTGTAGCCCTCCACTGTCAGCCAGAAGAACAGCTCTGCCTGTGCCCCAGCCGCCTGCATGTAGTCTACAGGAGAGGGTAGACGTCAAGTGTTAGAGGTAAGGGGTGAGGATGTTCCTCTGTAGCCCTCCACTCAGGCACACACATGCCTTCACACACACAGTTTGTTTGCTGTTGTATGTGGTTTTTCCCGTGTCTTCTGTCTGTGTCTCCGTTTTGTCTTACATTGTTTTTTCCCCAACCCACGTCCCCACCGGAGACCATTTGACTCTTGGCAGGCAGTCATTGTAAATAAGAATTTGTTCTCAATTGACTTGCCTGGTTGGACACTGTGTTAAGAAACCTCCAAACGAGCTTCAATGCCACACAACACTCCTTCCGTGGCCTCCAACTGCTCTTAAACGCCAGTAAAACTAAATGCATGCTCTTCAACCGATCGCTGCCCGCACCCGCCCGCCCGCCTAGCATCACTACTCTGGACGGTTCTGACTTAGAATATGTGGACAACTACAAATACCTAGGTGTCTGGTTAGACTGTAAACTCGCCTTCAAGACTCATATCCCAAATTAAATCTAGAATCGGCTTCCTATTTCGCAACAAAGCCTCCTTCACTCATGTTGCCAAACATACATTGTAAAACTGACTATCCTACCGATCCTTGACTTCTGCAATGTCATTTACAAAATAGCCTCCAACACTCAGCAAATTGGATGCAGTCTATCACAGTGCCATCTGTTTTGTCACCAAAGCCCCATATACTACCCACCATTGCGACCTGTATGCTCTCGTTGGCTGGCCCTCGCTACATATTCGTCACCAAACCAACTGGCTCCAGGTCATCTATAAGTCTTTGCTAGGTAAAGCCCCGCCTTATCTCAGCTCACTGGTCACCATAGCAACACCCACCCGTAGCACGCGCTCCAGCAGGTATATCTCACTGGTCATCCCCAAAGCCACACCTACTTTGGCCTTCTTTCCTTCCAGTTCTCTGCTGCCAATGACTGGAACGAATTGCAAAACTCACTGAAGCTGGAGACTAATATCTCCGTCACTAACTTCAAGCGTCAGCTGTCAGAGCAGCTTACCGATCACTTCAGCTGCACACAGCCCATCTGTAAATAGCCCATCCAACCAACTACCTACCTCACCCCCATATATTTGTTCTCTTTTTTTTCTTCTGCTCTTTTGCACACCAGTATTTCTACTTGCACATCCTCATCTGCACATCTGTCACATCAATGTTAATTGCTAAATTGTAATTACTTCGCCACTATGGCCAATTTATTATTGCCTTTCTTCAATTGCACAGTGTATTACAGATTTTCTATTGTGTTATTGACTGTACATTTGTTTATGTGTAACTCTGTTGTTTGTGTCGCTTTATCTTGGCCAGGTCACAGTTGTAAATGAGAACTTGTTCTCAACTGGCCTACCTTGTTAAATAAAGGTGAAATAAAAAAATGAAAGGTTCAATAAAATATAAAAACAACTCGGCTTGCATGACAGTGTTGTGTGTGTGGTACAGTACTAACCCATAAAGAATTGCAAGGCGATGTTGTGAACAAGGATGTGTTCCAGCGGTATGATGCACAGCTTGCCGAAATTAGCTGCTAGTTTTAGAGTATCCACTTCCTACAGCAGAGAGAGAGATGGAGATAAGGAGAGATAGAAAGCGTGAGAACGAGAGAGAAAGAGGTTTAGTAAGTGTGTGTTAAACTAATTTTCACTGTTCATCAAACTCTCCATAATACCCCATGTCTGACCTTCCCTGACTGTAGCCTCTGTATCCTGGTCTCACAGACCTTCTTCACAAACAACAGACTGTTGATCTGATTCTTTATAACATTGATATCTGAGAGAGGGAGAGAAAGAGGGAAGGAATGGGATGGAGGGAGAGGGAGATGAGAGGAGAGTGGAATGAGAGATTAATAAATACATTTTGGGGGGGATTGTATGTACAGTGCCCCACTGTATAAACTCAGCAAAAAAAAAAAAGTCCTCTCACTGTAAACTGCGTTTATTTCAGTAAACTTAACCTAGCGGAACCCCTCGCCAACAGCCAATAAAATTGCAGGGCGCCAAATACAAAACAGAAATCTCATAAATCAAATTTCTCAAACATACAAGTATTATACACCATTTTAAAGATAGAAATCTCGTTAATCCAGCCACAGTGTCTGATTTAAAAAATGCTTTACAGCGAAAGCTCCACAAACTATTATGTTAGGTCACCACCAAGTCACAGATAAACCCAGCCATTTTTCCCACCAGAGAGAGGAGTCACAAAAAGCACAAATAGAGATAAAATTAAATCACTAACCTTTGATGATCTTCATCAAATGACACTCATAGGACTTCATGTTACACAATACATGTATGTTATGTTCGGTAAAGTTCATATTTATATCCAAAAATCTTATTTTACATTGGCGTGTTAGATTCAGTAGTTCCAAAACATGCAGTGATATTGCAGAGAGCCACATGAATTCACAGAAATACTCATAATAAATGTTGATGAAACTACAGCTATTATACATTAAACTTTAGATACCCTTCTCCTTAATTCAACCGCTGTGTCAGATTTCAAAAAAGGAAAAAGCATAATCTGAGAACGGCGCTCAGAGCCCAAACCAGCCAGAGAAATCTCCGCCATGTTGGGTAGTCAACATTATTTATATATAAATATTCACTTACCTTTGATGATCTTCATCAGAATGCACTCCCAGGAATCGCAGTTCCACAATAAATGCTTGTTTTGTTCAATAATGTCCATCATTTATGTCCAATAGCTTCTTTTGTTAGGGTGTTGGTAAACAATCCAAAAGTGCGAACTGGTCCATTCGGACGAAACGTTCAAAAAGTTATATTACAGGTCGAAGAAACTTGTCAAACTAAGTATAGAATCAATCTTTAGGATGTTTTTATCATAAAAGTTCAATACTGTTCCAACCGGAGAATTCCATTGTCTGTAGAATTGCACTGGAACGAGAGCAACCTCTCAAGTGAAAGCGCATGACTGAGAACGAGGCTGTAAGCAGACCCCTTAGCAGCCTGAAACCACGTTCTAAAGACGGTTGACATCTAGTGGAAGCCTTAGGAAGTGAAAAATAACCCATATCCCATTTGTGTATTCGATAGGGGTGAGTTCTAAAACTACAAACCTCAGATTTCCCACTTCCTGTTTGGATTTTCTCTCAGGTTTTTGCCTGCCATATGAGTTATGTTATACTCACAGACATCATTCAAACAGTTTTAGAAACTTCAGAGTGTTTCCTATCCAATACTAATAATAATATGCATATATTAGCATCTGGGACTGAGTAGGAGGCAGTTCACTCTGGGCATGCTATTCATCCAAAAGTGAAAATGCTGCCCCCTATCCCATTAACATGTGTAGATATTTGTATGAACATAACAAGATTCAACAACTGAGACATAAACTGAACAAGTTCCACAGACAGGTGACTAACAGAAATTGAATAATGTGTCCCTGAACAAAGAGGGGGGTCAAAATCAAAAGTAACAGTCAGTATCTGGTGTGGCCACCAGCTGCATTAAGTACTGCAGTGCATATTCTCCTCACGGACTGCACCAGATTTGCCAGTTCTTGCTGTGAGATGTTACCCCACTCTTCCACCAAGGCACCTGCAAGTTCCAGGACATTTCTGGGGGGGAATGGACCTAGCCCTCACCCTCCGATTCAACAGGTCCCAGACGTGCTCAATGGGATTGAGATCCGGGCTCGTCGCTGGCCATGGCAGAACACTGACATTCCTGTCTTGCAGGAAATCACGCACAGAACGAGCAGTATGGCTGGTGGCATTGTCATGCTGGAGGGTCATGTCAGGATGAGCCTGCAGAAAGGGTACCACATGAGGGAAAATGTCTTCCCTGTAACGCACAGCGTTGAGATTGCCTGCAATGACAGCAAGCTCAGTTCGATGATGCTGTGACACACCGCCCCAGACCATGATGGACCCTCCACCTCCAAATCGATCCCGCTCCAGAGTACAGGTCTCGGTGTAACGCTCATTCCTTCGACGATAAACGTGATTCGACGATAAACGCGAATCACCCCTGGTGATAAAAAAAAAAACAGACTCGTCAGTGAAGAGCACTTTTTGCCAGTCCTGTCTGGTCCAGCAACAGTGGGTTTGTGCCCAAAGGCGACGTTGTTGCCAATGATGTCTGGTGAGGACCTGCCTTACAACAGGCATACAAGCCCTCAGTCCAGCCTCTCTCAGCCTATTGCAAACAGTCTGATCACTGGAGGGATTGTGCATTCCTGGTGTAACTCGGGCAGTTGTTGTTGCCATCCTGTACCTGTCCCGCAGGTGTGATGCTCGAATGTACCGATCCTGTGCAGGTGTTGTTACACGTGGTCTGCCACTGCTAGGACGATCAGGTGTCCGTCCTGTCTCCCTGTAGCGCTGTCTTAGGCGTCTCACAGTACGGACATTGCAATGGCCACATCTGCAGTCCTCATGCCTCCTTGCAGCATGCCTAAGGCACGTTCACGCAGATGAGCAGGGACCCTGGGCATCATTCTTTTGGTGTTTTTCCAGAGTCAGTAGAAAGGCCTCTTTAGTGTCCTAAGTTTTCATAACTGTGACCTTAATTGCCTACCGTCTGTAAGCTGTTAGTGTCTTAACAACCATTCCACAGGTGCATGTTCATTAATTGTTTATGGTTCATTGAACAAGCATGGGAACAGTGTTTAAACCCTTGACAATGAAGATCTGTGAAGTTATTTAGATTTTTATGAATTATCTTTGAAAGACAGGGTCCTAAAAAAGGGACATTTCTTTTTTTGCTGAGTTTACTTTATGGTAAAAGTGTGGCGTCATGCATGCGTGTGTGTGTGTACCGTCTCCTGCGGTGTCCAGTGATCGTAGGTACTGTAGTTCCTCCAGAGCCTTGTCTTTAACAGCCTCCAGCTCAGACACTTTGTCTGTCAGCTTCAAGATGTTCATAAATGCCTCGTAGTTACAGCTAGAGTCCCGAATCTACACACAAATGCAAACACGCACGCAGGCATACACACACGTTTATATAACATTTATATCAGTTGTATTGATAAAAGTTATTGATCTCTACAAACCTTCTACAACTGGTTGATCAAGTGGTAATATTGATAATGATTCGAATAACGATATTGATTATCAACGTGATTACTGATACTGACCATCCAGATAACAAACTGGTTGATGTAATCAGGATCACTCAGCTGGTTGACCAGGGGAAGGAGAACACCTCGCGCCAGAATCTCCTGGGACATGGACACAATCAAATTACATCACATAAAATATTACTTCATGCCATTTAGTAGACGGCTTTTATCCACTTACATTCATGCGTGCATAGATGATGTATGGGTGGCCCCAGCGGGTATCGAACGCACAACCCTTGGTGTTGCAAGCGCCATGCTCTACTGACTGAGCCACTCAGGAGCACACATCACACTCAATTTCATGTTGGTGTGTGCGTTTCAGTGTGTGTTTGTGTCACAGTGTGAGTGTGTCCTTGTCTTGTGCATGTCTTGTGCATGTCTGCTTGAGTGTGTGTGTGTGTGTGTGTGTGTGTGTGTGTGTGTCTCACCCTAAGGAAGTATCTCATGTTCTTGTTGTGGAAGTCTCCAGGAGGTAGTAAAAGGTAGAGCAGCACCTCACACAAGTCCCTCAGGAACCCTGACACAGAGACACACACAGAGACGTCAGTACCTGAATGTCAACATTATGATGTATACTGAGTATACCAAACATTAGGAACACCTTGCTAATATTGACTTGCACACCCCCTTTTGCCCTCAGAACAGTCTCAATTCATCAGGGTAAGGACTCTACAAGGTGTTGAAAATATTCCACACGGATGCTGTGTCAAGTTGGCTAAATGTCCTTCGGGTAGTGGACCATTCTTGATACACACGGGAAACGGTTGAGCATGAAAAACAAACCAGTGTGCCTGGCACATACTACTATACCCCGTTCAAAGGCACTTAAATATTTTGTCTTGCCCATTCATCCTCTGAATGGTACACATACACAATCCATGTCTCAATTGTCTCAAGGCTTTAAAATCCTTCTTTAACCTGTGTCCTCCCCTTCATCTACACTGACTGAAGTGGAATTAACAGGTAACATCAATAAGTGAGCACAGCTTCCACCTGGTCAGTCTATGTCATGGAAAGAGCAGGGGTTCTTCATGTTTTGTACACTCATCGTACACACACACAGAGGCTCAAAGTTGCTTCAACTTCCTTGTTGAGGTGCAGCGTGTGAACCTTCCTCGCTCTAATGGGAAGTGTGTGTCTACCTTCTTCATCCTTCAGGGAGGTGCAGACCACGTCTCTGCAGACGTTCCTCTCCATCTCTACCTCCGCCTCAAAGAATGACTCCACCATCTCCTCCGACAAGTCCCCTAGAAACACATCATCATCACCACAAACATCACCTTCATAATCATCATCATCACCTTCAACACAATTGTCATCACCACAATTAACACCATCAACATCACCACAATCATCATCATCATCATCATGTCAGAGAGAGAGCATGTATGTCGGTGTATGTGTATTCGTACTCTGTTTATTGTCATCCCTGCGCTCCAGTCTGTCCTGGGCCTTTCTGAAGACTCGGAGGTGAGTAGCGAAGTCATCCACGAGTCTGGTGGTGAAATAAGGCTGCCAGTCCACCTCTTTAGACCTGTATTATAATAATAATAACACACTCGTTATAGAGAAGTAAGGAACGCAGTAAATCACCAGTAATATAGTAGTAATAGAATGTTACCGTGTAGAGAACTGGACCAGAGCGTTCTGGACAGTCTGTCTGATTTCCAGCAGGAAAGACTCATCCTCACTCAGAGTGTAATACCAATACTGAATATAATCTCTCAATGCAAACTGGATGACCTGGAGAGCGAGAGGAGGAAGAGAGAGAGTGTGTGAGTGAGAGAAACTGGCCAGTCATTATTGTAGGTGAGAAGCCCATTTTCATTAAACCCACAGTGGCCATACAGAACACAAGAGGGAGATAAACAACGCAGGACCCCACCCACCCACACACACACACACACACACACAGTGACGTCTGCAGAGAGACAGTGGGGCTGCTGATCCAGGCAGGTCATGATCTAATTAGGCTACTTAATGACATGTCCTCACTTTATCTGGCTGCTATAGCAACTAACTAGCACTTTAGTGGACACATTTCAGTCACAGCTATCATTCTCTAGGACTAACAGAGGGAATATGTCTGTTATGTTCAACACAGACACATGCATAAACATCCACTAAGACAGGCAGAAATACAAACACACCCCTTCGCTACAGAGACATAAATGTCTACATTGAGATAGTTGCAGACTAAAACTGGTGACTAGGCTTCAATCATAGTTGTATAGACAGAACACAGTAAGCAGAAAGTATCGGTGTCAGCAGGCTGTGTGTCAGCACTGTGCTCCCTCTCCGTTTGTTTTCACTTGCCCATCCTTCATCCATCTGTTACTTACCTGTTGCAGAGGCTCGTCTATGTAGTTGGAGCCAGTCAGTCTCCTGTCTATCTTTATAGGCTTCTGCTCCAACCTCATCTCATCCAACGTCTGGGGGGAAAGAAAGAGATGGAGGAGAGAGTCCTTATTTGTGTAAGTGTGTGTTGGTGAGTGTGTGCATGCGTGTGTGTCATACCTTCAGTATACCCGTTTGTGTGGCTGGCAGGTAGGAGTGTTCACACTTCTCTAGATGTCTCTCTGAGTTAGTCTTCCCAAACAACAGAGTGACCGCAAAACCACTGGAGGAGGAGAGGAAAGAGGGAGAAGAGTGGAAGGGGGAGGAGAGGAAGAAAACAGGTAAACCAGATTCATTAGTAATCTCAGTAAAAGCCTATTGAAAGCTGGGATACAACCAAGACAGATCATTTCACATAAACACATCTATAAAGGACTTAACTTCAAACAGGTTTTACACACTTACCCGCCTACAACGCAGCAGATATAGAAGGCCAGGTAGAAGATAGCGAAGGGTCCGAAAGTGATGAGGAACAGCACCACTCCTAGACCCCCCCATCCCCACACAGACAGACTGGCCTGGAGGGGGGAGGGAGGGGGTTAACGTATAGCAATCACCCACCTAATTTCACATTTTAACTGTGGCAGTCTAAGGCACTGCATCTCAGTGCAAGAGGCGTCACTACAGTCCCTGGTTCAAATCCAGACTATATTACATCCGGCCGTGATTGGGAGTCCCATAGGGCGGCGCACAATTAGCCTAGCGTCGTCCAGGTTTGGCCGGGAAGGGCCGTCATTGTAAATAACAATTTGTTCTTAACTGACGTGCCTAGTTAAATAAAGGTTAAATAAAATATAAAACACTACAGAAAGTCAGATCGAGAGAAAGCGAGAGGGAGAGAGTTTCTCATCCTCAGGTTTCCTGTTATTGTCAGAGCAGGAAAAAGATAAACTACCTGCTGACCTCACTGCTAACATCGCTAGCTCTCTCACTGCATCCTAACCAGATTTCACACAGCCTACAGCCTAATGCTAGCAAGCTAACTGCTAATGCTAGCACTTGCATTGCAATCTGTGACCTAGCTAAGAAGTAAATGCGAATGACATTTCAGTTGAAGGCATTCAGTTTTAAAACTGACTAGGTATCACCCATGTAGACTAGGCTGTTTGACATATAGACTAAGTGTATAAAACATTAGGAACACTTTCCCAATATTGAGTTGTACACCCTTCTTTTACCCTCAGAACAGCTTCAATTTGTCAGGGCATAGACTCTACAAGGCATCGAAAGCCTTCCACAGGGTAGCTGGCCCAGGAAACTGTTTAGTGTGAAAAACCCAGCAGCGTTGCAGTTCTTGACACAATCAAACCGGTGCGCCTGGCACCTACTACCACACCCTGTTCAAAGGCACTTAAATATTTTGTCTTGCCTATTCACCCTCTGAAATGACACACACACACACAATCCATGTCTCAATTGTCTCAAGGCTGAAAAATCCTTCTTTAACCAGTCTCCTCCCCTTCATCTACACTGATTGAAGTGGATTTAACATGTCACATCAATAAGGGATCATAGCTTTCACCTGGATTCGCCTAGGCAGTCTATGTCATGAAAAGAGCAGGTGTTGCTAATGTTTTGTACACTCAGTGTATAATGTCTTCTACAGAGAGAAGTTGTGATTCGCCCAGAAGAATGTACCGCCAACTACATCGAGTCACTATCAGTCAATAATTGTAAAGCTGTCCATTATTTCATGTTTTCCTTCTCTAGGTTTGTCCTGTGTAACTGCAAGCTTTACTTTGGGTGCTGAAATCCGTAGTTTTTGACAAAAGTAATATTTTACGCAACCTCTGTTAGCAGAGGAGGACAAAAATCAGATGTTTTTGATTTGGCAGGAGAAGCAGAGAACGCTATTTATCAAAAACTATGGATTCAAAACTGACAACTCTATAGCAATCAGGACAAGCAAAGGTACACAGTAAGCATTAAAGAATGGATATTTTCATTACTTTTATAAGTATTGAGTTACTGCGTGTTTGAAGTCACTAACTTCCTACTCCATTGGAAAACAGTGGATTACAGGGCGCAATTTGACAGACTACTGCAGATTTCAGCACCCAAAGAAAAGCTTGCAGTTACAGACAAACAGATACAAGGTAAGCATAAAAATAATGGACATTTTTACTAGTATTGGCAGCACACTCTTCTGGGCGCATCACAACTTAAAGGCCCAATGCAGTCAAAAAACATGATTTGCCAGTGTTTTATTATATGTATATTTCCACACTGAGGTTGGAAGAATACTGTGAAATTGTGACAATTATGATAATGCCCTTTTAGTGTAAGAGCTGTTTGAAAAGACCGCCTGAAATTTGAGCCTGTTTTGGTGGGATGGAGTTTTGGCCTGTCTGGTGACTAGTAAATAGACCAATAAGAAAGATTTCCAAATCTCTCTGCCAATAACAGCTAGTTCAGTTTTCCCCTCCCCACTCAGACCACTCCCAGACAGTCCTAGAAACATTCTTGCTTATGAAATTGCTATTTGCTAAGAAGCTATTTTGTTACTTTTTGGCCATTTTAATTTAAAACAAATCACTGTAATATACTTAATTGTTACCCAGAAATGATTTGATATTGAGATTTAAAAAAAAAAAACGGCTGCATTGGACCTCTGTAGAAGACATGTGTTGGAGTTAAGTCGCTTAGCTACCGGTGACCCAGTTTCATGCTTACAAGCTAACTGCTAATGCTATGCTAGCTTTCTCACTGCATCCTGAAGTCTCACACAGCCTAAATGCAGGCTAACACTAGCAAGCTTATGCTAGCAGACTCTGTACGTAACCCAGTCTCCAGCCAACACTGGCACACATCACACAGGCAAACAAGATACAACGGGTTTATTCATTACCTCAGGTCATTAGCCTACATCTGAGGGATTCTTCAGGCTACTTGAAAGACAGCCAGGCTAAAGCTGGTTCAGAATCTATTTTGCATGAGGATTGTCTACCAGGGTCTAGATCACAGTTCATTTGTTTTGTTTACATCCTTCAGATGTTTGCTGTGAGAGCTAAAGGTTCCAGGAGTGCTAGGTGAAGTGATATGGGTGAGGCAGGTGTGTGTCAACCCACAGAGGAGTGTGACAGTCACAGAGGGGGCACTCAGGTGGAATGTGGCACTCCAGGTGCAGTAAGGAAGGGAGAATTAGGCCATGGGGAGAATCTCAATTGCATACTCCTAGCATCCTCTCTCCTCTCCTCAAAACCTATTGGATGAGAAAGCCAGAGGTACCTCCCCTCTGACCTTCCCCTCCAATGGGTTTTGGGGGGGAAGGTCAGAGGGGAGGATCAGAGCCTCTGGCCTTCTCATCAAATGGGTTTGGAGGAGAGAGGATTTTCCCATAGTTATCACAGACAGGCTACTGAAGGGAAGTGTACTGTTCACACATAGGCCAGGCTCTCCAACCCTGTTCCTGGAGCGCTACCCTCCTGTAGGTTCACTCCAACCCCAGTTGTAACTAACCTGATCAACCAGCTAATTATTAGAATCAGGTGTGCTCGATTTAGGTTGGAATGAAAACCTACAAGACGCAGGGCTCTATAGTGTGACCATTTTACTCGCATAAGCGCCTAATTATTTTGCTGTGCGACCTGGAATTTCTCTTTTTGACCACCTTTTTCCTCCCCAATTTTGTGTTACCTAATTGGTAGAGCCCTGTCCCATCGCTGCCACTCCCGTACGGACTCGGGAGAGGCGAAGGTTGAGAGCAATGAGTCCTCAGAAACACAACCCTGCCAAGCCTCACTGCTTCTTGACAACGCCCACCTAACCAGGAAGCCAGCCACACCAATGTGTCAGAGGAAACACTGTACACCTGGCGACCGTGCAGTGTGCATGCGCCCGGCCCACCACAGGAGTCGTTAGAGCACGATGGGACAAGGACATCCCCGGCCGGCCAAACCCTCCCCTAACCCGGACGACTCTGGGTCAAATGTGCGTCGCCTCATGGGTCTCCTGGTCGCAGACAGCTGCGACACAGCCCGGGATCGAACCCGCATCTGTAGTGACGGCTCAAGCACTGCAGTGCCTTAGACCTCTGCGCAACTCGGGAGGCCCAGCGACCTGACATTTTTATTTAGGAGCATCAGAGTGCCTAGAAAAATGAAGGATTCTAGCTTTAATATCTAAAAATACTTTTCACTGTGCTCCTACATTTATTTGTGTGTGCCCACATTTTTCAACTTTGGGGCACACATGCTCCTTGTAAAGAAGTTCAGCGTAGAGCCCTGGGACGGTACGTCTCCAGGAACAGGTTCAGAGAGCTCTGCTATAAAGTATTGTGTGAAAGAAAGGAGGACCCCAGGGGAATAAAGAGAAAGTGATCTGTCCATGATCTGAGTCAGAGCCGCCCTGCTGCTGACCCCTCTCGCTGTAGAGCCGCCCTGCTGCTGACCCCTCTCCCTGTAGAGCCGCCCTGCTGCTGACCCCTCTCCCTGTAGAGCCGCCCTGCTGCTGACCCCTCTCCCTGTAGAGCCGCCCTGCTGGCTGAAACCCCTCTCCCTGTAGAGCCGCCCTGCTGCTGACCCCTCTCCCTGTAGAGCCGCCCTGCTTGCTGACCCCTCTCCCTGTAGAGCCGCCCTGCTGCTGACCCCTCTCCCTGTAGAGCCGCCCTGCTGCTGACCCCTCTCCCTGTAGAGCCGCCCCTGCTGACTGACCCCTCTCCCTTGTAGAGCCCGCCCTGCTGCTGACCCCTCTCCCTGGAGAGCCGCCCTGCTGCTGACCCCTCTCCCATGGAGAGCCGCCCTGCTGCTGACCCCTCTCCCTGAGAGCCGGCCCTGCTGCTGACCCCTCTCCCTGGAGAGCCGCCCTGCTGCTGACCCCTCTCCCTGAGAGCCGCCCTGCTGCTGACCCCTCTCCCTGTAGAGCCGCCCTGCCTGGCTGGACCCCTCTCACTGTAGAGCCGCCCTGCTGCTGACCCCTCTCACTGTAGAGCCGCCCTGCTGCTGACCCTCTCACTGTAGAGCCGCCCTGCTGCTGATAGTGATCAGGATAACACTGTGAGCTGTCTGTCTATCAGCTCAGGTCATTTACATTAGATAGTGGCTAAGGACGAGAACCATCAATGCAGGAGGAAGGTTTATAAAGACAAAACTCAGCAAAAAAAGAAACGTCCTCTCACTGTCAACTGCGTTTATTTTCAGCAAACTTAACATGTGTAAATATTTGTATGAACATAAGATTCAACAACTGAGACATAAACTGAACAAGTTCCACAGACATGTGACTAACAGAATTTGAATAAGTGTCCCTGAACAAGAGGGGTCAAAATCAAAAGAAACAGTCAGTATCTGGGTTGGCCACCAGCTGCATTAAGTACTGCAGTGCATCTCCGTCTCATGGACTGCACCAGATTTGCCAGTTCTTGCTGTGAGATGTACCCCACTCTTCCACCAAGGCACCTGCAAGTTCCCGGACATTTCTGGGGGGAATGGCAGAACACTGACATTCCTGTCTTGCAGGAAATCACGCACAGAACGAGCAGTATGGCTGGTGGCATTGTCATGCTGGAGGGTCATGTCAGGATGAGCCTGCAGGAAGGGTACCACATGAGGGAGGAGGATGTCTTCCCTGTAACGCACAGCGTGAGATTGCCTGCAATGACACAAGCTCAGTCCGATGATGCTGTGACACACCGCCCCAGAACATGACGGACCCTCCAAATCGATCCCGCTCGAGAGTACAGACTTCGGTATGTGTAACGCTCAATCTCTTCAACGATAAACGCGAATCCGACCATCACCACTGGTTGACGACAAACCGCGACTCGTCAGTGAAGAGCACTTTTTGCCAGTCCTGTCTGGTCCAGCAACGGTGGGTTTGTGCCCATAGGCGACGTTGTTGCCGGTGAGGACCTGCCTTACAACAGGCCTACAAGCCCTCAGTCCAGCCTCTCTCAGCCTATTGCTGACAGTCTGAGCACTGATGGAGGGATTGTGCGTTCCTGGTGTAACTCGGGCAGTTGTTGTTGCCATCCTGTACCTGTCCCGCAGGTGTGATGATCGGATGTACCAATCCTGTGCAGGTGTTGTTACACGTGGTATGCCACTGCGAGGACGATCAACTGTCCGTTCTGTCTCCCTGTAGCGCTGTGTTAGGTGTCTCACAGTACGGACATTGCAATTTATTGCCCTGGCCACATCTGCAGTCCTCATGCCTCCTTGCAGCATGCCTAAGGCACGTTCACGCAGATGAGCTGGGACCCTGGGCATCATTCTTTTGGTGTTTTTCAGAGTCAGTAGAAAGGCCTCTTTAGTGTCCTAAGTTTTCATAACTGTGACCTTAATTGCCTACCGTCTGTAAGCTGTTAGTGTCTTAACCGTTCCACAGGTGCATGTTCATTAATTGTTTATGGTTCATTGAACAAGCATGGGAAACAGTGTTTAAACCCTTTGCAATTGATTATCTTTGAAATACAGGGTCCTGAAAAAAGTATGTTCATTTTTTTGCTGAGTTTAGGTATTGTTTTCTCACTTTGACGCATAACAATAGACTAGTGCAAAGTCTGCAAACCTGTATATCAGTAACCAACACACACACTACTGTTAGATAACAAACTACCTGACGAGACACTACCAATCGTATTATATCAGTATTATATCAGACATACGATCAGCCTGTCACATACCATGCTGGACCAATCTAATATCAGTGACATATCATGAGCCAATCGTATATCAGTTCCCATTGGCCAATCAAACCACCGACATTAACTTCAGTTGACTTTAATCTTTTACACGAATGACCAGAGCCCATCGTTGAGAAGAGACGGGAGAACAAGGAGCCAGATGTTTCACCGGATGTAGAAATCTAAAGCATCTGGTTAGAATTCCCACTACCCACCAAATATGATGAGGAGAAGAAGCCCAGTGGCCTGCAGTGGGAGAGTATGGAGCGAGATGAAACTGGGCCAACATTCTGCAGATTTTCTCATCGAAGAAAAGCCCAACCTCAACACAGTTTTCTATTCCCAAAACTACAATCTGTTACAAACAGAGCGCAATAAGTTTTGTAGGCGTGACCCTTTACAAAAAATTTCAAAATCGTGTTGTTTACAAGGAGGGAGAATTTGTACACTTTACAGATTAGGTGTACCCTAACGGAAATATACAAATACACGCTAGGATCTCGCTAGCTCGTGTTTGGCTCTGGCCACCTCCTTGCTTGTTCTGCCCACTTTGCTTCATTTGATCCATTGAAAATGACACAGACTAACTCTTGGGTTAGTTATAAATATCTTTGGTAGAACCAGTCCGACTACAGGGTTTTGACTGGATGGGATACAGCCTTTGTCAGATTTGACTTTTCGTAGCAGGTTAGAACTAACATAGCAGGTTAGGAAAACTAGGTTAATGTTAGGAAAAGGGTTAGTTAAAATGCAACAACAAAAAATAGTGACTTCAATTTAACAAAAGCTGTATCCCTTCTAGCCATGACCCGACTAGAGTGCAGCAGACACTTACTAGACTAGTTGGGAACATGACTCAGTTTGTCAGAACCATAGCAACAGTGTTCTAGAATGTGTTGAAACATGGCCACTCCTCTTTCACGGCAACAATAGGCCCTAGTCTAAATCCTATTCATGGGTTGCATGTTTCGTCAAAACATTGTTTTGAAAGTTTGTTTTAGGACTAATGCCCAGCTGAGCATTTAGACTCAATGGGTGCTGATTTGGGATGCACGATATATCGGTAAGCATATCGGAATCGGCCGATAATCGCTAAAAATTGCAAAATCGGCATCGGCCCGATGTCTAGTTTAAAGCCAATGTGCAAAACCGATGTCAAAGCTGACATGCATACATATATAAACGTAGGTATTTATTTAACTAGGCAAGTTAATTAAGAACAAATTCTTATTTTCAATGATGGCTTCAGAACAGTGTGACCCTTTACCTGCCTTGTTCAGGGGCAGAACGACAGATTTTTACCTTGTCAGATCGGGGATTCGATCTTGTAACCTTTCGGTTACTAGTCCAACGCTCTAACCACTAGGCTACCTGCCGCCCTGTATATAGTGCTACACGTGCAACACAGCACTCCTAACCTAGCCCACAATGTCTGCTGTGTGGATCGAGCAGTCAACAAGTCCAGCAGTCATTTAAAAAGAGTAAGAACATTTCAGCGAGAAAACTCAAAGGCCAAATCCATTAAAGCCAAGATAATGGAATTCATTGCCCTTGACAATCAACCGTTCTCTGTCGTGGATGTTGGCTTTCGCCGACTGGTCGGGCACCTCGAGCCCCAGTACACACTACCAAGTAGGCAATATTTTTCAGATGTTGCCCTACCGGAGTTACACAGTATTGTTGAAACTATCATCTATGAGCTACTTGCTATGGGTGTCACTGCTATTAGCTTTACGACTGACATTTGGACCAGCGATGTCAGCCCCATGAGCATTATGAGTCTGACAGCACAGTGGTCGACGAGGACTACGTACTGAGGAAAGCCATATTGCATGCTCAAGAATGTGCTGGTTCTCATTCCGCTACTGCCATTTCAATGGCATTTGAGAACATGTTTGAAACATAAACACTCCTAGCTCCATTCGAACAACTGACTGGAGAAATAAGCTCAACTGTGTCTGCAGCAGACGTGATACCCTGTCATGGCATTGAAACGCCTGCTCAACAAAAATGCCAACACAGAACGTGGGGTTAACTTGGAAAATTACTCTACTAGAGGCTGTGAACAAGCGATTCGGTGGCATTCTCTCTGAGCCTCTACTGTGTCGCCACCATGCTTGATGCTAGGTACAAGGACCGCTACTTCGATGTAGACAAGGAACAGGGTTTACGTGAAATGTTAGACAGCTAGACAGCGCACCGAGGAAGAGAGGCCACGGACAGACAGAGCTGAAACTTAACTGCTTGACATGTGTGATGAAATCCTGGTTGAGACTGAACAAATGAACAACGAAACAGCACAGCAAGTGAGTGAGTGAAAGAAATAGGCTTTAATTATGTTTCTGGTAATGGGGACATACGTAAATGGCAACAAAATAACTTTTTGGTCAGTGTTTGTGTTTCAACTATTTAACTGTACTAGAATGCTTAAAAGGACGGTAACATTTTAAGATATCGGTATAGTTCTTTTTGGCAAGGAAAATATTGGATATCGGTATTGGCCAAAAATGTCATATCGGTGCATCACTAGTGCTGATGAAGATTTAGGGAAAAGTGCATTACTGTGGCTTGGAAACACTGACATTTCAAAAGGAGGCAAATAATTAGTAGGAAAAGCTTTTGTCATCATTGTTATGTCGCCAGATTTCGTTTTGATACAGTATAACTAACTAGCTAGCTAAGATTGAGGGGAGAGCACATTTCCAGAGGTCAGGACACTCACGCTTCTGTGTTAAGCTGATGGTGGTGTTGAGTACTGCAGCAGTATTACAGTGATAAGGACACACACACACACACACACACACACACACACACACACACTGGATATGTCTTGACCTTTCCAGGGGTCAGGGTGATGGTGTTGAGTAGTACAGCAGTATTACAGCTATAAGCGTCACACTAGGCAGGAGCTAGCAGCAGCATACTCTGAATCATTCCAGCTTACACAGATTTAACATACACCATCTGTTCCAATCAACCACGCTGGATAGAGCCGGGCTATCCCTTACACAACTTTATATCACAAACAAACGCATATTAGTGCGCAGTCGCACACTGTACAAGTGCACAATACACACACATAGCGTTTCCCCTCGCTCACATAATGAAACAGGCTTGTCAGTCCCTTGCTGCTAACACATTCACCTGAGAGTAAACAACAAAGTCATCATGGCCAAATAACAACACATGGCACTGACTGACTACTGCAGGTTATTGACCTCTGTGTTACACAGCCTATTACATTACATTATTATAAACAAGGGAATTTAGAAACATTAGCTTGCACCATAGGTATACTACAGTAGCTAAGAGGATGTGCTGTCACAGCTAGGCCTATATTTCAGGCTAAATCGCAAATTCTTGCTAGACTAGCTCTGGTGAGAAGCAGCATACTAGCCGGGTATCATCTGAGACACAACCTACAGAATGTTACTCAGACACCCTAACTGAGGAATGAACATTATACCGCAAACACTCTTGATTGTTAGACCCGCCTGGTATTCAGTCAAGCAGGGTCTTTATACTACTAACAACAGCAGGGATAAGGAGGCCTCTCCTCATTCACAAGGTGCCTGGCTGCTAGCAGACGTCCTTGACTCGACACACACACACCCGTAATGGTGTTAAAGGGCCCATATGAGCGGGCCTGTGCTAGGGTTATCAGAGCACCAGCGTCACAGTGGAGCCGCCAGGGAACAATCACTGTCTGAATATAGGGACAGACAGGTAGGCCAAGTTATGATATGGCTACTGGCTAGCCCCCTCTACTTTGAAAGAGGCTAACCTTATCAGGGCTACAGACAGACAGACAGACAGACAGACAGACAGACAGACAGACAGACAGACAGACAGACAGACAGACAGACAGACAGACAGACAGACAGACAGACAGACAGACAGACAGACAGACAGACAGACAGACAGACAGACAGACAGACAGGACAGACAGACAGGACAGACAGACAACAGACAGACAGACAGACAGACAGACAGACAGACAGACAGACAGACAGACAGAACAGACAGACAGACAGACAGACAGACAGACAGACAGACAGACAGACAGACAGACAGACGAGACAGACAGACAGACAGACAGACAGACAGACAGACAGACAGACAGACGCAGACAGACAGACAGACAGCACAAGACAGACAGACGAGACAGACAGACAGACAGACAGACAGACAGACAGACAGAGACAGACAGACGACAGCAGACAGACAGACAGACAGACAGAACAGACAGACAGACAGACAGACAGACAGACAGACAGACAGACAGACAGACAGACAGACAGACAGACAGACAGACAGACAGACAGACAGACAGACAGACAGACAGGGACTAGTGGGAGAGAATACAAAACGACAGCTCACCAGCCACAACAAAACAACTCGTCACAAATTATGCTTGTCTTCTGTGATAATGTACGGTAGCAAGAAGGTTCAGGAAAACCATTCCAACAGAAAGGGCTCAGATGTTTTAATAAAACTCCTCTCTGCCCACCATAGCCTCAGACAGCTGTGAAGTGTCTGCCCTATAGCTGCCTGTAGTCATGCCTGGCTGTCCTGTCTCTCATACACTCCACTGTATAATGTCCACCATTCAACACGACAGTCCTCCCGGGACCCTAATCGTCCTCCAATGACCCAAATTAAGAAGAAATAGTGTGCAAATCTAGATGTATTCTCATAACTCGCAACCCACCTCAAGTGCCCAGGGCCCACTTTGGCTCCCAAACCATAGTTTAACAAACCCTAAGCTAGGGTTATTAAACCACTACAGGGTTAACTTCTATTACTTACAGACTGAGCTACCTGACCCACTACTCCACTGACTTAGAGCCTCCACTCCTCAGTATACTACTGTACCAGACTAGACTACAGAATAGTGGAGACTGGAGAGGATGACACAGGTGTTCACAAACACAAACTATCACAGGACAAGAGCTGAGGGTTCCATACAAGAGCTGAGGGTTCCAGACTGAAGCAGCACAAAGCATTCCTTGTAGACTCCCTAAAAAAGAAAATCAGTTGTAGGACATTGCACAACTCCCTGCCACATGAAGTTAGCCCATGCCCAGTATGTCAGTGAGGCAGGCATACAGGTTTCACTTCCCTCCCTTACCACAGCCCCTGTGACCAATGGCAGTGACTGAGGGGTTAGGGGGTAATCAATCAAATGTATTTTATGAAGTCCTTTTTACATCAGCCGTTGTCACAAACTGCTATACAGATACTCAGCATAAAACCCCAAACAGCAAGCAATGCCGATACAGAAGCACAGTGGCTATGAAAGACTCACTGGAAAGGCAGGAATGTAGGAAGAAACCTAGAGAGGAATCAGGCTCTAAGGGGTGGCCAGTCCTCTTCTGGCTAAGAGGTCAGGGGTTAGCGAATGTATGTTTCAACTTTGTCAGCAGCACAGCCCCCTTGGCCCCCAGGACAGTCAGGAGTTACTGACATTGGGCAAGGGGTTAGGGTTTAATGAGTGAGGGGTTAGTAATTGAGAGATTAGCTCAGCACATTAAAAAGCTCTCCCCTGAGAAAGTGAGTGGAGCTCCCAGAGGGGAGTGAGGGAGCTGGGCTGAGCGGGGCTGGGAGGCCTCAGTCAGGCCTCAGTATGATGGATACTGGGCTCCGTGCTCCTCCTGCTCCCATAGAACTGCACTGTGACCTGGACCAGTTAAAGTTCCCTATTAGGGTGACCTTAGACTGATGCAGGCCGCGCGTGCGTGCGTGGCGGAGCAGTTCTGATGGACTGACGCCTCCCTGTCACTAAGCCTTGATTAAGACATACTAATGAGATTTAGCTGTGAGAGAAACACATATCCTTGAGAGTGCATATTACACTGTAAGACCAGTTACTCCACAACAGCCAGCTCCCTTCAGTCAGGCTGGCTACTGTGCTCCAGGTTGTGTTCAGGTTGTGACTGGTTAACTCTAAAGGTTAGAGACAAGAATGCTGTTTTATACTGGGGTGTGATATCTAGCACAACACAATGCCCTCTTTCTTCCATAACATCCCAGATTAACTGGAGACAATGTGCCATCAGCCACAACTTAAACTTACCCCAGTGAGGTCATATAGACCTGCAAGTAATCAGAGCGTTGGGCCAGTAAATGAAAGGTTGCTGGATCGAATCCCCGAGCTGACAAGGTAAAAATCTGTCGTTGAACTGCCCCTGAACAAGGCAGTTAACCCACTGTTCCCCGGTAGGCCGTCATTGTAAATAAGAACTTGTTCTGAACTGACTTGCCTAGTTTATATATATATATATATATATATATATATATATATATATATATATATATATATATATACATACATACA
Organism: Salvelinus sp. IW2-2015; assembly: GCF_002910315.2. Taxonomy (NCBI): domain Eukaryota; kingdom Metazoa; phylum Chordata; class Actinopteri; order Salmoniformes; family Salmonidae; genus Salvelinus; species Salvelinus sp. IW2-2015. The sequence goes on from NC_036870.1 coordinate 21,398,948, forward strand.
TACATACATACATACATACACACATATATACATGTATACATACATACATACATACACATTAGGAGAGTGACTGACTATAAGCAATAGAGCTATAAAATACCTCTCCCAGCAGGGACCTAGGAGATATAGTCTAACATTAGATTAGGCCTACCACACCGGGCAGAGAGACACACACCATAGGTCTCCAACATAGGAAGGGCCTTAATACTAGGGTAAAACTGTTGGATATTGACATGGTAGATAGGCCTAGTTACCAGAGAACTGTAGGGGCCTATATAGAGAGAGTTGCTTTATAAGCAGTTATAACTATATTACCGGTAAGTAGTCTAGTCAAACAGACCAGGCTCAATGGGTGTAGAGCATTATCTTTAGATAAAACCCTTGGAGTGGAAAACACTGTCAGTTGAGACAATACAGATTAGAGTAATGAGAAGTACTGCTGAACTAACACAACTCCCAATTCCACATGACAGGCAGTCATATGTTCTTCACACATCCATTTCAGACACTGGTCTGATCTGGATAGAAACTTGACTAGCCCCATTTAAAGGAACAGGAAGTGGTGCTAGATAGAAACTCTTACTTATTACCACTTTGATGAAAACTGTAGCTACTTTGCATGTAGTTAGCTAGCTAAATTAAATACCATAGGAAATGTAGTTGCAGCCGCATAGGCATAATATGAACACATAGCTAGCCTACATAACAGATTTTATGACAGAAGGTACCAGAAACTTGACTGGTGACAGTTCCAGGTGTAAGCCAGATAATGTAATAATGGGGACAGACAGACTAAACGTCACGTATTTCCCAAAATGTAGCTGGCCAACATCAAAATGGATGGCTAATGTTACACACTGAACAGGGCAAAACAGTAACAAGTAACTACTTAGATAGCTGTAAGTTGGTCAAATATGTCAAATCAGAAAGACACATAGCTAGTTAGCTAACTCTGATAAGGTTGTGCTATAACATTAGTTAACGTTACTAATTAACATTAATAAAGTTAGCTAACGTTACTAGTATTTAGCAGGCTAAGTTATATTACTAGGAAGCAAATGGGGCAATTGGCATCGATGTTGCTAGCCACCTAGCCCAAGAATGTACTATTGAATGGGCTAGCCACCACCTAACTAGCCAGTTAGTTAATAACTACTTTGGGACGCGCACATTCCATTCTCACCTGAATCAGTTGAGCTGAAGAGATTCTCCTGTTAGCAACGTCGTTACTCATAATAATGTAAACGCATAACGTTGGTTATTCCACCTAGCCAGAGAGCTAATTCCAGCACGGTATTGTCACCAATGATAACTTCAGCTCATCGTATTAGCTATCTAATCCTGGACTAACTGACAGAGCAAGGAGTTTTCAAAACAGACAAGCCTGTCGGTGCTCATCGTCCAATGTTTACCTGTGGTCGGATGCTAAATTGTTAGCTAGCTGTTTGGCTGCTGTCACTCAACGCTGTCACTGCCCAGCGCGGAAAACAAACTATAGACTCGCCTGAAGCGAGTATGAACTTACCTCTGCAAACATCGTTTACAATGTTGTAGATGTCGTAGCTTGGGCTAAACCCGCCACATTGTACAAGGCACAAATATATGGATTTTCTGGTTTAAAAGCGGTTGTATCTCCACTCTCCGTAGTCTCTTCGGAGAGTCGCCATGTTGCACAAGCTTTACGTCTCGGGCACCCCTTTTCTCGACGTCGCTCTCTGATTGGCTGAAAATGGTTATGATGCCAGCAACACACCCGTGACTGAGTGTTGCTGAATTCTACAAACATTCTCATCTACTACTTTAACAATTGCGACTGAGCCAAATACTTTCTCTGAAACACATAATCAACATTTATGATTGTATGTTATATTCGGTGGGGAAAGTTAACTTAGATTGTTTGCTACTGTTTTGCAGATAGGCGGGCCCACAACATTGTTTGATGGACTGCATACACGACAGCTGCCTATGAAAATGTAGTAAAGCCTATCTCTCTCTCAACATAAAATCAATTAAAGTTACAAATAACTATCAAGTGCATGATTGACAAGTGGTTGACCGCCAGAGGAAGCAGGTGGGAGCTATAGGAGGACGGGCTCATTGTAATGGCAGAAATTGAATAAATGGAACAGTATCAAACATATGGAAACCACATGTGGTTCCATGCCAGCCTCTGTTGACAACTAGCCATCTAACCTGCAGAGCGAGAGAATCACATGATTGACCAGTGACTGACCAGTTACCACATAGATGCATTATTCAGGGTCCCATTGGTAACATTGGCTATACCTTACACCTTTGTATGCTGGCACTAGAGAGAGAGAGGAGAGAGAATCCAGAAAAAAGCTGTTCAATTCTAGCACCACCTAAAAGGAAGCGATTCCCAAACCTTCCATAACAAAGCCATCACCTACAGAGAGATGAACCTGGAGAAGAGTCCCCTAAGCAAGCTGGTCCTGGGGCTCTGTTCACAAAACACAGCAACATAATTAGGATAATTAGGACAGCAACATAATTAGACCCAACCAAATCATGAGAAAATATAATTACTTGACACATTGGAAAGAATTTACAAAAAAACAGAGCAAACTAGAATGCTATTTGGCCCTAAACAGAGAGTACACAGTGGCAGAATACCTGACCATTGACCCAAATTTAAGGAAAAACTGAGCTGCATCTCCTGACCTCCTGCCAAATGTATGACCATATTAGAGACACATATTTGCCTCAGATTACACAAATCCACAAAGAATTTAAAAACAAACCCAATTTTGAAAAAACTCCCATATCTATCTCACATATCCACAGCAGCAAGATTTGTGACCTGTTTCCTCAAGACAAGGGCAACCAGTGAAGAACAAACACCATTGTAAACACAACCCATATTTATGTTGATTTATTTTCCATTTTGTACTTAAACTATTTGCACATTGTTACCACACTGTATATAGACATAATATGACATTTGAAATACATGTATTATTTTGGAACGTTTGTGAGTGTAATGTTTTCTGTTCATTTTTATTGTTTATTTCACTTTTGTTATTATCTACTTCACTTGCTTTGGCAAAGTTAACATATGTTTCCCATGCCAATAAAGCCCTTGAATTGAATTGAATTGAATTGAGAGAGAGAGTCAGAGAGAGACAGAGAGAGTCAGAGAGAGAGAGAGAGAGAGAGAGATCATAGAGACAGAGAGATGCGCAACACAATTAGACTCAACTAAATCATGAGAAAACAAACATATAGTTTCTTGACATATTGGAAAGTATTAACAAAAAAACTGAGCAAACTAGAATGCTATTTGGCCCTAAACAGAGAGTACACAGTGGCAGAATACCTGACCACTGTGACTGATCCAAAGTTAAGGAAAGCTTTCACTATGTACATAGTCAGTGAGCATAGCCTTGCTATTGAGAGAGGCTGCCGTAGGCCGACCTGGCTCTCAAGAGAATACAGGCTATGTGCACACTTCCCACAAAATGAGCTGGAAACTGAGCTGCACTTCCTAACCTCCTGCCAAATGTATGACCATATTAGAGACACATATTTCCCTCAGATTACCCAGCCCACAATTTTTTTTTAAACCAATCCAATTTTGATAAACTCCCATATCTATTGGGTGAAATACCAGTGTGCCATCACAGCAGCAAGATTTGTGACCTGTTGCCACAAGAAAAGGGCAACCAGTGAAGAACAAACACCATTGTCAATACAACCTATATTTATGTTTATTTATTTTCACTTTTGTACTTTAACTATTTGCACATTGTTACAACACTGTATATAGCCATAATATTACATGTTATTTTGTGAGTGTAATGTTTACTGTTACATTTTTATTGTTTTTTTCACTTTTGTTTATTATCTATTTCACCTGCTTTGGCAATGTAAACATATTTTTCCCATGCCAATAAAGCCATGTAAATTTTATTTAATTAATAGAGTGAGGATGCTTACCTCTTTCCAGGTGGGCAGGGCCCCAGCAGGTTCACACAGTAAGCAGGGGTGGAGTTGAATATAGTCCCAGGCTCTGCTGCCAGCCCCAGGGAGGTAAGCCACACACTAATTAGCGTCAAAGTAGATGTCATGCAAAACAACAAATCCCTACATGCTCCTGCACGTCATCTCTAGCTAACACCTTTGCTAACATGTATTCTGTCAATTTAAAACTTGCACAAGACAGTTCACAGAATTGTCAATTTAAAGAAATGTAGCCAATTTATTCATTACTACATTTAGCTAACATTAGATAGTTAATCCCTTAGATTCTTACCTTTGCCTCGATTCAGCAGTCTCGTCCAGATCATCATGGCATGTGTAGTTCTTTATGACACCCACATTAGCAACAAATTAGCATTTAATTTTGGGGGGATAAATACAGACAAATACATTGATAAAAGTCACCATATCCTAGAGAGATTTGCACAGTTCAAAGCATCACACCAGTGTCAGTCTAAATGAAACACAGCCCTTATTTGAAGTGTTTCTAAAATCCCCTATGGGAAAAATTAATGGTGAAAAAACGATTGAAACGAATTCCCTGTTTGACCGTTAGGTTTTATGGGTATTACGACTCATACTGTGGTACTGTAATGAGTCCGTCTCCAATTTTCTTCTTCTACTATTTCTATGAGTTGTCAAACAAACTGAAAGGGTGCACACTGCCACCTAGAGTGTGTTGTTTGCACAGGTATAAAGCCAAGGTTGGTGATTTACTGCTACCTGGAGTTAGGAATATTTCCTCACGAGTATAATTCATTGGCTGATCCCTCCTGGTGACCTGGGTCCGTATCCACAAAGTGTCTCAGAGTAGAACATTTGTCTTAAGTGCTGAGAATAGAGACATTTTACTCATACTCTTATTGGTAAAAAAAAACTAAACAATGCATGAAGCCTCTTTAGTCACAAGAGTCCCACCTAGTCGACAGATATTTAGGACACCTCATGCCTATACATTTGGCAAATGAAGGCATCTAGGGGTTCTGTTAACTTTGATTGAGTTTGATGAAAATTATAGACCTTTCAAATGTTTTATGCAGCATTATTGGCAAGTGACTTGATACCTACTGTGTCAAAGCGATTTAGAGTTGTTTAAACAGGAGTGACGAGTGTGTTGATATAACTGTAATATTGTCCAAATTCCACTTGTAACAACCATCAGAATTGGTTAAAAAAAAGGTTATGCATGCCAACATATTAGATAATAATTAAGAGATAATAATTAAGAGTAGGCAAAGTGATTGTGTCAGGCAAAAATTACATCAAACGTTTTTCCATTGCAACATTTGATGTACAGTCACATTCACTGTGGTTGTCTGAAGCGTGCTATAGAGTTCACAGCTGGCGATGTCTTACCGTGATTGGTTATTTCCCATCATTTGCAACAATGTCAATGAGCGTCATCCTGATCTTTGTTTTACCTCAAGTTGTCGTGGGATAGCCTAGTGGTTAGAGCATTGAGCCAGTAACTGAATGGTTGCTGGTTCAAATCCCTGAGCTGACATGGTAAAAATCTGTCATTCTGCCCCTGAACAAGGCAGTTAACCCATTGTTCACCAGTAGGCTGTCATTGTAAATAAGAATGTGTTCCTAAAAATGACTTTCCTGGTTAAATGTATTCCTGGCTCAAAGTTTGTCTGGGCACATAATCCTAAAACCTGCTGGGAGTTGTTGTTGTCTTAAAAGAGGTTTTAACAGGATTCCTAGGACCTTTTCTGAGATGTAGTTGACTACTTAAAAATGGTGAAAGTTCTCAGTGGCGCTGCCCATTCTTTTGGGCACTAGAGTCCTCTATCTATCTCTATGGTGTAAACCCTGAAGGTTGAAAATAATAAACTTGCAAACATAGATATATGAAAAAAACTGGTAAGGGGGTAGGAATACCACAAATCTTCAGGGATTGTTTGGGGAATGTTTTTTAGGACAACCTCAGGACAATGTTAGGATAACCTCAGGACAATATTAGGACAATCTCAGCTGAGTCTGAATGGAGCACAGTGCAGGGATAATCCTGCAAGGCTTTACTTTACTAAAATGAGGCTTCTCTTTTTCTTTGAATACTTTTATTGAAGACAGGGGGGTTGCCGTAGCAGGATATAAAGCAATATGAAGGAGAGGAAAACGGAAGAGAAAGAGAGGAAGAGAATATAAAGGTGGAGAAAAACAGAGGAGAAAAAATATGTCTGTTTTTTTTCATCTGAGTTGACTTCACAGGCCAGCTTTTTGTGTCTCCAGTTTCAGGCTGTGTGTGTGTTGTGGTGGGGATGGAGGAGAACCAAACAACAGGAGCAGAGAGAGAAATAGCTCTGCATCTCCTGAGGAAGGAGGAGATCATTTCTCCTCTCCCCCTCACCCACCCAGTCTCAAATCCTTCACCATTTCTCCCCCCTCTCCCCCCTAAGACCTCTGCTGTCACACAGCAGTCTGCAGCTCACACACACACACACACACACACACACACACACACACACACACACACACCACACACACACACACACACACACACACACACACACACACACACACACACACACACACACACACACACACACACCGATCTAACTCAGAAAGTAGGGGAGGGTTTAGGAAACGAGCTCAATATTTATATTTTTCTTTCTGTCTTTTCCTCTCTACCTCCCGCCACTTTCTCCATCTTTCTGTCTCTCTCTCTTTGCTCCCTCTCTCTATCTTTCCTTTATTCTACAGACACACACTGGGAGGAGAAACATTACAACATTTTATCTACAGTCACATTCAATGCGTTGTATGAAGCGTGCTATTTAGAGTTCACAGCTGGCAACTGGTTATTCCCAATCATTTGCAACAATGTCAGTGAGCGTCATCACTATCTTTCATCTGTCGTGATTATCAGCTGACATAAACTTTTAGGAGTTGATTTACTCCTAGCTCTAATTTTGTCTGAGCTGTGTCTTCATCATCCTAAATCCGACTCTGAGCTGGGAGTTTTTTTTGTCTTAAAACAGGTTTTAACAGGATTCCTAGGACCTTTTCTGAGATGCTTTGGGCCCTGATACAGGGCCTGATCTTAATGAGCCCTTGTTTCCTTTGAAATGGGGTCTGTTTGAATAGACTAAAATAAACACCTTTAATGAGTAAAATAACAAACATGCAATGCTAGCTCCATTATGGTGGCACAGTGGACTAATTCCATGTATAGAGCACAGGAGATCATTGATTTGATTCTCACTGATGCCGTGCCACAATAAATGTTTGTATGATTAATGCCTAAGAAAATTAATTTCCATGTCTTCTATCTGTGATTGGAGTTCAAAAAGGTTAGCCCAAACTAAGCTAGCAGTGTTATTAAAAGTCTTATTTAAACATATTCTCAGAACGTTATTTAATTACTTTCAAATAACCTATAATTTCCATTCTCAGAAAGTTAATAAAACCTTCCAGGAGAACTTTCAGGGAATCTCCCTGTAACCTAAAAATTCACAGAACAGGTGACATTTTCACTTTCGTTCTCAAAATGTTCGGGTTCACTGGTCAGGAAACGTGTAGCTTTGTTCCCAGAACAAATGAGAAACCAAACACTTACGTTCCCACAACTTCCAAGGAACCAAATGTGCTAGCTGGGATATGACCTATTCTGCACCATTGTACTAAAAGACAAGCCAGGGAGAATATTAGCTATTCTGTTCTATAGGAACAGATGAGGGTAAACAGCAGTTTTTCCATAGCCTAAGTTTAGCTGTTTATTTTGCTTTGTTCTAAGGTATGCGGCTAAGTGATTCTGACCCCCCTTCTGGGACCCCGGCAGAGTGGATCAGGTTTAAAAGCAAGCCGGCCAAGGGAGCTCACAGGGCGGTTCCAAGGGCAGGTCCAACATTGGAGGTGCGTGGAGGAGAAAGGCGCAGAGAGTGAACCCCACGTGAGTGCGCGCACACACACACACTCATACACACACACACACACACACACACACACACACACACACACGACTAACGAACACCATCACACAGCCTACCTAACAACCAACTCAAAAAAACAAACACACACCTACACACACACACACATCACACACAACACACACACACACACACACACACACAACACACACACACACCACACACACACACAGGGCCCAAACTTATACTTTGTCATAGTTAAACATTAATGTCCTTTAATAATTATGCAAATTAGCAATTTGCTGACAATCACAGAAAGCTTTTAGGTTGAGGTTGTATCCTGTATAGACACAAAAACCTTTTAAGTTGAGGTTGTATCCTTATAGACACAATAAACCTTTTAAGTTGAGGTTGGTATCCTGTATAGACACATAAAATCTTTAAATTGAGGTTGGTATCCTGTATAGACACAAAAACCTTTAAGTTGAGGTTGTATCCTGTATAACACAGAAACCTTTTAAGTTGAGGTTGTCTATCCTGTATAGACACAGAAAACCTTTTAAGTGAGGTTTTGTATCCTGTATTAGACACAGAAACCTTTTAAGTTTGAGGTTCTGCGGTATCCTGTATAGACAGCCGCAAAACTGGTGTTACTGGAAACTTCAATAATAAATGTAGCATGGGCAGTAGGCCTATACAGTGCCTTCAAGTGTAATTCATACCCTATGACTTATTCCACATTTTGTTGTGTTTCAGCCAGAATTCAAAATGGATTAAAATCGATTTTTGGTTTTTCTCTCACCATCTACACATAATACCCCATAAATGACAAAGTGAAAACACGTTTTAGAATTTTTTTTACATTTTGAAAATGAAGTACATAAATGTCTCATTTACATAAATGTTCACATCCCTGGGTCAATACTTGTGTAAGCACCTTCGGGCAGCGATTACAGAGTCTTTCTGGGAAAGTCTAAGATGTGCAACATTTGCCCATTATCTTTGCAAAATTCTTCCTAGCCTCTAAAAGTGTGTTTGATTATTGCTAGTCAACCATTTTCAGGTCTTCCATAGATTTTCAAGTAGATTTAAGTCAAAACTGTAACTCGGCCACTCAGAAACATTCACTGTCTTCTTGTAAGTAACTCCAGTGTAGATTGCCTGTGTTTTTAGGTTATTTCCTGCTGAAAGGTGAAGGTGAAGTGGAATTCATCTCCCAGTGTTTGTTGGTAAGCAGACTGAAGTTTGCCTCTAGGAGTTTTGCCTGTGATTAGCTTTCTTTTTACCTGGGAAAACTCCCATCCTTAACGATTACAAGCATACCCATAACCTCCCTGGTCTTTGTGGTAGAATCTGTGTTTGAAATTCACTGCTCGACTGATGGACCTTACAGATAATTGTATGTGTTTGTAAAGAGATCATGTTAAACACTCTTTTAGTCAATGCAACTTATTATGTGACTTCTTAAGCAAAGTTTTACTCCTGTACTTATTTAGCCTTTGCCATAACAAAGGGGTTTGACATACTTATTGACTCCAAGACATTTCAGCTTTTCATTTTTTATTTAATTTGTAAATATTTTGAAAAAACAGAATTCCATTTTGACATTATTGAGGTATTGTGTATGGCCAGGGACCAAAACATCTAAATGTAATCAATTTTAAATTCACGCTGAATAACACAATAAAATATGGAAAAAAGTCAAAGGGTGTGATACTTCTGAAGGGACTGGATTGCCATTAGGTGGCGTACTCTCTCCTATAAAAGGAGGAGGGATAAGTTGCTGACCCGGGCATTCCACACACCCACCCACCCACCCACCAACAAAACCACAAACCACAAACACACACACTGGGGTCTGACGAGGTAACTTTTCCCTAAGTGGTAAATCCAGAGGAGGCTGGTGGGAGGATTATAGGAGAATGTGCTTATTGTAATGGCTGGAGTGGTATATATGGAACGGAGTCAAACATGTGGTTTCCATATGTTTGATGTGTTTGATACCGTTCCATTGATTCCATGCCAGCCATTCCAATGAGCCCGTCCTCCTATAGCTCCTCCCACCAGCCTCCTCTGGGTAAATCTCTCGAATCACCCTCCTACCCAACATTTTTATCTCTACCCTGAAACCCTCTCATGCAATTAGCACCTCGATAGATACATTAACATGAGAAGTAAATCTGTCCCTATCTGGATCCCTTTATTATGCACAGACTAACCCCGTTGGGTTGAATCCTGTTGTTCCCTCCCCTAACCCACATATTTTTTTCTAACATCAGTTAAGTTTTCTAATCTCTTGAAAATCAACCCAGTTTTACCTATTAAAACAAAACAACTGTTTTTGTTGTTGCTCTGGCACACATTATTTCACTTGGGATAATGTTAATAACACATTTCTACAACACTATAAAAACAGCATAAATAGCTACTTGATATTAAATGTATATATGTTAACAACCATAGCCCCATTCTAAAACTTTATATTCCATAAATACATATGATATAACCAATGTAATCAATCTGATATCTGATCACTCAGATAGATCCTGATCAGCTGTTTACCAGTATAGGTCCGCCATGAACTGAATATCTGATCAATTAACCAATTAATCAATCAATCTGGTTCTGATCATCCTGATAGATCAGGTCAGGTGTTCTCTGACAGGTCCGTCATGAAGGAGTTGTAAACGATGCCAAGGTGAAGCATCAATCAAACTAACCAGTCTGATTAATCGACCTGGCTCTGATAACCCTGATGGATCTATGTGATCCTGATCAGGTCAAGTGTTCTCTAACAGGTCCGTCATGAAGGAGATGTAAACGATGGCGAGGCGGAGCGTCTCGATGCGTGACAGCCTCTTCTCGTAAGCAAAGGTTGGCACTTTTCTCCGCAGCTCGTCAAATGCCTCGTTGAGACTGAACATCCTCTTCCTCTCCCGGACGTTCGCCGCCTGACGCTGGCCCACATTGATCACACGCCTCCGCTTCGACCGCCCGGTGTGTGTGTCTGAGGTGTGTGTGTGAGATGTGTGTGAGAAAGAGCCTGGGCTGTAGTAGGTGTAGGCAGATGTGCTCCCTGTGGCCATCTCATGCAGTGGATGTCCGTGTCCGGTTTGTTCCCCCTCGCTTGTACCTGTTTCCCGGTGGCTCCCGTTAACATAGGAGAGGTTGTAGTACCGGCCCCGGTAGCCAGTGGCTGGGAGAAAGCTGTCCATGAGCTGTTTTGAACCCGAAGTGGACTTTGGGTGAATCTCCATGAGTTAATCACTGACAAAGTCATACAGTGCGAGTCCCCAAGACGGCCCTGCCTCTCCATTTATAACACACACACACACACGCACACGACACACACACACACACACACACAACACACACACACACACACACACACACCACACACACACACCACACACACCACACCCACACCAACCAACACAACACACACACACACACACACACACACACACACACACACACACACAAGTCTTCAAGGCTTCAGCAGCCTCTCTGTCTGGAGGGAGAGTTAATTTAATGAATATATAGTCCTGTTACTTTAGGAACTCAGTCAAGCACAATAATCTATAATCTGAGCCGTGACTAGATTAGGGTCTGGCTCCATGAAGGTAAACGCTCCAACACCATTCACTTTAAGCCTGATAATAACCGGACACAGTCGCCTGCCTTGGTTGTGGTGGAAGACATCAATCCTCCTACCGTTATTCCAGATTTTCAAATCCTATGTAGGCAGTTGGGGCCAAAGGATCATGAGTTTAATTTAAAAAGCGTAGTAAAATCTTTTAGCCAAAATATTGGATGAAAGACACACCAATCTTGTTTAATGTTCTTGTTATGATTTTTGAATAGATGTCTAGTCCACTCCCCACCTGACGTTTCCAAATCCTGTCAGGCTGCGAATGGGTGCGTTCCGAGGTCCTCTTTGGCTCGAGTCCAACCACCAAACCGTCATCTGTCCTGCTGTTTTAATAAATCCCTTCTCTCCTCTCCCCCAGCGCCACGCCTTTCATGTCCTTATACTTCTAAACGGAGTCCATTTCAGAAGTTAACTGTGAGCTGATCTCCATGGAAGTGAACTGAGCTGGGTAGGATAGGAGAGTAGTAGCCTAAGGTCGGGCTCACCATTTGATGTGTTGTTCGTCTGAACGCTTCAAGCTTTAATGAGGTAGTGAAGAGGAGAGCCAGTCCAGCCTGAGGATCATTCAGTCCTGTTTGCTCTCCTCTCTCTCCTTCGCTTCATAGGCTAAATAATGACACTTCTACCACTTACACAGGCCAGAGAGGGAAAGACACCAAATAGTACATTCCCAACTGTCGCTATCCTCCACAAGGCTTTCTGTTGCAAATTAGTGTAAATAGCTGCTCGTTCCCATGGTAGGAGGACAGTGTCCACACAACAGTATGGGCCTGGATGGGAAGCCAGAGAAGAGGAGATGAGGAGGAGAGGATAAGAGGTGGAGAGGAGAGAATGAAAGGACGAGAGGAGTGGAGGAAAGAGGGAGAGGAGGAAATAGGGAGAATAGACCAAAGGAGGAGAGGAGACCAGATGTGGAGAGGAGAGGCCAGAGTAAGACAGGAGAGGAGGAGAGAAGTACAGAAGGAGAGGAGAGAAAGAGAGAAGGCCAGGGTTTAACTAGGGGTCCTCGGGAATGGACCTTACTCACACTGGAACACTGTGGGAAATTTCATCATGACCTGGGGTGCAAACTCACAACCCTCTTCACAAAACTCACAACACTTCATACTAAAGAAGCAACATCATCCATACCACAGTCCCAGAAAAGCCATACAGTCTGGGTCTGGGGGAGCAACAGTACAACAGTGTGTGTGTGTGTGCAGTGGTGTAAAGTACTTACACCACTTAACTTTACTATTTATATTTTTGACTACTTTTACTTTTACTTCACTACATTCCTAAGAAAATAATGTACTTTTTACTCCATACGTTTTCCCTGACACCCAGAAGTACCCATTACATTTTGAATGCTTGTCAGGCTAGTAAAATGGTCCAATTCACACACTTATCAAGATAACATCCCTGGTCATCCCTACTGCCATCCCTGGTCACCCCCTGGCTATCCATCAATTTAAAAAAAACTATAAAATGATGCCGTCTGGTTTGCTTATTAATATAAGGAATTTGAAATTATTTAAACTTTTACTTTTAATATTTAAGTATATTTTAGCGATTACATTTACTTTTGATACTTAAGTATCTTTAAAACCAAATACTTTTAGACTTCTACTCAAGTAGTATTTTACTGGGTGACTTTTACTTGAGTCATTTTCTATGAAGGTATCTTTACTTTTACTACAGTATGACATTTGGGTACTTTTTCCACCACTGTGTGTGTGTGTGTTCAGGTGCATGTATGTCAGCACTCAAAGTTTAGTGGTTCTCCTTAATCTCTAACCCCTTCCCCAAGACCTGCCCCACACCTCTCTCTCTCACACACTCTGTCTCTCTCTCTGTCTCTCTCTCTCTCTGTTGTCCTGGTAGGCGGGTAAACGGTGACATTCCGGTGGTAGTCGTGGAAATGCTGTGAAAGCACAGCTGTACTAAGATATGAGGTAATCTCACCCTGGGGCTGCTGGGTAAATATTGGTCTTCAATAAGAAATAAAAAGGACACACACACACACACATATATATTAATACACTTGAAAAGCACATTTTAACCTGACCATCAGTCTGTATCAGTCTCTCTCTGTTTATTATCTATGCATAGTCACTTTAACTCTATCTACATGTACATATTACCTCAATTACCTCGACTAACCTGTATCCCAGCACGTTGACTCTGTACTGGTACCCCCTGTATATAGCCTCGCTACTGTTATTTTACTGCTGCTCTTTAATTATTCGTTATTTTTTACTTATCTATTTCTTACTTAACACTTATTTTTCTTAAAACTGCCTTGTTGGTTAAAGGCTTGTAAGTAAGCATTTCACTGTAAGGTTTGTAATATAATTTGACTTGATTTGATTTATTGACCCAGAGACTGCTGAGCTGTTTAGACAGTGGTCATCTCTAACTAATGACTACAGACTGGTCTTTCCTACCAGTGTGTGTCTGTAGAACTGAGACAAAGATAGAGAGAGGGAGCAAAGAGAGAGAGAGACAGAAAGATGGAGAAAGTAGCGGGAGGAAAAAGGAGACGGGGGAAGGGAAGGATGGTGAAGGATTTGAGACTGGGTGGGTGAGGGGGAGAGGAGAAATGATCTCCTCCTTCCTCAGGAGATACAGAGCTATTTCTGTCTCTGCTGCTGTTGTGTGGTTCTCCTCCATCCCCACCACAACACACACACAACCTCAAACTGGAGACACAAAAAGCTGGCCTGTGAAGCATCATGTCAACACAGACAGAAAATGTATGCATATTTTTTCTCCTCTGTTTTTCTCCACCTATATATTCTCTTCCTCGCTTTCTCTCCTGTTTACCTCTCCTTCAAATTGCTTCATATCCTGCTACGGCCACCCCCCTGTCTTAAATAAAAGTCTTCAAAGAAAAAGAGAAGCCTCATTTTAGCAAAGTAAAGCCTTGCAGGGTTATCCCTGCACTGTGCTCCATTCAGACTCAGCTGATGTTTCCCTAATGTTGTCCTGAGGTTATCCTAACATTGTCCTGAGGTTGTCCTAAAAAACTTCCCCCAAACAATCCCTGAAGGTTTGTGGTATTCCTACCCACAAAGACCCGGGCCCCTTCCCAGTTTTTTCAGATATTAATGAAGGGCAAGTTTATTATTTTCAACCTTCAGGGTTTAAACCATAGAGATAGATAGAGGACTAGTGCCCATAAGTCAGTTTTAGCATGGGCAGCGCCATTGAGGACTTTCACCATTTAAAGTAGTAAGCTAGGTGGGAATTCCCATGGGTTAAGGAAGGATCACATAATTCCATCCTGGGCCGGTATCAACAAAGCATCTCAGAAAAGGTCCTAGCAATCCTTTTAAAACCTGTTTTACAACAATAACAAAACAACTCCCAGCTCAGAGTAGGTTTTAAGATGATGTTAAGACACTGCCCAGACAAAGTCTGAGCCAGAAGTAAAATCAACTCATTAAAGTTTATCTCAGCTGGTAATCACAACAATTTGAGGTAAACCATTGGATGATGGGTAAGGCATCGCCAGCTGTGAACTCTATAGCACGCTTCAGACAACCACAGTGAACGTGACTGTACAGCAAATGTTGCAATGGTAAAACGTTTGATATAATTTTCGCCTAACACAATCACTTTGCCTACTCTTATTGCCTAATACACTATATATACAAAAGTATGTGGACACCCCTTCAAATGAGTGGATTTGGCAATTTCAGCCAAACCTGTTGTTTACAGGAGTATAAAATCGAGCACACAGCCATGCAATCTTGATAGACAAACATTGGCATTAGAATGGCCTTACTGAAGAGCTCAGTGACTTTCAACATGGCACCAAATTTCTGCCCTGCTAGCAAAGTAGTAGGCCACAGAAGCTCAAAGAACGGGACCGCCAAGTGCTGAAGCGCATAGCATGTAACAATCTCCTGTCCTCTGTTGCAACACTTCCTACCGAGTTCCAAACTGCCTCACGTCATGGTTGTTTAAAGCAGAATTTTGACAATATTACTGTTATATCAACACACTCATCACTCCCGTTTAACAACTCTGGATTGTTTTGGCACAGTAGGTATCAAGTCACTTGTTGATAATCTTGCATACAATGTTTGAAAGGTCTATCATTTTCATTGAACACAATCCAAAGTAACATAAGCCCTTCCTGCCTTCAGTAATTGAACACTGGAGTGATAGATGTGCAGAAGGGGAATGTGCAAGTAGAGATACTAGCGAGTCTTTACCTAGCAAAGACTTATAGATGACCTGGGGCCAGTGGGTTTGGCGACAAATATGAAGCGAGGGCCAGCCAACGAGAGCATACAGGTCGCAGTGGTGGGTAGTAATGGGGCTTTGGTGACAAAACGGATGGCACTGTGATAGACTACATCCAATTGGCTGAGTAGAGTGGTGGAGGCTATTTTGTAAATGACATCACCGAAGTCAAGGATCAGTAGGATAGTCAGTTTTACGAGCGTATGTTTGGCAGCATGAGTGAAGGAGGCTTTGTTGCGAAATAAGAAGCCGATTCTAGATTTAATTGTGGATTGGAGATGCTTAATATGAGTTTACAGTCTAACCAGACACCTAGGTATTTGTAGTTGTCCACATATTCTAAGTCAGAACTGTCCAGAGTAGTGATGCTGGAAAGGGCGGGCGGACGCGGGCAGCAATCAGTTGAAGAGCATGCATTTAGTTTTACTTGCATTTAAGAGCAGTTGGAGGCCACGGAAGGAGAGTTGTATGGCATTGAAGCTCGTCTGGAGGTTAGTTAACACAGTGTCCAAAGATGGGCCAGAAGTATACAGAATGGTGTCATCTGTGTAGAGATGGATCAGAGAATCACCAGCAGCAAGAGCGACATCATTGATGTATACAGAGAAAAGAGTCTGCCAAGAATTTAACCCTGTTGCACCCTCATAGAGACTGCCAGAGGTCCGGACAACAGGCCCTCTGATTTGACACACTGAACTCTATCTGAGAAGTAGTTGGTGAACCAGGTGTGGCAGTCATTTGAGAAACCAAGGCTGTTGAGTCTGCCAATAAGAATGTGGTGATTGACAGAGTCGAAAGCCTTGGCCAGGTTGAATACGGCTGCACAGTATTGTCTTTTATTGATGGCGGTTAGGATATCGTTAAGCACCTTGAGCGTGGCTGCACCC
Source organism: Salvelinus sp. IW2-2015 (assembly GCF_002910315.2). NCBI lineage: Eukaryota > Metazoa > Chordata > Actinopteri > Salmoniformes > Salmonidae > Salvelinus > Salvelinus sp. IW2-2015. The sequence continues at coordinate 21,415,591 of NC_036870.1, forward strand.
ATGACCAGCTCGGAAACCAGATTGCATAGCGGAGAAGTTACGGTGGGATTCGAAATGGTCGGTGATCTATTTGTTAACTTGGCTGTCAAAGACCTTAGAAAGGCAGGGTATGATAGATTTAGGTCTGTAACAGTTTGGGTCTAGAGTGTCTCCCCCTTTGAAGAGGGGGATGACCGCGGCAGTTTTCCAATCTTTAGGGATCTCAGACGATATGAAAGAGAGGTTGAACAGGCTAGTAATAGGGCTTGCAACAATTGCGGCAGATAATTTTAGAAAGAGAGGGTACAGATTATCTAGCCCAGCTGATTTGTAGAGGTCCAGATTTTGCAGCTCTTTCAGAACATCAGCTATCTGGATTTGGGTGAAGGAGAAATAGGGGAGGCTTGGGCAAGTTGCTGTGGGGGGTGCAGAGCTGTTTACAGGGGTTCGGGTAGCCAGGAAAGCATGGTCAGCCGTAGCAAAATGCTTCTTCAATTATAGTGGATTTATCGGTGGTGACAGTGTTTCCTATCCTCAGTGCAGTGGGCAGCTGGGAGGAGGTGCTCTTATTCTCCATGGACTTTACAGTGTCCCAGAACTGTTTGGAGTTTGTGCTACAGGATTCACATTTCTGTTTAAAAAAACTAGCGTTTGCTTTCCAAACTGCCTGTGTATATTGGTTCCTAACTTCCCTGAAAAGTTGCATATCGCGGAGGCTATTCGATGCTAATGCAGTACACCACATGATGTTTTTGTGCTGGTCAAGGGCAGTTAAGCATGTCCCAGTTTAGGTCACCTAACAGTACAAACTCTGAAGATAAATGGGGACCAATTAATTCACATATGGTGTCCAGGGCACAGCTGGGGGCTGAGGGGGGTCTATAAGTCTATATAGACTTATTTCTGGAAAGGTGGATTTTTAAAAGTAGAAGCTCAAACTGTTTGGGCACAGACCTGGATAGTAAGACAGAACTCTGCAGGCTATCTCTGCAGTAGATTGCAACTCCACCCCCTTTGGCAGTTCTATCTTGGCGGAAAATGTTGTAGTTGGGGATGGAAATGTCATAATATTTGGTGGCCTTCCTAAGCCAGGATTCAGACACGGCTAGGACATCAGGGTTGGCTAAGTGTGCTAAAGCAGTGAATAAAACAAACTTAGGGAGGAGGCTTCTGATGTTAACATCCATGAAACCAAGGCTTTTACGGTTACAGAAGTCAACAAATGATAGCACCTGGGGAATAGGAGTGGAACTGGGGGCTACAGGGCCTGGGTTAACCTCTTCATCACCAAAGGAACAGAGGAGGAATAGGATAAAGGTACGGCTAAAGGCTACCGTGTTCAGGGACACCGTGTTCAGAAAAGCTAGCGGGCCGGGGCTAGTAGATGGATCTTCGGCGACATCGTAACAGAATAGCCTGTTGAGACCACATTGGGCGATCATGTCGGCAGTCCAGTCATGATGGATTGGCGGGGCTCCGTGTCGACAATAAAGGGTCCAGGCCAATTGGCAAAGGAGGTATTGTAGCCCTAGAATTAGCTGGTATATGGGCCTAGCTTGAGGCTAGAGAGCACTCGTTTCAGCCAGCAGCAGAGCACTCATTTCAGCTAGCTAGCTGCGATGATCCGGAGTAATGATCCGGTGAAATGATCCAGACCGGTAGGAATCCGGTGATATGGTAGAGAGAAGTAGTGTGATGTGCTCTGGGTTGATATCGCGCTGTGCAGACTGGCAAGTGTTGTCCGAGCTAAGGCTGGCTGATGACGGGGAAAAAAGGCGAGGACCGCTAGCCGTGGCTAACAAAGACTAGTAGCTAGTTAGCTGGCTAGCTCCTGATGGAAGTCCTAGTTATAAGGAATAAAAATAGCAGATCCGTACCACATTGGGTGAGGCGGGTTGCAGGAAAGTCTATTTAGTTCGTAGATAGAAAGTGAGATTAAGATATATACAAAAAAGGCCGGCTATTTACACGGGATAAGACATGGGATAAGACAAAGACAGATACACACGTGCTACTGCAGCACCATCTTGGATAGCATGATATACTGTAACGTAGTTCTAATCTAGATTATGGATTGATCATATACAAATATCAAACAGTTATTTTAACAATTGCAAAGCAATTTCATGTGCTGCAGCAACCACTGACTTGCTGCATTTTTCTATTTTCAAGACACTTGCTGGTAACTAGTTACTGGTTAGAACATCTCCTGAGGTGTCCTAAATATCTGTTGACTAGGTGAGACGCTTATGGCTAAAGAGGCTTAGCTTTTATTTTTACCCATAAGAGTAGGTGTAAAATGTCTCTATTCTCAGCACTTACGACCAATTTTCTACTCTGAGACACTTCATGGATGCAGGCCCAGGTGTGGCCAATTAGTGGGTGCGGCCAACACATCTGAACAGATTTAACAAGGATTGAGAGAGTTTTGTTGACGCTGAGAAGGAAATGTGTGTGTTTTTAAATAAAATTATTAGAATTTTATTTAAACTTTACTAATGTTTTCTTGTGGTTTTTATGGAAAGTTTTCCTGATGTTCTGAGAACCTGCAGAAAATGTTATGCTGATCTACTGAAATCCCACAGAAGAAGGTTGTTCCTTAACATTCTCTGAATGTTCTGAGAACATGACTTTAAATAGAACCATGAGGAAACCTGTAGAAAACGTTATGCTTAAGTGCTGAAATTCCCACCTAAGAAACATATAGTTTTCAGAACCTTATGTGCTAGCTGGGTATCCTGCATCATTCCCAGAACATTGTGGAGTTGTATGCAAAATAACCCTAGGACAATGACGCTTTCACCAAGCGCTAAGAAACATATGGTTCTCAGAACGTTATGTGCTAGCTAGAAGCCTCATCTATTATCTGCAAATAACTATACTTATCATTTGGCTATGACTGTTTTCATGACCTTTAGAAGAATTAAGGTAAATTGTACAAATGAAACCTGACTGATTTGCTTAAAGAAATCCAACGAATTTGAATGGTCTTTTGGAATCACCAAATTGCGCATTCGTGCCCTAGGGTAGAACTCATGGAGGAAGATTTGACAAGCACCGCTACATCTCTCCTATTAACCTTGCCAGCTTTGCCAGTCTTTCCCAAACTTCCCATGTGCAACTATGCATTGGTAAAACATAAAACATTCTGAAATCATTTCTGGGCACTCTGGTGTTTTTGGCTCAGAAGGCATAATGGACCATGAGCGAGATTAGTTTCTCCTGCTCCTCCCACCCACCCACCCACTCCTGCTGTCACATTATGATCTCACCCAATCACACCACGGCGCGCTTCACTGTTATAAAGACCTTCAACTGGCAGAGAATCCCCTCCTTGATGCACGGAACTGGCACCAGATTGGATCAACGTTAACTATCTACACTCCTCTCTGAAAGGGACAAAGCTGTATGGGAGAGTGAAAGAAAGAAAAAGAGAGAGGGGAAGGGAAAGAGAGAGAAAAGAAGTAGAAGTGAGAGAGGGAGAGAAATACAGATATTTTCTCTTGTTAAAGGGACAGGATCCACTAGGTTACCAGGGGCTGTGTACCAATGCTGTGACCCGGGTCTCAGTACATTGGTCAGGGATTAAGGGTCAGTGATCAGGTGATGTTTGGGGACTTGATGCTTTCCCCATTGGGTTGTCAGTCTCCGGTATACAGCATTGGGAACAGCGAGGAGGAGACACCGGAGGCCCTGGAGAGGCACCAGAAAACAGCGTGCAAGCCGAAGAAGACCGATGGTGCAGGACAAAGAGGAAGAAGAGGGGAACCGGAAAGCCGCAACCCTGTGAAGAAGAGTTGGAAGAGGAGGAGAGGAAGTGACAGAAGTGACGGGAGGGATGTCAGCAGCGTGAGCAGCCCACCCAGGTCTCTGGAGGATGTGCAGAGTCAGTGTGTCATGGCCAACGTATGGGACAGAGGACCCAGTCACTCAACCAGGCCTTCGCCTCACCACGACAGATCATCCCTGCGCTGCCCTCAGACTAACTCAGCAAGATGCAGACGCTCAAACTGGCCATGCGGTAACAAGGTAGGCTACCTACTGTTATGATGATGATTTAATTAACCAATTAACCAATCAATTAATGGCTTATTTGAGTGGTTATAATTTAAAGTGCTTTTTGTCATAATTTGAGGTGCGAATCTTGTATAGCATTTTGGGCTGCAATGTCATTATAAAAGGTGCGCTATAAATAATGATGATGATGAAGGCGATGATGATAATGAAGGCGATGTTGATGATTCTTCTTCTTATTGTTCTAGACTTCCTCCACCACGTACTGCAGGGCAAGAGGATGGATCTGGATTTGAATGAGGGGCCTGCATGTTGCAGCATCCATCTGTGGTTATGTGGCCCACGAGCATCTGAGCTATTCCTTCTTCAGTGTGGAGGAGAGAGGAGGGAGGGGGGAGGGAGGAGGGAGGAGGGAGGAAGGAGGAGGAGGATGAAGGAGGGAGGAGGAGGATGGAGGAGGGAGGATGCAGGAGGGAGGAGGGGGGAGGGAGGATGGAGGAGGGAGGAGGGAGAGGGGAGGGAGAGAGAGGAGGGAGGAGAGGGGAGGGGGAGGGGGAGGGATTAGGGAGGAGGAGGGAGGAGGAGGAGGAAGGGAGGAGGGAGGAGGGGGGGTGGAGTATGGAGGAGGGAGAGGAGAGGGGGGAGGAGGAGGGAGGAGGGAGGAGGAGGGAGGGAGGATGGAGGATGAGGAGGAGGAGAGGGAGGGAGGAGGGGAGGGAGGAGGGAGGATGGAGGAGGGAGGATGGTCCAGGGCTGCTACATCACACTAGCTCTCACTCCTCACTCCGCTGTAGAGGCACAAACAGGCTAGGCTGGGGTTTTATTTCTACAACTTTCTTACATTCGTTCTGTATTAATGTACAACACACAAATAAAGGCAAGTTCAATTACCGAATTACACTAATCAATAATGTTTGATTAACAAAATTATTTATTAACATTATTTAAATTCCCCCAAATATCAGACAACATGATAATTAAATAATGGTAACGAATCTAATTTCTTATTAATCCACAGATGATCCAAGAGGATCCATACTGGTCGGGGGGGTTCACATGCTGAAACTGGACTGTGGTATTACAACAATACCAGGAACAATACCAGGACTAAACTATTTAGAGTGCTACATTCAAAACTGTGCTGGAACACCTCATAATGACAAATGTTAGAGACATAAACAGAAACACTTTCTGTACTGTATATATCTATGGTTGGAGATATGACGGCATGCTTTCTGTGTGCATGGCTCCAAACAAGCCATATGCCTTTGAGAGGACACATAGGACCGCAGTAGGTCAAAAACCTTCACTTTTTACACAGACTGGCAGACTGCACCATGTGTTTACACGACTGGCATACTGCACCAAGTGTTTACACAGACTGGCATACTGCACCAAGTGTTTACACAGACTGGCATACTGCACCAAGTGTTTACACAGACTGGCATACTGCACCAAGTGTTTACACAGACTGGCATACTGCACCAAGTGTTTACACAGACTGGCATACTGCACCAAGTGTTTACACAGACTGGCATACTGCACCAAGTGTTTACACAGACTGGCAACTGCACCAAGTGTTTACACAGACTGTGCATTGTTATGCTGGTGAATGAGGACCCAAAAGCGACGTAATAGAAACAGAGTCTTTATTCCAGTTTTAAACAAACAATGATTCTTCTGGATCTTATCAAAGAAATCCAAAACAGGAAACTGAAATCCTCTCGTCAGTAGAGAGGAACGACTGGAGACGCGACCACAGACTGCAGTCGCTGCAGGAAGGCACAGGCCGTAGCTGACATAGACACCTGCTCACACGCAGCATCTGAAGAAGGCAAAAAAACGACAGGGCGGAACAAGACACAGAACAGCAAACATCAAACAAGAATCCGACAAGGACAGAAGCGGAAACAGAGGGAGAAATAGGGACTCTAATCAGAGGCAAAATAGGGGACAGGTGAGAAAGAGTAAATGAGGTCGTTAGGAGAATGAGAAACAGCTGGAGCAGGAACGGAACGATAGAGAGAGAGAGCGGGAGAGGGAGAGAGGGAGGAGGAGAGAGAGGGATAGAAAGAGGGAAAGAACCTAATAAGACCAGCAGAGGAAGCACAGGGACAAGACATGATGATCAAAGACAAAACATACAGTACCCCCCCACTCACGAGCGCCTCCTGGCGCACTCGAGGAGGAACCCTTGGGCAACGAAGGAAATCATCAATCAAACGAAGGTCCAGCACGTCCCGAGAAGGAACCCAACTCCTCTCCTCAGGACCGTAAACCCTCCCAATCCACTAAGTACTGGTGACCACGTCCCCGGAGAACGCATGTCCATGATCTTCCGTACCTTGTAAATAGGTGCGCCCTCGACAAGGACGGGGGGGGGAGGGGAAGACGAACGGGGGCGCGAAGAAAAGGCTTGACACAGGAGACATGGAAGACAGGGTGGACGCGACGAAGATGTCGCGGAAGAAGCAGTCGCACAGCGACAGGATTGACGACCTGAAGACACGGAACGGACCAATGAACCGCGGAGTCAAACTTGCGAGAAGCTGTCGTAAGGGGAAGGTTACGAGTGGAAAGCCACACTCTCTGACCGCGACAATACCTAGGATCTTAATCCTACGTTTATTGGCGGCTCTCACAGTCTGCGCCCTGTAACGGCAAAGTGCAGACCTGACCCTCCTCCAGGTGCGCTCACAACGTTGGACAAAAGCCTGAGCGGAGGGAACGCTGGACTCGGCGAGCTGGGACGAGAACAGAGGAGGCTGGTACCAAGACTACTCTGAAACGCGGAGATACCCCGGTAGCAGACGAAGGAAGCGAGTTGTGAGCGTACTCAGCCCAGGGGAGCTGTTCTGCCAAGACGCAGGGTTTCGAAAACGAAAGGCTGCGTAATATGCGACCAATCGACTGATTGGCCCTTTCTGCTTGACCGTTAGACTGGGGATGAAACCCGGAAAGAGGACTGACGGAAGCACCAATCAAACGACAGAACTCCCTCCAAAACTGTGACGTGAATTGCGGACCTCTGTCTGAAACGGCGTCTAACGGGAGGCCATGAATTCTGAACACATTCTCAATGATGATTTGTGCCGTCTCCTTAGCGAAGGAAGCTTAGCGAGGGAATGAAATGTGCCGCCTTAGAGAACCTATCGATAACCGTAAGAATCACAGTCTTCCCCGCAGACGAAGGCAGACCGGTAATAAAGTCTAAGGCGATGTGAGACCATGGTCGAGAAGGAATGGGAAGCGGTCTGAGACGACCGGCAGGAGGAGAGTTACCTGACTTAGTCTGCGCGCAGTCCGAACAAGCAGCCACGAAACGGCGCGTGTCCCGCTCCTGAGTAGGCCACCAAAACCGCTGGCGAATAGAAGCAAGCGTACCCCGAACGCCGGGGTGGCCAGCTAACTTGGCAGAATGAGCCCACTGAAGAACAGCCAGACGAGTAGAGACAGGAACGAACAGAAGGTTACTAGGACAAGCGCGCGGCGACGCAGTGTGAGTGAGTGCTTGCTTTACCTGTCTCTCAATTCCCCAGACAGTCAACCCACAACACGCCCTTCAGGGAGAATCCCCTCGGGTCGGTAGAAGCCACAGAAGAACTAAAGAGACGGGATAAGGCATCAGGCTTGGGGTTCTTATTTCCCGGGCGATAGGAAATCACGAACTCGAAACGAGCGAAAAACAACGCCCAACGAGCTTGACGTGCATTAAGTCGTTTGGCAGAACGGATGTACTCAAGGTTCTTATGGTCAGTCCAAACGAACAAAAGGGACGGTCGCCCCCTCCAACCACTGTCGCCATTCGCCTATGGCTAAGCGGATGGCGAGCAGTTCGCAGTTACCCACATCATAGTTGCGTTCCGATGGCGACAGGCGATGAGAAAAGTAAGCGCAAGGATGGACCTTATCGTCAGAATGGAAGCGCTGGGACAGAATGGCTCCCACGCCCACCTCTGAAGCGTCAACCTCTACAATGAATTGTTTAGTGACGTCAGGAGTAACAAGGATAGGGGCGGATGTAAAACGCATCTTGAGGAGATCAAAAGCTCCCTGGGCGGAACCCGGACCACTTAAAGCAAGTCTTGACAGAAGTCAGAGCTGTGAGAGGGGCAGCCACTTGACCGAAATTACGAATGAAACGCCGATAGAAATTAGCGAAACCGAGAAAGCGCTGCAACTCGACATGTGACTTAGGAACGGGCCAATCGCTGACAGCCTGGACCTTAGCGGGATCCATCTGAATGCCTTCAGCGGAAATAACAGAACCGAGAAATGTGACAGAGGAGACATGAAAGGCGCACTTCTCAGCCTTCACGTAGAGACAATCTTCTAAAAGGCGCTGGAGTACACGTCGAACGTGCTGAACATGAATCTCGAGTGACGGTGAAAAAATCAGGATATCGTCAAGGTAAACGAAAACAAAGATGTTCAGCATGTCTCTCAGTACATCATTAACTAATGCCTGAAAGACAGCTGGAGCATTAGCGAAGCCGAACGGCAGAACCCGGTATTCAAAATGCCCTAACGGAGTGTTAAACGCCGTTTTCCACTCCTCCCCCTCTCTGATGCGTACGAGATGGTAAGCGTTACGAAGGTCCAACTTAGTAAAGCACCTGGCTCCCTGCAGAATCTCGAAGGCTGACGACATAAGGGGAAGCGGATAACGATTCTTAACCGTTATGTCATTCAGCCCTCGATAATCCACGCAGGAGCGCAGAGTACCGTCCTTCTTCTTAACAAAGAAAAACCCCGCTCCGGCGGAGAGGAAGAAGGCACTACCGTACCGGCGTCGAGAGAAACAGACAGATAATCCTCGAGAGCCTTACGCTCGGAGCCGACAGAGAGTATAGTCTACCCCGAGGGGGAGTGGTCCCCGGAAGGAGATCAATACAAACAATCATACGACCGTGAGGAGGAAGAGAGTTGGCTCTGGACCGACTGAAGACCGTGCGTAGATCATGATATTCCTCCGGCACTCCTGTCAAATCACCAGGTTCCTCCTGAGTAGAGGGGACAGAAGAAACAGGAGGGATAGCAGACATAAACACTTCACATGACAAGAAACGTTCCAGGATAGGATAGAATTACTAGACCAATTAATAGAAGGATTATGACATACTAGCCAGGGATGACCCAAAACAACAGGTGTAAAAGTGAACGAAAAATCAAAAAGGAAATGGTCTCACTGTGGTTACCAGATACTGTGAGGGTTAAAGGTAGTGTCTCACATCTGATACTGGGGAGAAGACTACATCTAAGGCGAACATGGGCGTGGGCTTCCCTAACTGTCTGAGAGGAATGTCATGTTTCCGAGCCCATGCTTCGTCCATAAAACAACCCTCAGCCCCAGAGTCTATCAAAGCACTGCAGGAGCAGCCGAACCGGTCCAGCGTAGATGGACCGACAAGGTAGTACAGGATCTTGATGGAGAGACTTGAGTAGTAGCGCTCACCAGTAGCCCTCCGCTTACTGATGAGCTCTGGCTTTTACTGGACATGACATGACAAAATGTCCAGCAGAACCGCAATAGAGGCAAGGGTTGGTGATTCTCCGTTCCCTCTCCTTAGTCGAGATGCGAATACCTCCCAGCTGCATGGGCTCAGTCTCTGAGCCGTGGAGGAGATGGTTGAGATGCGGAGAGGGGAAGCACCGTTAACGCGAGCTCTCTTCCACGAGCTCGGTGACGAAGATCTATCGTCGTTCTATGCGGATGGCGAGTGCAATCAAAGAGTCCACGCTGGAAGGAACCTCCCGGGAGAGAATCTCATCCTTAACCTCAGCTGAAGTCCCTCCAGAAAACGAGCGAGCAACGCCGGCTCGTTCCAGTCACTGGAGGCAGCAAGAGTGCGAAACTCTATAGAGTAATCCGTTATGGATCGATCACCTTGACATAGGGAAGCCAGAGCCCTGGAAGCCTCCTTCCCAAAAACTGAACGATCAAAAACCCGTATCATCTCCTCTTTAAAGTTCTGATAATCGTTAGAACACTCGGCCCTTGCCTCCCAGATAGCTGTGCCCCACTCCCGAGCCCGACCAGTAAGGAGTGATATGACGTAAGCGATCCGAGCTCTCTCACTTGAGTACGTGTTGGGCTGGAGAGAGAACACAATATCACACTGGGTGAGAAAAGAGCGACACTCAGTGGGCTGCCCAGATAACATGGTGGGTTATTAACCCTAGGTTCCGGAGACTCGGAAGACCAGGAAGTAGCTGGTGGCACGAGACGAAGACTCTGAAACTGTCCAGAGAGATCGGAGACCTGAGCGGCCAGGGCTCAACGGCATGCGAGCAGCAAACAATTCCTGCTCGTGTCTGCCGAGCATTGCTCCCTGGAACTCGACGGCAGTGTTGAGAGAATCCATAGTCGCTGGGTCCATCTTGGTCGGATTCTTCTGTTATGCTGGTGAATGAGGACCCAAAAGCGACGTAATAGAAACAGAGTCTTTATTCCAGTTTTAAACAAACAATGATTCTTCTGGATCTTATCAAAGGTAAATCCAAAACAGGAAACTGAAATCCTCTCGTCAGTAGAGGAACGACTGGAGACGCGACCACAGACTGCAGGTCGCTGCAGGAAGGCACAGGCCGTAGCTGACATAGACACCTGCTCACACGCAGCATCTGAAGAAGGCAAAAACACGACAGGGCGGAACAAGGACACAGAACAGCAAACATCAAACAAGAATCCGACAAGGACAGAAGCGGAAAACAGAGGGAGAAATAGGGACTCTAATCAGAGGGCAAAATAGGGGACAGGTGAAAGAGTAAATGAGGTCGTTAGGAGAATGAGAAACAGCTGGGAGCAGGAACGGAACGATAGAGAGAGAGAGCGGAGAAGGGAGAGAGGGAGGAGGAGAGAGAGGGATAGAAAGAGGGAAAAAACCTAATAAGACCAGCAGAGGGAAGCACAGGGACAAGACATGATGATCAAAGACAAAACATGACAGGCATACTGCACCAAGTGTTACACAGACTGCAGACTGCACCAAGTGTTTACACAGACTGGCATACTGCACCAAGTGTTTACACAGACTGCATACTGCACCAAGTGTTTACACAGACTGGCATACTGCACCAAGTGTTTACATAGACTGGCATACTGCACCAAGTGTTTACACAGACTGCATACTGCACCAAGTGTTTACACAGACTGGCAGACTGCACCAAGTGTTTACTCAGACTGGCATACTGCACCAAGTGTTTACACAGACTGGCATACTGCACCAAGTGTTTACATAGACTGGCATACTGCACCAAGTTTTACATAGACTGGCATACTGCACCAAGTGTTTACACAGACTGGCATACTGCACCAAGTGTTTACATAGACTGGCATACTGCACCAAGTGTTTACACAGACTGCAGACGCACCAAGTGTTTACTCAGACTGGCATACTGCACCAAGTGTTTACACAGACTGGCATACTGCACCAAGTGTTTACATAGACTGGCATACTGCACCAAGTGTTTACACAGACTGGCATACTGCACCAAGTGTTTACACAGACTGGCAGACTGCACCAAGTGTTTACTCAGACTGGCATACTGCACCAAGTGTTTACACAGACTGGCATACTGCACCATGTGTTACACAGACTGGCAGACTGCACCAAGTGTTTACATAGACTGGCACACTGCACCAAGTGTTTACACAGACTGCATACTGCACCAAGTGTTTACACAACTGGCAGACTGCACCAAGTGTTTACAACAGACTGGCAGACTGCACCAAGTGTTTACACAGACTGGCAGACTGCACCAAGTGTTTACACAGACTGGCAGACTGCACCAAGTGTTTACACAGACTGACAGACTGCACCAAGTGACCTCTACACTATTTCCCCCCATGGGGATTGGAAACAGATGAAGTATCAGTTTTTGTATCTACAAGTTTATACAAAGTTATACTCCTTTTTTTCTCCTGGATTCTGAAATAACACTGTATTTATTGATGTACAACAGTGAAGAATGGTTCCATTTCTAAATGCATTTCTAGTTTGGTAGAGTGTAATTATTTTATTTTTATAATTATTTTCTGAAATAGAAATGATTGCATGTTTGAATTTATATTTAAGTAATTTACCTGATGCTCTAACCCAGAGCGAGGGCATACACAGTAACAGGACTAAGGTTTTAAAATAGAGCCAAGCTGGAGTCATATTCTATACAGGACGCTGCCATCTAATAGTTGAATGGTTAAAATGAAACTGACTACATTTTTTTATTCAACCTTTTATTTTGACAGGGAGTCATGCTGAGGTCAATGTCTCTTTTGCACATGAGCACATAGACAAACAAATCAATTCTAAAAGCTTTAACAAGAGAAAGGTATTTTGTTTCATTTGGAAACAGCATAACATTTTGTACAAGTAGAATAGTTTGATCATCCCACCCACAATAGAACAGGGGTAGGCAACCCTGTTCCCGGAGAGCCGCAGGTACCGCAGGATTTTGTTCTAACTAGGTACCACACCAGTGGTGCGTTCAGTTTGCTTGAACGCTTGCTATGTTGGGCACGATTTGTACTGAATGACATGTTTTTCCAAAACGTTCTTGTACGTTCTTGAACAGACTTTGAGATACGTTTGCTCCATTCAGTGGGTGTGCCGGGGTGTGGCTTGAAGCATGACGGCATATTTAAAGGGCACCGGTGCATTTGGGTGGGTCAGTTTTCCACAACCCAACCCAACCCCTTCAACTAGTCATTCCTTACACCACCGTTTCCATTCAATTGAATGTTCTGTTCTGTTTTTATGTACTGAACGAAGCCCTGACTCCTCGTGGAGTCCTCGTGGAGTCTGTTTCTGACCGTTTGAGCAGACACATGCACATTTGTGGCCTGCTGGAGGTCATTTTGCAGGGCTCTGGCAGTGCCCCTCCTTGCACAAAGGCGGAGGTAGCGGTCCTGCTGCTGGGTTGTTGCCCTCCTACGGCCTCCTCCACGTCTCCTGATGTACTGGCCTGTCTCCTGGTAGCGCCTCCATGCTCTGGACACTACGCTGACAGACACAGCAAACCTTCTTGCCACAGCTCGCCATTGATGTGCCATCCTGCATGAGCTGCACTACCTGAGCCACTGTGTGGGTTGTAGACTCCGTCTCATGCTACCACTAGAGTGAGAGCACCGCCAGCATTCAAAAGTGACCAAAACATCACGCAGGAAGCATAGGAACTGAGAAGTGGTCTGTGTCACCACCTGCAGAATCACTCCTTTATTGGGGGTGTCTTGCTAATTGCCTATAATTTCCACCTTTTGTCTATTCCATTTGCACAACAGCATGTGACATTTATTGTCAATCAGTGTTGCTTCCTAAGTGGACAGTTTGATTTCACAGAAGTGTGATTGACTTGGAGTTACATTGTGTTGTTCAAGTGTTCCCTTGATTTTTTTGAGCAGTGTATAAGTCTTTGCTAGGTAAAGCCCCACCTTATCTCAGCTCACTGGTCACCATAGCAGCACCCACCCATAGCACGCACTCCAGCAGGTATATTTCACTGGTCACCTCCAAAGCCAATTCCTCCTTCGGCCGCCTTTCCTTCCAGTTCTCTGCTGCCAATGACTGGAACGAATTGCAAAAATCACTGAAGCTGGAGACTCATATCTCCCTGACTAACTTTAAGCACCAGTTGTCAGAGCAGCTCACAGATCACTGCACCTGCACATAGCCCATCTGTAAATAGCCCATCCAACTACCTCATCCCCATACTGTTATTTTGATAAATGTTTTGCTCGTTTGCACCCCAGTATCTCTACTTGCACATTCAGCTTCTGCACATCTATCACTCCAGTGTTTAATTGCTAAATTACAATTATTTCGTCACTATGGCCTATTTATTGCCTTACCTCCCTTATCTTACCTCATTTGCACACACAGAACCTGTTCTCAACTAGCCTACCTGGTTAAATAAAGGTGAAATATATATATTTCTTAAAGTTGGTGGTTGAAAATATCCCTCTAGTTGTGTGGAGGCTGTGCTTTGGCAAAGTGGGTGGGGTTATATCCTGCCTGGTTGGCCCTGTCCGGGGGTATAGTCGGACGAGGCCACAGTGTCTCCCGACCCCTCCTGTCTCAGCCTCCAGTAATTATGCTGCAATAGTTTGTGTCAGGGGGCTAGGGTCAGTCTGTTATATCTGGAGAATTTCTCCTGTCTTATCTGGTGTCCTGTGTGAATTTAAGTATGCTCCCTCTAATTTTCTCTCGCTCTCTCTTTCTCTTCTCTCGGAGGATCTGAGCCCTAGGACCGTGTTGCTGCTCCAGTTTCAACTGTTCTGCCTGCGGCTATGGAACGCTGACCTGTTCACGTGCTACCTTGTCCCGGACCTGCTGTTTTCGATTCTCTCTCTCTCTACCGCACCTGCTGTCGCTAACTCTGAATGATCGGCTATGAAAAGCCAACTGACATATACTCCTGAGGTGCTGACCTGTTGCACCCTCTACAACCACTGTGATTATTATTATTTGACCCGCTGGTCATCTATGAACGTTTGAACATCTTGGCCATGTACTGTTATAATCTCCACCCGGCACAGCCAGAAGAGGACTGGCCACCCCTCAGAGCCTGGTTCCTCTCTAAATTTCTTCCTAGGTTCCTGCCTTTCTAGTTTTTCCTAGCCACCATGCTTCTATATCTGCATTGCTTGCTGTTTGGGGTTTTAGGCTGGGTTTCTGTATAGCACTTTGACATCGGCTGATGTAAAAAGGGCTTTATAAATTTGATTGAAAATATGATAGACATGTGGCTTGACTGAACCATGCAGTAAAACTGTGGTGATTGTTCAAATTTACAAGCCCTCTCATAATATATGGTGAGTTTGTCACGTTCCTGACCTTATTTCCTTTGTTCTGTATTGTTTAGTTGGTCAGGACGTGAGCTGGGTGGGAATTCTATGTTATGTGTTTCTATGTTGGGTTCATTGTCAACTAGCCTGATATGGTTCTCAATCAGGGGCAGGTGTTTTACGTTTCCTCTGATTGAGAACCATATTAAGGTAGGCTGTTCTCACTGTTTGTTTGTGGGTGATTGTTGCTGTGTCTGTGTTTGTTCGCCACACGGTACTGTTTCGTTCGTTCGTGCGTTCATGTTTTATGTTCTCAAGTTCAGGTCTGTTCACGTCGTTTATTATTTTGTAGTTTGTTCAAGTGTTTTTTCGTCTTCGTTATTGCTATAATAAATAAGTATGTATTCAACCCACGCTGCGTTTTGGTCCGATCCTTGCTCCTCTTCAGACGAGGAGGAAGACGAGCGTTACAGAGTTGTTGATTTTGCTAAACATGTCTCATACAATCCAAATGAACTTACTTCAGTTTCTCCAGTTTCCAATGTAAACTTTCCAGTCCAGAATAGAGCAGTTTCACCCCTGAATCCTGCAGGTCATTGTCACTCAGGTCCAGCTCTTTCAGGTGTGAAGAGTTTGAACTGAGGCCAACATTGATTCAGCCTAAACACATAATAAGAATTATTACATACTACGAATGAGTGGAAAGTTACTTTGAGAATTACTATTTCAATCAGAATTGCCTTTAACTTGATTTGCATGTAAATACTATTTTAATTGTGATTTAAACAAAGATATATATAGTGCAATTTATTGATTTATTACAACAAATGTGAAGTCTTTGTTACGTTAATGTCTTTAGTTTACAGTGTGTACTCCCCGGTCCAGCAGGAATCACCTTAACCCCTGAATCCTGCAGGTCATTGTCACTCAGGTCCAGCGTTCTCAGGTGTGAGGAGATTGAGTTGAGTGGAGGCCAACGTTTCACAGCATCTCACTGTGAGGTAACATTTATTCAGTCTAAACACATATTAAGAATGATTACATTCTGCGAAAGTGTGGAAGGTTGCGTTGAGACTACTAGGCTTCCATCCACTTGTCGAAAGATCTTTCAAGCAAATAATCTAAGTGCTTCTGCCTTGTCAGAAAACTGAAGGAGAGAGATGCTGCTTCTGAACACGGCAAGGTGACCGGGTACAATTGTATGGTTAAAACATTACAAGTACGACCCACACAGATTGATCAAGTATAGCGACAAAGTTGAGGAGCAATTCAGCGGGTCGGATACGAGGAGTATGTGTGTCACGATCGTCGTCAGGGTGGAAATGATCGGACCAAGATGCAGCGTTGTGAGCGTACATTTCTTTTTATTTTGAATGTCGCCAACAAAAACAAGAAACAACAAAAACTAACATGAAGCTGACTAGGGCTATACAGGCCACTAACACAGACAACTACCCACAACTAAGGTGGAAAAACAGGCTGCCTAAGTATGATTCCCAATCAGAGACAACGATAGACGGCTGTCCCTGATTGAGAACCATACCCGGCCAAAACAAAGAAACAGACAACATAGAAATAAAGAAACTAGAATGCCCACCCTAGTCACATCCTGGCCTAACCAAAATAGAGAATAAAAGCCTTTCTATGGCCAGGGCGTGACAATGTGGCAGGGGCTTTTAACGATCACGGATTACAAAAAGAAAGCCAGTCACATCGCAGACACCAACACCGTCCTACCCGACGAGCTAAAAAACCTTTTCTCCTGCTTCGAGCAACACGCCTCAGAGCTGCAGAGGAGAGCCCCTGAAGACAACGAGGGCTATGTGCTTATGGTCTTCACGGAAGACGTATGTAAATCCTTAAAGCGTGTTAACCCTTGCAAGGCTGCCGGCCCAGACGGCATCCTTAGCTGCGGACTAAAGCTCGACAGAGCATGTGCAGAGCAGCTAGCTGTTGCGTTCTCTGACATTTTCAGTCTCTCTCTAGCTCAGGCCGTTATCCCCACCTGCTTCAAGATGTCCACAATCATGCCTGTGCCCAAAAAGGGGAAAGTAACAACTGAATTACTACCGACCTGTAGTACTCACTAACGTCATCCCGAAATGCTACGGGAGGCTAGTCGAAGACTACATCACTTCCTCCCTCCTCGACACATTCGACCCTCTCCAATTCGCCTACCACCCCGACAGATCCATGGACGACGCAATCGTCATTGCACTGCACATTGCCCTTACCCACCTGGACAAGAGGAATGCATATATTAGGATGCTGTTCATCGACTACAGCTCAACTTTCAATACCATAGTGCCCTCTAAGCTCACCACTAAGCTCACAGCCCTGTGACTGAACTCCTCCCTATGCAACTGGGTCCTGGACTTCATGACTGGCCGCCTCCAGATAGTGAAGGTAGGCAACATTACCTCCTCCACACTGATCCTCAACTCCTGTACTCCCTGTATATCCACAACTGCGTGGCCTCACACAACTCCAACTTCATTAAGTTCGCTGATGACACGACAGTAGTAGGCCTGATTACCAACAACGACGAGCCAGCCTACAAGGAGGAGGTAGGCACTCTGATGGTGTGGTGCCTTCTCCAAGGAGGTGACATGGTCAAACCACACGGACACCGTGGTGAAGAAGGGACTGCCCTTACCCACCCACTACTCTTTAACCTCAGGAGGCTGAAGAAATTTGGCCTGTCCCCGAGGGCCCCTTACAGTGTTCTACAGGAGCACCATTGAGAGCATACTATCAGGCTGCATCAAAGCCTGTTCTGGCAACTGGGGAAAATGCTTTTAGTTTGTATGCCCCCAGCTCATGGATTAGCCTTCAGGCCACCTTGAAATTAGACTCGCTGGTCTCCATTGCACAGTTTAGATATTATTTATTGTATGTTCACAGGGATCCCTTGCAAATGAGAATTTGGTCTCATTGGTGAACCACCCTCTATAAATTAAAGTTACATTTTTAAAAAGTATAAAAATCCTCGGGCGCTGACCGCAAGGCACTACAGAGGGTGGTACACTGCAAGCCCTCCAGGACACCTACAACATCCGGTGTCGCAGGAAGGCCAAGAAGATCCTCAGGGACCTCCAGCCCACCACTCCTTTCTGAAGATCTGTGTACACACTCCTGAGTACACTGAAGCTTCTTTGACACCACACTCTCTCAGGTCATCCTCATAGAAGATCAGATGGACTTTTTCCAGCTGTTTGAAGGCCAGTTTTCCAAGTTACATAATCATCTCTTCATCCTTGTGTAGAACTTTAGAGGTTCTAAGGTACTTCTGATTCCTCTGTTGGGTCTGAAATACCATAAAGTGAGTGAACATTTGAGTCAGTCTTGGACATCTCTCCACTCTGCTTCACTCAACAGTCTCTCTAGAACAGTGGCTGAAATCCAACAGAACACTGGTATGTGGCACATGATGTGGAGACTCCTTGACGTCTTTATGTGTGTGTTATGATTATTTTGGCCAGGTTCTCATCATTGACTCTTTTCACAAAGTAATCCTCCTTCTGTGGGTCATTGAACACTCCTACCTCCGTCCACTGACTGATATGCTCTCGAGGGATTTGATCGACTGCTGCAGGTCGGGAGGTTATCCAGAGGAGAGCAGAGGGGAGTTCTCCTGTAATGAAGCTTGTGATCAGCACATCCACGGAGGCTGGCTGTGTCTCATCCGCCAACACCTTGTTATTTTCAAAGTCCAGAGGCGGTCAACTCTCATCCAGACTGTCAAAGATGAACAATAATTCAGACTCTCCCTCAAGAGTTGTAACGTCTTTCATGTTAGTGAATAATTGATGAAGCAGTTCAATCAGACTGCAGTCCAAATATTAGGATCGATCTTACGAAAAGGAAGTGGAAACAGGAAATCAATGTTCTTGTTCTCCTTTCTTTCTGCCCAGTCGCGCACACAGTTTTTCCCACTCCAGCAATGCCAATTGTAAGCACTGATTCGATTTTCTTCTCTTGGTCAAGCAGAGGTTTGAAAATCTTAGTTAGAAAGGACTGTGTTAATGTTTTTCTGCTGAATCTGGTGTTCTGGCTTCCAGATGTCTGACCTTGTGCTCATCAATGACCCCTCCCCAGTCCCCCTCGATCACATGGAGCTCAGTGTAGATCTTGGTTAGAAAGGGAGAGCTTGCAAGAAAGGAATTTCACTGTACTTGTGCATGTGACATATTTTCTTTTTAACTTAAACCAATCAGTAGCCTTGTGAGGGTACAATCACTACCCTTTTCAGTGAAAAATAAGCCATATTAAAACCTATGTGTTGTGATAATTGCGTTGTTTGCTCTATAACCTGTTTAGTTCATATGCCTTGCCACTGTGAGATATATATATATATATATAAGGCCGAGACATTAAGAAGACCCAGTGGCAGAATAAATTCAATCACACCTTTTGTTTCATCACAAAACTGGAGAGCAACCTCTGTACACAAAACATATTGCATGTAACAAACAGTTACATGACCTACAAATGGTCAAGCAAGATAATGTTTCAGGCATTTTCGGACTACTAAACTATTGATTTAAAACCACGGAGAGTTTCCGCAAGTCGCAAAGAAACCAGGAGCTGCCTCCACTCTTCCAGCACCATTTCAACTTCAACATTTTAACATCATCAAATCACCTACGCTTAGTCTAATACAGTGACGACTAAAAGATACCAAAAACAATTTAGTCCAATCAATGTAAGCTAAATATGATGTGGCTTTTCATGGTTCTGATTTCTGTGTGTGTCTGCGTTCGTGCAAGTAGAAAAACATGTTGACTTATCCTACTTGTAGAGAAATCCCCAATGCCATCTATAAAACAGTCTATGACTCTCATACAGTACACACTTTTAGTTTTTTGTTGTCCTAGGCTACCTGGCTAATATGCTTGCTCGCTAGCCTAACTTCCATTAATTGGCAACGATGAGCCAACAAGTTAACATTCACATAATACACTGAACAAAAAATTAACTCAACATGTAAAGTGTTGTTCCCATGTTTCATGAGCTGAAATAAAAGATCCTAGAAATGTTCCAAAACGCACAAAGAAAAGATTTTTCAAAAATGTTTGTTTACATCTCTGTTAGTGAGCATTTCTCCTTTGCCAAGATAATCCATCCACCTTACATGTGTGGCTTATCAAGAAGCTGAATAAACAGCATGATCATTACACAGGTGCACCTTGTGCTGGGGTGCCCCATGGTGTCGGTGGGGTTATGGTATGGGCAGGCATAAGCTACGGACAACGAACACAATTGCGTTTTTATCGATGGCACTTTGAATGCACAGAGATACCATGACAAGATCCTGAGGCCCATTGTCGTGCCATTCATCTGCCACCACAACATCATGTTTCAACATGATAATGCATGGCCCCATGTCACAAGGATCTGCACACTTCCTGGAAACTGAAAATGTCCCAGTTCTTCCTAGGCCTGCATACTCACCAGACATGTTACCCATTGAGCATACTCCCCCCAGAAATGATAACCTCCCCTGTTATTGTAATGGTGCGAGGTAGCATGTCTTTGGGTATTATATCTGTGCATGTAACTTTCCCACTCATCATTGGTCACGATTCATTCAGGATTATCCATAATCATTCATGTAGAAGTGTTTAGAAACATATTCTATTCTTATTTAGAATAAAAGTGACTCCAAAATGACACAATAGGTCATTTACCATTCCTTTCTATTGGGCACAAAATAATCTGAAAAACAAAACAGCAAATGCATCCAACACATTTGTAGAGTCACAAGCTTGATGTAGTTTTTATTTATATATTTTTTTTCACCTTTTATTTAACCAGGTAGGCTAGTTGAGAACAAGTTCTCATTTACAACTGCGACCTGGCCAAGATAAAGCAAAGCAGTGTGACACAAACAACAACACAAAGTTACACATGGAATAAACAAACATACAGTCAATAACGCAATAGAGAAAAAGTCTATATACAGTGTGTGCAAATGAGGTAGTCATTGCGTGCTATGAATATGGGACAAAATACTTAACTTTTTACTACTTTAATACACATACCGCAATGGATGAAAATACCCCCAAATTAAAGCTGACTGTCTGCACTTTAACCTCAGTCATTGTATCATTTAAAATCAACAAGGTAAATCAACAAAGTGCATCGTCACTTTTCCATGAAATAAATGTTGAATATTCCTTGGGCAGATAATATCCTACTCATCACTCCACTTGCTTAATTAATTAGCTTTTGTTTTGAGCCAACTAACCATGATGGTGTTCCTACTCCAGGGCAGCTCAGTGTAAACAAGCCTAACGGTAGGGCAGGAATCTGCTGAATACTTGTACTACAGATCGGTTGCATGTGCACCAGAGGTAGTTTGGATCATAACCGCTAAACGCTACAATTCCTACATCGTGTCACCATATTATCTAAAGTCATAGTCAACATACAGGACCAGTCAAAAGTTTGGACACCTACATATTCAAGGATTTTTCTTTCTTTTACTATTTTCTACATTGTAGAATAAAAGCGAAGACATCAAAACTATGAAATTATGTAGTAACCAAAAAAGTGTTATACAAATTAAAATATATTTGTATTTGAAATTCTTCAAAGTAGCACCCTTTGCCTTGATGACAGCTTTGCACACACTTGGCATTCTCTCAACCAGCTTCATGAGGTAGTCACAGAATGCATTTCAATTAACAGGTGTGCCTTGTTAAAAGTTAATTTGTGGAATTTCTTTCCTTAATGCGTTTGAGACAATCAGTTGTGTTATGACAAGGTAGTGGTGGTACACATAAGAGAGCCCTATTTGGTAAATACCAAGTCCAAATCAAATCAAACGGTATTAGTCCCATGCCCTGAATACAACAGGTGAAATTTATTTATTTAATTTCACCTTAGAGTGAAATACCTACTAACCAACAATGCAGTACAAATAAGAATAAGAAATAAAAGTAATTAAAGAGCAGCAGTAAAATAACAATAGCGAGACTATATGGGAGTACCGGTATAGAGTCAATGTGTGGGGGCACCGGTTGGTCGAGGTAATTGAGGTAATATTTACATGTAGGTAGAGTTATTAAAGTGACTATGCATAGATGATAACAGAGAGTAGCATCGGTGTAAAAGAGAGGGAGAATGGTAGCCATTTGATTAGATGTTCAGGAGTCTTATGGCTTGGGTGTAGAAGCTGTTAAGAAACCTCTTGGACCTAGACTTGGCGCTCCGGTACCACTTGCCGTGCAGTAGCAGAGAGAACAGTCTATGACTAGGGTGGCTGGAGTCTTTGAAAATGTTTAGGGCCTTCCTCTGACACCGCCTGGTATAGAGGTCCTGGAAGGTAGGAAGCTTTGCCCCAGTGGTGTACTGGGCCGTACGCACTACCCTCTGTAGTGCCTTGTGGTCGGAGGCCGAGCAGTTGCCATACCAGGCAGTGATGCAACCTGTCAGGATGCTCTCTATGGTTCAGCTGTAGAACCTTTTGAGGATCTGAGGACCAATGCCAAATCTTTTCAGTCTCCTGAGTAGGTTTTTTCGTGCCCTCTTCACGACTGTCTTCGTGTGCTTGTACCATGTTAGTTTGTTGGTGATATGGACACCAAGGAACGTGAAGCTCTCAACCTGCTCCACTACAACCCCGTCGATGAGAATGGGGGCATGCTCGGTCCTCTTTTTTTCTGTAGTCCACAATCATGTCCTTTGTCTTGATAATGTTGAGGGATATGTTGTTGTCCTGGCACCACACGGCCAGGTCTCTGACCTCCTCCATATAGGCTGTCTCGTCGTTGTTGTGATCAGGCCTACCAATGTTGTGTCATCGGCAAACTTAATGATGGTGTTGGAGTCGTGCTTGGCCATGCAGTCATGAGTGAACAGCGAGTACAGGAGGGGACTGAGCACACACCCCTGAGGGGCCACTTTGTTGAGGATCAGCGTGGCGGATGTGTTGTTACCTACGCTACCACCTGGGGGCAGCCCATCAAGAAGTCCAAGGATCCAGTTGCAGAGGGAGGTGTTTAGTCCCAGGGTCCTGTTGAGCACTGAGCTGTAATCAATGAATAGAATTCTCACATAGGTGTTCCTTTTGTCCAGGTGGGAAAGGGCAGTGTGGAGTGCAATAAAGATTGCATCATCTGTGGATCTGTTAGAGCGGTATGCAAATTGGAGTGGGACTTGGAATTCTGGGATAATGGTGTTGATGTGAGCCATGACCAGCCTTTCAAAGCACTTCATGGTTACAGACATGAATGCTACGGATCAGTAATCATTTAGGCAGGTTATCTTAGTGTTCATGGGCAAAGGGACTATGGTGGTCTGCTTAAGACATGTTGGTATTACAGACTTGGACAGTGAGAGGTTGAAAATGTCAGTGAAGACACTTGCCAGTTGGTCAACGCGTGCTCGCAGTACACGTCTTGGTAATCTATCTGGCCCTGCGGCCTTGTGAATGTTGACCTGTTTAATTGAAGGTCTTACTCACATCGGCTGCGGAGAGCGTGATCACACAGACTTCCGGAACAGCTGGTGCTCTCATGCGTGTTTCAATGTTATTTGCCTCTTAGCGAGCAAAGAAGTAGTTTAGTTCATCTGGTAGGCTCGTGTCATTGGGCAGCTCTTGGCTGGCTTCCCTTTGTAGTCTGTAATGGTTTGCAAGCCCTGCCACATCCGACGAGCGTCAGAGCTGGTGTAGTACGATTTGATATTATGGCAAGAACAGTTAAAATAAGCAAAGAGAATCGACAGTCCATCATTACTTGAAGACATGAAGGTCAGTCAATCCGGAACATTTCAATAATTTTTTCAAGTGCAGTCGTAAAAACCATCAAGCTCTATGATGAAACTGGCTCTCATGAGGATTGCCACAGGAAAGGAAGAGCCAGAGTTACCTCTGCTGCAGAGGATAAGTTCATTAGAGTTACCAATCTCAGAAATTGCAGCCCAAATAAATGCTTCACGGAGTTCAAGTAACAGACACATCTCAACATCAACTGTTCAGAGTAAACTCCGTGAATCAGGCCTTCATGGTCGAATTGCTGCAACAAAAAAACAGTACTAAAGGACACCAATAAGAAGAATAGACTTGCTTGGGCCAAGAAACACGCAATGTACATTAGACCGGTGGAAATCTGTCCTTTGGTCTGATGAGTCCAAATTTGAGATTATTGGTTCCAACCACCGTGTCTTTGTGAGACGTAGAGGAGGTGAACGGATGATCTCTGCATGTGTGGTTCCCACTGTGAAGCATGGAGGAAGAGGTGTGATGGTGTGGGAGTGCTTTGCTGGTGACACTGTCTATGATTTATTTAGAATTCAAGGCACACTTAATCAGCATGGTTACCACAGCATTCTGCAGTGATACGCCATCCCATCTGGTTTGCGCTTAGTGGGACTATCATTTGTTTTTCAACAGGACAATGACCCAAAAGACACCTTCAGGCTGTGTAAGGACTATTTGACCAAGGAGAGTGATGGAGTGATGCATCAGATGACCTGGCCTCCGCAATCACCCAACCTCAACCCAATTGAGATAGTTTGGGATGAGTTGGACCGCAGAGTGAAGGAAAAACAACCAACAAGTGCTCAGCATATGTGTTATTTTATTGTTTTGATGTATTCACTATTATTTTACAATGTAGAAAATAGTACAAATAAGAGAAACCCTTGAATGAGCAGGTGTGTCCAAACCTTTGACTGGTACTGTAGCTAATAGAACTAATGCATTAGTAAACCCGCTACAATCATGCAGTACAGTGTACAGTCAGCAAGCACTTTAGCAGTTACACCGGCGGGCAGAGGTGGAAATAAATTAATAAAACCAAAAACTTACCTTGGCTTGGAATAGTTCCAGTGTTGGATAGCTATAGCCAGTTACCTAACATAGCATGCCTTGCTGTTTGAGCCGGGTGTTTGAGTTGGCTACACTAGCTAGCTGTGAAAGTGAAAATAATACATTAAAATATAACTAGCTCTGTCTCTCCCTCTCTCTCTTGCTTCTTCATTTAAAAAAATAAAAATTCAAACATTTAAACTATTGTCTGTTTGAGTCAACTACTCACCACAATGTATCCACTGCAGTGCTAGCTAGCTGTAGCTTATGCTTTCAGGACTAGATTAATTCTCTGATCCTTGGAGGAAGGAAGCTAGCTGTCCTCCGGGTACACCATGGTGCTACCCTACAGAGTGCTGCTGAGGCTACTGTAGATCTTCACTGCAAAACAGTGTGCTTTAATAAATTATTTGGTGACATCACGTGAATATGTTTACTATCGTTTTATCTAAAAATGATAGCTTTTTTAATGTTTCACTATTTTTTTTTAATGGAATTCACTGAGGAGGATTGGCCTTCCCTTCTTCCTCTGAGGGAGCCTCCACTGGCCTGCACATATCTGTGTATCTGGCATGCACCACACCCAATGTTCTCTGCTGACAACACAGCTGGGTCATATTCACTAGGACCCAAAGAGAAGCAAACTGGTCGAAATGAGGAGGGACCTACCTGAATTTGTCCAAAAGAAACGGTTGTTTTTGGTTTTCAGTTTGCTACAGTGTGCAGTGCACTAATTAATATGACACTGCCTACCTCTCTACCTGTGCAATCTGAAGGGTGTGCCTCTGACCTATGATGACGTCAGTGTGCTGGGGCAGCATGGAGACATCTACGACGATATTGGATACATTCACCTCGACATACAAGCCAACTTTGTCATCTCCCCCCCAGAGAGGACAGAAACTACTGGTGAGAGCTTTGTAACTGTGTGTGTGACATCAAATCGACACAGAACAGATGTGACTTACAGAAGACTGCAGTGTGGATATGTTGTAGTTTTTTACAATGATAACATAGTGTATATGGAAAGGGTCAGAAACACTGCTTGCAAAGGTCTAGTTGAAGCTAACTCTCTCCTCTCCCATCCCTCCTCCCCTCTCCCTACCCCTACCCCTCTCTCCCCTTCCTTTCCTCTCCAGGGTAGAGTAAATAAGCTTGGTGTGAGTCATGAGTCTGATCCACGGCTCTTTTAACGCCAGTATTCCGAAGCCGGCCCGCATCACCATGGAGACCTGGAGGGAGGCAGGGCCCAGGATAGGAGCGGAGCTGGAGTTTGAGGCCTGTCAGCTGGACTCAGACACAGTCGTAGTCCTGCTGATCAGAGGACGAATGGACAGGAAACAGTAGGTTAGAGAGGGTGTGTCTGAGATGGACTATATTGCTGTTGGACTGGCCTGCACAGAATCAGTAGTCAAGAAATCGCCTTGTATCCCAAATAAATACTAAAGTGTGTGTGTGTGTGTGCCTGCGATGGTTGTGTGGTGTGTGTGTGTGTGTTGTGTTTTCTCACTCTCAGGGTTCAGGAGCTGATGGCAGCATGAGATAGTTTTGATCCCAACAACCCTGCAGAGCAGCTGGAGGAACCAGACACAGAACCTGCTCTAGAACCTGATCTAGAACCAAGCCAAGACTTGCTTGACGCCACTGGGAAACTCAAGAGGAGGGGGAGAAAGAAAAACACAGTGGAGGAGACTGCAGTAACAACACCCGACCAGCAGGGAGGCGCTGTGTTTGGAACAGCAAAGGACAGCGGCACTAACGGCCACATATAGGAGGAGAAGAGGAAGAAAAAGAAGACGCGACAGAAAGACGAGGAGAGGGCAGTGGAGTGGAGGTCTCCTGTGGAGTTGAAGGGGAGAAATTCCAACGGTTACCTTAGTGACAAGCTAAACAGGAAGAGAAAACGGGGAGATGATATCGTGTTCTGTCTCCATGGCGATTGTGAAACGCCCAAAACCAAGAAGAAGAAAAATAAATATGACTGTGACACTGACTAAAAGACTGAAGCAAGATTATTTTGTGAAACTGAATGAACATTAAAAGATGGTGATGATGACCGTGATGACGACTGTAATGAAATGACTTCAGTAGACCCGGTGACTTTGTTTGTTTAGCTAATCACATCCCCAGGACTCCCATGTTGTTGGGGTGATCCTTCTCACAGTTGTTAACATTGTTTCCTATAGAAACCTGCAGAAGTAATTTATTTCAGAACTACAGCTTTACCCTTCTAGCTATCACTAGAGCACATCAACATGCTGTAGGGTTGTTCAACAAGTCTTAACCAGTGTCTTCAACTTGGCAGTCTTCAATCTGAAATGGAAGCCAATTCCCTATGGAGTGCACTAGTTATTCTATAGGGCCTGGCCCTTGCCAAAAGTAGTGCATTATGTAGAATGCCATTTTGGACAGG
This sequence comes from Salvelinus sp. IW2-2015, assembly GCF_002910315.2. Classification (NCBI taxonomy): domain Eukaryota; kingdom Metazoa; phylum Chordata; class Actinopteri; order Salmoniformes; family Salmonidae; genus Salvelinus; species Salvelinus sp. IW2-2015. Next base: position 21,442,597 of record NC_036870.1, read on the forward strand.
TTGTTTGTTTTCCTCACGGTCTCAGAGACAGGGAAACATGTTGCTAGTGTCCAGCCCTTCTACGTTTGTATAGGTGCCACATTGAAGGCTTCAGTAAAGCAGAGAAAAGTTTTTATATTCGTTAAATAATTATAGATTTGGAAGTGACTGTGTTGTGTGCCTTTCATAAGTTTGTGTGTTGGAGGATAGCAGTTATAATTGTAGATGTGGGTGGTTATTGAGGGATGTACTGTGTGTCCTCAAAGACACCTTCCCAAGTCACCTGAGTGGGTGTGTTGTTACATGTTGTACAGTTTGTCACATTGTTTACCAGGAAGTTATTATTATACAATCTGGACGGTTTATACAGGGAGGGGGAGTGCAGAGTCATTTCAAATATGTTGAGCCACAACCCCCCTCACTTCATGTGAGGAACAGAATGGAAAACAGAGCTGAACACACATGTGAGAAATAGATAGCTAGGCCTACTGTTAGGTGTGAGTGTCTGTCTAATATGATTGATGATATGCTTTTTTGTTAGGATGGAACAAGACTTAGGACCTGCAGTAGGGTTTGTCAGTTTATTTCGGTGCAGCAAAACTTAACAATACTTTCCTTTCTCGCAACGACCGTAAATTGCTCAGGATAAGTGTCTGTTAAATGACGAAGTGTAATGTCTGAGGCATCGGGTGGGTGGAGTTTGCACATTTGAGACCATTCCATTGGTTCTAAAGTGAAATCTCTTGCGAGATGAGTGAAGCACATGAAGTAGTTTCCTCATTCATTGAACAGGTGTTTTCACTGCAGTCATAAGAATGGAATGTAGACAAACAGATGATTTATGATGCTGTGCGTTTTCAAGAAAAGAAGTGGAGGCAGAGAGAAAGAGGAAGTGTTATACTTTATGAAAGAAAGAGTTAGGCTTAAACAAAGAATGATGTGCAGAGGATCCCTGACTTGCCTAAGATGCACATTGACAGACCTCACAGGATCGTCTTCATCTACTAACTACAGTGCTTTCAGAAAGTATTCATACCCCTTGACTTATTACACATTTTGTTCTGTTACAGCCTGAATTCAAAATGTATTAAATCGATTTTTCCCCCTAACCAATCTACACACAATACACCAATAATATGTGTGTGTGTATCTTCACAGTCCCCGCTGTTCCATAAGGTGTATTTTAATCTGTTTTTTACATCTGATTCTACTGCTTGCATCAGTTACCTGATGTGGAATAGATTTACATGTAGCCATGGCTCCATGTAGTACTGTGCCCCTCCCATAGTCTGTTCTGGACTTGAGGATTGTGAAGAGACCTTTGGTGGCATCAAATCAAATCAAATGCTATTAGTCACATGCACCAAATACAGGTGTAGACCTTACAGTGAAATGCTTATTTACGAGCCCCTAACCAACAATGCAGTTTAAAAAAAATACAGATAAGAATAAGACAAAGTAACAAGTAATTAAAGAGCAGCAGTAAAAGAACAATAGCAAGACTATATACAGGGGGGTATCGATACAGAGTCAGTGTGCAGGGGCACTGGCTAGTTGAGGTAGTATGTACGTAGTACATGTTGGTAGAGTTATTAAAGTGACTCAGCATGTCTTGTGGGGTATGCATAAACTCCAAGCAGTTTAGTCACCTCAACTTTCTCAATTTCCACATGATTTATTACAAGATTTAGTTGAGGTTTAGGGTTTGGACTAACTTATTCCTTGCCACCCATTCTGAAACTAACTGCAGCTCTTTGTTAAGTGTTGCAGTGATTTCACTCGCTGTAGTAGCTGACGTGTATAGTACTGGTGTAACGGACCGTAGTTGATCTGTGATCCGTACGGATCACCCCCCACGGTTCGGCACGCATGTAAACCGCGGATCAATTGCAAAGTTTAACCATCATAGTGTGAAATACAGTTTTACTGCCGCTGTTTTTCGAAGTAATAATTCCCTAAATCTCGATGCAGAGTTGCAGTGAAAAGATAAAGACAAGACAGATACGTGCTGTGTTTTACTCTGAAGCCTGAAGGTTGATTTGGTCATTTTTTAAAAGCAGTTGTATGTACTGTTCACGTGAACGGGGCATGTTGAATCCCAACGAATCAATCCTGGATGCTCGTGTTGCAAAGAAGAAAAAAGAGCAGTGACAGCCATGACTAGCGGAGAAGCTGAAGAACTGGAAAAGCCTCTCGCTTCATTTAAGTCTCATGTATGGGAGCATTTTGGCTTCCCTGTCAAATATGATGACGGAAGAAGGGTGGTGGACAACATCATCACGGTGTGTAGGCATTGTGCCGCAAGAAAGCCGTATGATCATGGAAATTCATCGAGCATGGCCACACATTTAAAGCGTCATCAGCCAGGTGTGTCAGTGACGGGAGCCAACTCAGCCAAGAGACAACAACTTCTCACTTCGACATTTAAGCAGCCCTTTGCTGCAGAATCAGACCGGACTAAAGCCATCACCAAATCTATTGAGATGTTTATCGCTGCAGACATGAGACCATATTATGTTGTGGAAAACAAAACTTTTAAAATACGGTGAAAGTGCTTGAGCCAAGCTACGAAATCGACAAATTATCCAAGGCATCCTCTGTTGCCCTCACCACAGATGGGTGGACCTCCAGGGCAATTGAAAGCTACGTGACTGACTGCTCACTAGACCACAGAGGAGTGGGAGATGCGAAGTCCGGTGCTACAGACACGCCCCCTCTATGAGAGTCACAAAGGCACAAATCTGGCGCAGGTACTGCTAGGAGCAGGTAGGAGCAGTAGCAGAGTGGAAGCTAGAGAGGCCCAATAGCAATATCCCAATCACCACAGATAATGCCAAGAACCAAGTAAATGCAGTTATAGAAGATGGACTGGGGCCACAGATAGCTTGCTTTGCACATGTGATAAATTTAGCATCCTAAAGGGGAATCTCAGTGAACCAGAAGACTGCCTCCTTGGGAGGATCAGGAAGGTGGTTTCCTTTTTCCACCGAAGCACAACAGCCGCTCATGTGCTTAAGACCAAGCAAGAAATGCGACAGCTACTGACCCACAAGCTCATACACCATGTCACAACAAGATGGAACTCCACTTATGACATGTTGGAGAGCTATCTTGAGCAGCAGACAGCTGTATACTCTGCACTGACAGACAAGACCCTGAAAAAACATAAAGACATTGTCACCTTGTCTGATGATGACGTGAAAGTGGCAGGGGAGGTCCTCCAGGTGCTCAAACCCCTCAAAACGGTCACAACCCTATTGAGCACTGAACCTGCACCGTCTGTGTCCATGATCCTACCTCCGAAAACAAGGATTCTACAATCCATGGCCCCAAGTGAGGAAGACAGCACCCTCACTAGAGATGTCAAGGCTGCCATTAGAGGACCTGAACCCAAAATACCCCCCTATGTTCACAACTACCTTCATAGATCTACTGCACTGGATCCAAGGTTCAAGTCCCTGTCTCACCTAGACCCTGTCCTACGCTGGAAAACATACAGTGATCTCACCACTGAGTTTGTGGCCACTGAAGAGGTAAAAAAATAAGAGTGAATTACTTAAATAATAAATATAGTGCAGTCTAATCTTAGTCTAAGCTATTGCTATTAGAATCATCAATTTTTGATTTGGAATAATAATGGCTTTTATTAAATGTTATTGCCACAATTATAGTTCTATAAAATATGAAAATAGGTAATTAGTTAGTTAGTTTAATAGATCAAGTCATTTTTTTTGCAGGGTCAAGCCACAGAGCCGACAGGAGCAGACTCAGAGGCATCTCCTCCAAAAAATAATTAGGCCAGGAGCTTTTCGGGGAGACCTTTATGAACAAGGACACAGGCAAGACGTTTGCCAACACCATCAAAGAGGAGGTGGCATCCTACAAGGCAGCAAGCAGCATTCCAGTGGATGGTGATCCACTGGCATGGTGGAAAAGCAATGAGTGTAAATACCCTCACATTGCCAAGACGTCCCTTCCGTCTTCAAGGAGCGAGAGTTGCACCCTTCTGAAAAAACCTACACTCGATCCCTCCGATGTCAACAACTACAGACCAGTATCCCTTCTTTCTTTTCTCTCCAAAACTCTTGAACGTGCGTCCTTGGCCAGCTCTCCGCTATCTCTCTCAGAATGACCTTCTTGATCCAAATCAGTCAGGTTTCAAGACTAGTCATTCAACTGAGACTGCTCTTCTCTGTATCACGGAGGCGCTCCGCACTGCTAAAGCTAACTCTCTCTCCTCTGCTCTCATCCTTCTAGACCTATCGGCTGCCTTCGATACTGTGAACCATCAGATCCTCCTCTCCACCTCTCCGAGTTGGGCATCTTCGCGCGGCGGCCACGCTTGGATTGCGTCCTACCTGACAGGTCGCTCCTACCAGGTGGCGTGGCGAGAATCTGTCTCCTCACCACGTGCTCTCACCACTGGTGTCCCCCAGGGCTCTGTTCTAGGCCTCTCCTATTCTCGCTATACACCAAGTCACTTGGCTCTGTCATAACCTCACATGGTCTCTCCTATCATTGCTATGCAGACGACACACAACTAATCTTCTCCTTTCCCCCTTCTGATGACCAGGTGGCGAATCGCATCTCTGCATGTCTGGCAGACATATCAGTGTGGATACGGATCACCACTCAAGCTGAACCTCGGCAAGACGGAGCTGCTCTTCCTCCCGGGGAAGGACTGCCCGTTCCATGATCTCGCCATCACGGTTGACAACTCCATTGTGTCCTCCTCCAGAGCGCTAAGAACTTGGCGTGATCCTGGACACACCCTGTCGTTCTCAACTAACATCAAGGCGGTGGCCGTTCCTGTAGGTTCATGCTCTACACATCGCAGAGTACGACCCTGCCTCACACAGGAAGCGGCGAGGTCCTAATCCAGGCACTTGTCATCTCCCGTCTGGTTACTGCAACTCGCTGTTGGCTGGGCTCCCTGCTGTGCCATTAAACCCCTACAACTCATCCAGAACGCCGCAGCCCGTCTGGTGTTCAACCTTCCCAAGTTCTCTCACGTCACCCCGCTCCTCCGCTCTCTCCACTGGCTTCCAGTTGAAGCTCGCATCCGCTACAAGACCATGTGCTTGCCTACGGAGCTGTGAGGGGAACGGCACCTCAGTACCTCCAGGCTCTGATCAGGCCTTACACCCACGGGCACTGCGTTCATCCACCTCTGGCCTGCTCGCTCCCTACCACTGAGGAAGTACAGTTCCCGCTCAGCCCAGTCAAACTGTTCGCTGCTCTGGCCCCCCAATGGTGGAACAATCTCCTCACGACGCCAGGACAGCGGAGTCATCACCACCTTCCGGAGACACCTGAAACCCCACCTCTTTAAGGAATACCTAGGATAGGATAAAGTAATCCTTCTCACCCCCCCCCCCTTAAAAGATTTAGATGCACTATTGTAAAGTGGCCGTTCCACTGGATGTCATAAGGTGAATGCACCATTTGTAAGTCGCTCTGGATAAGAGCGTCTGCTAAATGACTTAAATGTAATGTAAATGTAAGATGGCAAGATGCTACTGGCTGTGCCTGGCACTTCCGGCCCTTAGCGGAGGGTGTTCTCCACGGCAGGGGACATAGTGACTGCAAAGAGGTCTACCCTCTCCCCAGACTATGTAGACATTCTCATCTTTTTGAAAAATTATTTGAAGTTATAAACTCAGGTCTGCTTTGCTTTCTGTCTTTACTTTTTTTTGATGACGTGGACACAGGCTAGTTTTTCATTCACTATTGTTTAAATGAAGAAGGTATCATGCCTCATATTGTACTTTAATTTAACAATTGAGTATTGAATATTTTATTTAAATATTTTATTTAAACATTGAAAAGTTCCTTGCTTTAAGTAAGAAATGGAAAGCAAAGTTATATTTGTCTCTCTTTTTTTTGTTGGCTTTACTCAAAGCCAGTGGCATGTCATTAGTAAAGATTGAAAAATGTAAGGGGCCTGACAGCTGCCATGGGGAATTCCTGATTCTACCTGGATTATGTTAGAGAGGCTTCCATTAAAGAACACCCTCTGTGTTCTATTAGATAGGTAACGCTTTATCCACAATATAGCAGGGTGTTTAAAGCCATAACTCATACGTTTTTCCAACAGCAGACTATGATTGATAATATCAAAAGCTGCACTGAAGTCTAACAAAAAAACTCCCACAATCTTTTTATCAACTTATCAAAAAATGTATACATTTCTCTCAGCCAATCATTGGTCATTTGTGTAAGTGCCGTGCTTGTTGAATGTCCTTCCCTATAAACGTGCTGAAATTCTGTTGTCAATTTATTTACAGTAAAATAGCATTGTATCTGGTCAAACACAATTTTTTCCAAAAGTTTACCAAGGGTTGGCTGATTGTTTGGCTATTTGAGCCGGTAAAGCGGGCTTTACTATTCTTGGGTAGCGGAATTACTTTTGTTTCCCTCCAGGCCTGAAGGCACACACTTTCTAGTAGGCTTACATTGAAGATATTGCAAATAGGAGTGGCAATATCGTCCGCTATTATCCTCAATCATTTTTCATCCAAGTTGTCTGACTCCTGTGGCTTGTCATTGTTAACAGACAACAATCATTTTTTAACCTCTTCCACACTCACTTTATGGAATAAAAAATTGCAATGGTTGTCTTTTATAATTTGATCAGTTATACTTGGATGTGTAGTATCAGCATCAGCATTTCATGCCTAAGTTTGCAAATGTGCCAATTAAAAAATCCTGAAATTAATTGGCAATATCAGTGGGTTTTGTAACGAATGAGCCATCTGATTCAATGAAAGATGGAGCTGAGTTTGCCTTTTTGCCCAAAATGTCATTTAAGGTGCTCCAAAGCTTTTTTGTAACAATGTGCTCTGAGAGTCGGGAAGCAAGTTCAGGGAGTGAGTGTTTCAATAAAATAAACGGAACATAATACAAAACAAGACCCTCGAACAACGCACAGACATGAAACAGAAACAATGACGCCTGGGGAAGGAACCAAATGGAGTGACATATATAGGGCAGGTAATCAAGGAAGTGATGGAGTCCAGGTGAGTCTGACGACACGCAGGTGCGCGTAACAATGGTGACAGGTGTGCGCCATAACGAGCAGCCTGGTGACCTAGAGGCCGGAGAGGGAGCAGACGTGACATTTTTACTATCATTTTTTATATAATTTGTCTTTGTTTCGTAGTATATTATCTTCTTCTTTTTATTCAGTTTAGTCACATGATTTCTCAATTTGCAGTACGTTTGCCAATCAGTTGTGCAGCCAGACTTATTTGCCATTCCTTTTGCCTCATCCCTCTCAAACATAAAATTGTTCATCAATCCACAAGGATGTAACAGTTTTTACAATAATTTTCTTAATGGGATTATGTTTATTAGTAACTGGAATAAGCAATTTCATAAATATGTCAAGTGCAGAATCTGGTTGCCCCTCATTAAACACCACAGATCCAGATACTGACTGTTAGCACTTGGTGGTCTATAGCAGCTTCCCACAATAATGGGCTTAAGGTGAGGCAGATGAATCTGTAGCCAAAATACTTCAACAGTATTTAACATGAGATCCTCTCTAAGCTTTACAGGAATGTGGTTCTGAATATAAACAGCAACACCTCCTTGGCATTACCATCACCATGTCTTTCCTGTAGATGTTATAACTATATATTGCTACCACTATATCGTCAAAGGTATTATGTGAGTTTCAGAGATTGCCAGAATATGAATGCCATCTTTTTATAGCAAATTATTCATTTCATGAACCTTGTTTCTTAAGATACATATGTTAATGTGAGCTATTTTTAGCACTGTTCTGGGATGCTTGATTGTTTTCATTGCTTTACTGGGAAGTTTAGCAGAAGTAGACATGCTCATGCTATTTATGTTAGTGCAGGATAAGCTGCACACAGTGGACTTCCTACTAGGGCACACCGCCTCAGTGTTAACAGTATAACTCTTGTTCACAGGCACATGATTACTGCATACAATAGCTGTAGGATCAGCAGAGGCATTCAAGGCAGTTAAAGGGCCATACAGTAAATTATGTTACTTACATTGTGTCTACCAACACCCATGGGATAATGTACATTTGCTAAAGCATTATAAAATCTCAGCAACACAATCATAGGGATTAACTGAGCTGGGCTTGGGTCATTGATAAGTCATTGTCACAGCGCAGCCTTATAATGCTATGAAAGGAGGGTGTTTTCTACTAAGCTGTATTGAATTGTTTTAAGAAGGTCATACCAAGGATAATTTTTCTATTTCATTTTGAATTTTAAGACCCCTAGAAGTATCCAAAAAATATGATTTTTTTTCTCATGAAAATGTATTTATTCAATGCCTACAAAGGTGGTTACATTTCTCCATCCCCATCCATCAGCTGTTTACAAAAAAAGGGGTTGGTTAACCACTGTTGTTATTTGAATCCCAGATTGCCCTGGTTTTACCTGACTCATATTCATATATACTCATATTTTACCTGACTCATATAACCCATATTACCAATCTTCCTTAAACATCTTTTGGGAAAAAATGACTAAATATCACTTGTTTTTGCAGAGTTCCCACAGGCCAACAGGAGAAACCAGGGTCAGTAATCCCCAGTGGTAAATCTGCCCAGAGTCATTAAATAGACCATGGCCCTGTTTCAGAAAGCAGGTTTAACAAACTCTGAGTTTTAACCTGAACTCTGGGTTAACTAACTCCAAGCTGTCAAATTCTGAGTTTTCGGTTTCAGAACAGGTGTTAACAATTAGTTCAATCAAGTCTGAGTTAAGTTTGCCCTGAGTAAAGCATGCATGAGGAGATAAAAAGCCCTCATCAATGGAACGCAGATAACATGATTCATCATGGCAACAGGAGAAAAAAGCGCTTGAACCCCCTACTTCGCTCCAGTGCAGTTAGAAATAGTAATGAATGCGTTTGCAGAATATGAGTATATATTTAAGAAAAAAAGCAATACAGTAGCAGCAGCAAAAGAATGTGAGCTGGCGTGGCAGATAATTGCTGACCGAGTCAATGCGGAAGTATTAACTGAAAAAAAAGAACGTTTTATCTTGAGTGTTCCACTTATTCAACATTTATATATTGTGTGTGTGTGTGTGTGTGTGTGTGTGTG
>NC_036870.1:21453531-21456630 GCF_002910315.2 Salvelinus sp. IW2-2015
TGGTGTGTGTGTGTGTGTGTGTGTGTGTGTGTGTGTGTGTGTGTGTGTGTGTGTGTGTGTGTGTGTGTGTGTGTGTGTGTGTGTGTGTGTGTGTGTGTGTGTGTGTGTGTGTGTGTGTGTGTGTGTGTGTGTGTGTGTGTGTGTGTGTGCGCGCGCGCGCGTGCATGCGTGTTTAATATTTATGCAGGTGCAACCAACAGGCACAAACGTACTTTGTAGCAGCTGAAGATGAAATGAAAAAAATATACTGCAAACAGGTAAGGTATAATTTCCTTACGGCAATTGTGATGTTATTTAGCCTACCTCTGCCAATTAAACAGCATTCAGTGGCACCATTCAACATGTGATATATTTAAGTAGTTGGTGAAATTTTCTAAGCAAAAAAAAGAATTTTCAGCCATTCCAACACTGCAGTATTTATATTGTCTATTTGAAAGTAACATCTAATGCTTTATACATACAAGTCTCTACATGTTGTGCTTACTGGACATGTTCAAATTTGACCTCCATTATAGCCAATAGAAAAAAGGCTGAGGGCCGAAAAACAGGTGGGGGTCCACCACCACTCACAGAGGCTGAAGAGATGGCCTCAGTCAAAACAGTGGGCGACCTGTTGTGAAGGCATCTCTGGAGGAAGCTCATCTGACCCAACCACCCTCGGACACAAGGGCCAACATAAGAGTTTATTTCTGACCAAGGGCCTACATAAGAGGTTAGTTATTCTGACCCAACCACCCCCAGGACACAAGGGCTACATAAGAGGTTAGTTATTCTGACCCAACCACCCCTAGGACACAAGGGCCAACATAAGAGTTTAGTTATTCTGACCAACCCACCCCAGGACACAAGGGCCTACATAAGAGGTTAGGTTATTCTGACCCAACACCCCCTAGGACACAAGGGCCAACATAAGAGTTTAGTTATTCTGACCCAACCACCCCCCAGGACACAAGGGCCTACATAAGAGGTTAGTTATTCAAATTAATGATATATGTACATTCAATCTTTTTGCCAGTGTTACCTCAGTGACGCTCCCACCCATCCATCTTAGACACAACTTGGCACACTGATTTTATTGTAGCAGTACAATTCTTTGTAATGACTGCTGTTACTTTTTCGATTCTTAGTTGTCCTTCAGACGTCATAATCTATTTAAGGTGACTCAGAGATATATATTTGAACAATTGTGATGTGGCCTGCACACTGTTGTAAAAAACAAAATTCAAATTAGGTGGGCACTTTTCTGGCAAAGTTCTAATGTAACTGTCTAATCTTCATCTTCTACCAGTTACTGGTGGTGTTACTGTCTGGTGGCCTTCTGCCATAAACAGCCTCCATGCAGTTGTAAGTACTTCTAATACTCCACGATTTGTCATAATGGGTTGGAGTAGAACACAAAATTGTTCATTTTCATTACAGGAGGATGATGAAGACACTTGTCAGCTGCCACAGAGAGGGAAGATACAGAGAGGCCTATTGATGTTACACCTTAAAATAACATCTAACAGTTGATGATAGTGTTGTACCATAATAAAACTTGCACCTTCTTTTTCTCTAACAGAGCAATGCTGGAACTTACAATGAGGAAGAGGGTCCATCCAGCTCCACAGCACAACTTACCTCAGTAAGATGTTGTTCAGCATTGGCCAATGACTTACAATGAAACTAACTAGACCTGGCACTGTGAAATTCAATGTCATTTTTTTGTGTTCATATAGCTCCCTGTGAAACAGCTGTACAGGGTGTATTTAGAGAAACAATTGAAAAACGTAATTTAGAAATTGTCCACAAGGCTGCAGATGCAAAAGATTGCTGGAACATCAGTTAAAGGTGGATGAGGTGCCCACTGGTGATGATTTTACTTGTTTGAACAACAAAAAATATTAACTATGTACTGCATTTGTAATTGCAGGAAATAAAGAATACTTTAATAAAAAGAAAGGCATATTGTCTTTATTTGACACTGGGAGGTGATGGGTCAATCAGAAATGATAGCATATTGTGTCTCTGACTGCTTTCCATCTCGTGCGTCAGGATCATTATCAGGATCGTTCACTGGTTGAGTAGGACATTGTTCTCCTCTAATTGTGGCAATGTTGTGGCGAATCACACATGCCACAATAATGTCACATGCCCTTTCTGGGGTGACCCTGAGCCTACGAAGGCACTGGAACCGGGCTTTGGCATCCCAATGGTAACTCTACCCTGGCTTGTGTCCTGCAGTGAGCCAAGTTATAAAGTTGCTGCAGGCCGGGCTCAGGATCAGGGTAAAGGGTCAGCAAATAGGGCTGGCAGGTAACCATCGAACTCTCCTATGATAATGCAAAATATTAATTATAATAGAATATATATAAAACTCACCACGGGCAAATCTAGCCTCAGTGTACTATTCACGGAAAATTTGCGAGTCATGCCCAAACCCAGGCCACTTTGCTTCTACGTTGCTGATGATGTGGGCTGCATCACATATGATCTTCACAATGCAGACAGTAATTAGCTGCAGTAGCTGTATTGTGAAGTATCTCTCATTTGGAACGCTAAAGGCTACTCTTTAGGCCTACCTGCACATTAACGCTGTGGAAAGACTTCCTATTCACATAATCACCTTCATTTACTGAAGGAGCTGTGATAGGAATATGAGTGCCATCTATGCAGCAACACACCTGAAACCCTAAAATATATCAAATTTACTGATTAGTGCTTCAAGTCTCAAAGCTTCATACTAAATAATGAATTATTGCTTAGACTGATACCTGCAATTCTGTGGAATTCTTCTTGAGTCTTGTGGGTCTGTGACTTGGGAACACCAAAACGTGTACAGTAAACGTTTCAGTGCAAGAGTCACATTTCTGACAGCCAGACAGACGGTTGCCTTGGAAATATTTCTCTACGTCACCGATGTTTACAGAAACCTCCGTTGGCAAAAAAACGTGTTAGTTATTCTGACCCAACCACCCCCCAGGACACAAGGGCCTACATAAGAGGTTAGTTATTCTGACCCAACCACCCCCTAGGACACAAGGGCCAACATAAGAGTTTAGTTATTCTGACCCAACCACCCCCCAGGACACAAGGGCCTACATAAGAGGTTAGTTATTC
>NC_036870.1:21458210-21479793 GCF_002910315.2 Salvelinus sp. IW2-2015
GCCATCTATGCAGCCAATCACACCTGGAAACCCTAAAATATATCAAATTAACTGATTAGTGCTTCAAGTCTCAAAGCTTCATACTAAATAAATGAATTATTGCTTAGACTGATACCTGCAATTCTGTGGAATTCTTCTTTGAGTCTTGTGGGTCTGTGACTTGGGAACACCACAAACGTGTACAGTAAACGTTTCAGTGCAAGAGTCACATTTCTGACAGCCAGACAGACGGTTGCCTTGGAAATATTTTCTCTACGTCACCGATGTTATACAGAAACCTCCCGTTGGCAAAAAAACGTGCAACACAAAGAGTTTGTTACAAACTGAGAGCATGTTCACGATGTGTCATATGAACGATATGAGGGCTGAGAATATTGTTCAGATGAATGATCGATTGTGCAGAAAAACTGAAAATTTCAAACAGATACTCATCAGGGAATGATTAAACATCCATGAGGGGTCTGATCACTCGTCTCGACTGAGATTTCTGCAGAGTATTTGTGCTTCAATATCAACTGTCTCTTCAAGAAAAGGACACGCCATGTCTGACACCTCCTTCAGTCTGCAGGCTTCAGCTAAAGAGGAGAAACTCAGGGTTAGTTGAAGAAAACCTTCCAGCGAGCAGATTAGCTTCCCAGAGTATGTTGCCATAGTAACTGACTCAGAGTTAAGCTGAACTGGCTTTGTGAAACCGAAAATCCAGAGTTTCCTTCAACTCTGAGTTAACGAACTCTGAGTTTTCTCTAATCCCACTTTCTGAAACAGGGCCCTAGACTCCATATTAAGGGTAGCCTGTTTTATCAACGTGGTCTCAGGGCAATTTGTATTATTCTGTATGTAAATCTGTGACACTTCATTCAGTATGATATTATACTACGGTAGGTTACATTATGAATGGAATAGCGATCGTACAATATCATCCGAATTAGAAGACGTAAGGTATCATACGCCTTAGCCGGTCGTACAATAGCACACAAATTGGAAGGCATAATGTATCATACGTCTTGGAGAACATATTATACATATTTTTCGAGACCAGGTTGCTTGTTGCATCATAACAACAAAGGACAAATATGGGGAGAATTTACGTTGGTGGTTAGGTGAACTAATGACAAAGGGTAGGACAATTTACGGGAAAGTTTAGGGGAACTAAAATGACAAAGGGTAGGTTAATTTACGTAGCATGTTAGGTGAATTGGGTTAAGTTTAGAATAAGGGGAAGGGTTAGCTAAAATGCTACCGTTGTCTATGATGTGACTCAAACATCTTTAGATTGCTAGACGGTCGCGGTTTATGCCCACCCATCCTCATCGACCAACCTCCCCACTGGACGCACTATATAATTTCAACGTGGATAATTGGGTAATATTTGGTTGAGATGTTGATCAATGAGATTGCAACCTATATTCACCCACTCAAAAAGACAGCCAAAAGTTAGTTGAATTTCCAATGTGTTATCACTATGCTTCAACCATCTAAGAGGACATCCAAATTCCAATGGAAAAACAATGTTTGATTTTTAGTTTTGTTGTCACCCAAATATCTATCACTTCACGTTCAACCATTTCAAAGCACAGCAAAGTTCAAATGGGAATGCGTCAGATATTTAGTTCATTTATACAATAGATTAATGTGTTATCACTGTGCTTCATCTAATAGCAGAACCAAATTATCTGGATTGCAGTTGAGATTACATTAAAAGTATATGGCCAGGGCCGGACTACCGCATTTGGGATCCTGGGGCACTATTTCTTCTCATAATGTTTTGGGGATGAAATCAGCTAACTTCCAGCATTTCAATACATTTCGCCATGGTGCAGAGAGAAAGATTTGTAGTTTCATAACGCTATTCTACACAATTTGTCATGAGACTAAGAGAAAATGTTGCAGTTTTAAAGCTACATAATTTCCATTTTGCCATGAGGCTGAGAGAAAATGTTGCAGTTTTAAAGCAAATTTCCTGCAATTCTACACATTTTGCTATCATATGTTATCTGGGGGCCCACAGACCTCCAGGAGGGCCTTGCGTGCGCGTTCGGAAATGTAAAGTTGAAGTCGGAAGTTTACATACACTTAGGCTGGAGTCATTAAAACTTGTTTTTCAACCACTCCACAAATTTCTTGTTAACAAACTATAGTTTTGGCAAGTCGGTAAGGACATCTACTTTGTGCATGACACAAGTAATTTTTCCAACAATGGTTTACAGACAGATTATTTCACTTATAATTCACTGTATCACAATTCCAGTGGGTCAGAAGTTTACATACACTAAGCTGACTGTGCCTTTAAACAGCTTGGAAAATTCCAGAAAATTATGTCATGGCTTTAGAAGCTTCTGATAGCCTAATTGACATAATTTGAGTCAATTGGAGGTGTACCTGTGGATATATTTCAAGGCCTACCTTCAAACTCTGTGCCTCTTTGCTTGAAATCATGGGAAAATCAAAATAAATCAGCCAAGAGTTCAGAAAAAAAATTGTAGACCTCCACAAGTCTGGATCATCCTTGGGAGCAATTTCCAAACGCCTGAAGATACCACGTTCATCTGTACAAACAATAGTACGCAAGTATAAACACCATGGGACCACGCAGCCATCATACCCCTCAGGAATCCTAGAGATGAACGTACTTGGTGCGAAAAGTCCAAATCATTCCCAGAATAACAGCAAAGGACCTWGTGAAGATGCTGGAGGAAACCGGTACAAAAGTATCTATATCCACAGTAAAACAATTCCTATATCGACATAACCTAAAAGGCCGCTCAGCAAGGAAGAAGCCACTGCTCCAAAACCGCCATAAAAAAGCCAGACTGCAGTTTGCAACTGCACATGGGGACAAAAATCATACTTTTTGGAGAAATGTCCTCTGATCAGATGAAACAAAAATAGAACTGTTTGGCCATAATGACCATTGTTATGTTTGGAGGGAAAAGGGGGAGGCTTGCAAGCCGAAGACCATCATCTCATGTTGTGGGGGTGCTTTGCTGCAGGAGGGTCTGGTGCACTTCACAAAATAGATGGCATCATGAGGAAAGGAAAATTGTGTGCATATATTGAAGCAACATCTCAAGACATCAGTCAGGTAGTTAAAGCTTGGTCGCAAATGCGTCTTCCAAATGGACTATGACCCCAAGCATACTTCCAAAGTTGTGGCAAAATGGCTTAAGGACAACAAAGTCAAGGTATTGGAGTGACCATAACAAAGCCCTGACCTCAACCCTATAGAACATTTGTGGGCAGAACTGAAGAAGCGTGTGCGAGCAAGGAGGCCTACAAACCTGACTCAGTTACACCAGCTCTGTCAGGAGGAATGGGCCAAAATTCACCCAACTTATTGTGGGAAACTTGTGGAAGGCCACCTGAAACGTTTGACCCAAGTTAAACAATTTAAAGGCAATGCTACCAAATACTAATTGAGTGTATGTAAACTTCTGACCCACTGGGAATGTGATGAAATAAATAAAAGTTGAAATAAATCATTCTCTCTACTATTATTCTGACATTTCACATTCTTAAAATAAAGTGTTGATCCTAACTGACCTAAGACAGGGAATTTTTACTTGGATTAAATGTCAAGAATTGTGAAAAACTGAGTTTAAATGTATTTGGCTAAGGTGTATGTAACCTTCCGACTTCAACTGTATACAGTACCAGTCAAAAGTTTGGACACATCTACTCATTCAAAGGTTTTTCTTTACTTTACTATTACATTTTGGTCATACAGCACTCTTATCCAGAGCGACTTACGCTCAGTGCATTCAACTAAGGTAGATAAACAGCAACACATTACAGTCATAGCAAGAACAAAACTTTTCTGTAACTGTTACTGACCATTTTATTGTAGTTGAAGTGGTGTGTTGGTCTATTGTATAGGTTGGACTACTTTCAACATCATCGCTGACAGTTTTAAAGTGTTTGCAAAAGCTAAAATAAGTGCATGTGACAGATGGAACAATAATATATATTCTACAGTATGGGGAAATCTTCAGTTGGCTCCTCTTTCCTATATTAAGATCAAAATATATTATTGTGATATGATGCTTACTTCATTGAGAATGTATGTGCAGTTCAAATATGGCCATAGAATCAATGACCAAAAAGACGTAAAACAAACCTTACTCCAACGTCTGGAACATACGTCTTTTAGACATCTTTTTAAATAGATTTTGCTTACTGGGATATGTCATGGAGGTGCTCAGAATATGTATAGTATGTTTCATATGACTCTGAGGGCAGGCTGATTCTACTCTCCCAAATAATTAGAACTATTACAACAACAAACATAACTTCTCTCTTTATTTTCTCCATGAATTGTTTGTTTCAGTGGGTTGAGTGCTATGTCATCACTTTAGTGAGGAAAGAGCTGAGGAGGTTCAAGAGGATTCTGAGTTCAGATCTCCCAGAATGCTTTGAGACTCAGAGGGATGATAATGGAGCATTTCGCTACACCCGCAATAACATCTGCTAAACAGGTGTATGTGACCAATCACATTTGATTTGGACGCTGAAGGTGAGAAGCAGGAGAGCAGTGCCAGAGAGGGGGCGCTGAAGGTGAGAAGCAGGAAGAACAGTGCCAGAGAGGGGGCGCTGAAGGTGAGAAGCAGGAGAACAGTGCCAGAGAGGGGACGCTGAAGGGAGAAGCAGGAGAGCAGTGCAGAGAGGGGACGCTGAAGTGAGAAGCAGGAGAGCAGTGCCAGAGAGGGGACGCTGAAGGTGAGAAGCAGGAGAGCAGTGCCAGAGAGGGGACGCTGAAGGTGAGAAGCAGGAGACAGTGCCAGAGAGGGGACGCTGAAGGTGAGAAGCAGGAGAGCAGTGCCAGAGAGGGGACGCTGAAAGGTGAGAAGCAGGAGAGCAGTGCCAGAGAGGGGGCGCTGAAGGTGAGAAGCAGGAGAGCAGTGCCAGAGAGGGGACGCTGAAGGTGAGAAGCAGGAGAAGCAGTGCCAGAGAGGGGACGCTGAAGGTGAGAAGCAGGAGAGCAGTGCAGAGAGGGGCGCTGAAGGGGTGAAAGCAGCTGAGAGCAGTGGCAGAGAGGGGACGCTGAAGGTGAGAAGAGGAGGAAACAGTGCCAGAGAGGGGGCGCTGAAGGTGAGAAGCAGGAGAGCCAGTGCCAGAGAGGGGACGCTGAAGGTGAGAAGCAGGAAGAACAGTGCCAGAGAGGGGCGCTGAAGGTCGAGAAGCAGAGAGAGCAGTGCCAGAAGAGGAGACGCTGAAGGTTGAGAAGCAGTGAGAGCAGTGCCAGAGAGGGGCGCAGAGGTGAGAAGCAGGAGAGCAGTGCCAGAGAGGGGCGGGAAGGGAGAAGCAGGAGAGCAGTGCCAGAGAGGGGACGCTGAAGGTGAGAAGCAGGAGACGGGCCAGAGAGGGGGGCGCGTGAAGGTGAGAAGCAGGAGAACAGTGCAGAGAGGGGGACGCTGAAGGTGAGAAGCAGAGAGACAGTCCAGGAGGGGCGAATGAGAACAGGAGACAGGCCAGAGAGGGGCGCTGAAGGTGAGAAGCAGGAAGCAGTGCCAGAGAGGGGACGCTGAAGGTGAGAAGCAGGAGGAGCACGTGCCGAGAGGGGGCGCTGAAGGTATGAGAAGCAGGGAGCAAATGCCAGAGAGGGGCGCCTAGGTGAGAACAAGGAGAGCAGCTGCCAGAGAGGGACGCTGAAGGTGGAAGCAGGAGAGCAGTGCCTAGAGGGCGCTGAAGGGAGAAGCAGGGGAAACAGTCCCAGGAGAGGGACGCGTGAAGGTGAGAAGCAGGAGAGCAGTGCCAGAGGAGGCGCTGAAGGTGAGAAGCAGGAGAGCAGGCCAGAAGAGGGAGCTACGCTGAAGGTGAGAGAGCAAGTGTGAGAGGCAGGGCCAGAGGAGGCGGGCGCTGCAAGTGAGAAGCAGGAGAACAGTGCCAGAGAGGGGGCGCTGAAGGTGAGAAGCAGGAGAGCAGTGCCAGAGAGGGGGCGCTGAAGGTGAGAAGCACGTGCTACGTGTTCCAACGTAAACTCAAATCCAATCTGAAGAAGAAGTTTCAGTGTGTGTTTGAGGGAATAGCTGAGCAAGAAAACACTTATCAATAAGATCCACACGGAGCTATACATCACAGAGGGTGGAAGTAGAGAGATCAATAATGAACATGAGGTGAGACAGATCGAGACAGCATCCAGGAGACAAGAAACTCAAGACAGACCAATCAAATGTAACAACATCTTCAAACCTTAACCTGGACAAGACCAACCTATCCAAATTGTGCTGACAAAGGGAATTGCTGGCATTGGAAAAACAGTCTCTGTGCAGAAGTTAATTCTGGAATGGGCTGAAGAAAAAGCCAATTCATATTTACTCTCCCTTTTCGGGAGCTGAATTTGAATCAAGGAAAAGAGTACAGCGTGATTGAACTTCTTAATTACTTCTCTACAGAAACCAAAGAATCAAGAATCTCCAACTATGACAAGTACAAAGTTCTGTTTGTCTTTGATGGTCTGGATGAGTGCCGACTTCCTCTAGACTTCAAGAACAATGACAGCTGATGTGATGTCACAAAGTCAACCTCAGTGGGCATGTTGCTGACAAACTTCATCAAGGGGAATCTGCTTCCCTCTGCTCTCGTCTGGATAACCTCCTGACCTGCAGCAGCCAATCAGATCCCTTCTGAATGTGTTGACCAGGTGAAAGAGGTACGAGGGTTCAATGACCCACAGAAAGAAGAGTACTATGGGAAAATAATCAATGATGAGAACCTGGCCAAAAGAATCATAACACACATAAAGACGTCAAAGAGTCTCCACAACATGTGCCACATACCAGTGTTCTGTTGGATTTCAGCCACTGTTCTAGAGAGACTGTTGAGGGAAGCAGAGTGGAGAGATGTCCAAGACTGACTCAAATGTTCACTCACTTTATGGTATTTCAGACCCAACAGAGGAATCAGAAGTACCTTAGAACCTCTAAAGTTCTACACAAGGATGAAGAGATGATTATGTAACTTGGAAAACTGGCCTTCAAACAGTTGGAAAAGTCAATCTGATCTTCTATGAGGATGAGAAGCTTCAGTGTACTCAGGAGTGTGTACACAGACCTTCAGAAAAGAATGTAGGCTGATCCAGGGTAAGGTGTGCTGCTTTGTTCATCTGAGCATTCAGGACTTTCTGGCTGCTTTATATGTTTTTCACATTCATCAACAGTGGAAAAAATCGACTCATCAAAAATACATCCTGGAAATTTACTTCATCATCCAGCCACAAATTAATTATCAACTTACACAAGAGAGCTGTGGACAACGCCTTACAGAGTGAGAATGGACACCTGAACATGTTCCTCCGCTTCCTTCTGAACCTCTCACTGGAGTCCAACCAGACTCTTCTAGGAGGTTAATGGACTCAGAAAGGAAACAGCTCACAGACCAATGAGGAAATAGTTGAGTACATCAAGGAGATATCAGAGAGAATCCCTCTCCCGAGAGGTGCATCATTCTCTAGTGGAGGAGATCCAAAGCTTCCTGAGCTCAGGAAGTCTCTCAGAATTCAAACTCTCCCCTGCACAGTGGTCAGCTCCGGTCTTTGTTTTACTGACTTCAGAAAAGTTGTATTTGACCTGAAGAAATACTCCAGATCAGAGGAAGAATTTCTGAGGCTGCTGCCAGTGGTCAAAGGCTCCAGAACAGCTCTGTGAGTACTTAGTATTAGATCACAATAACAACAAATCCCCATAATCAATCATATTATGCTTGATTTACACAAATATGGATTTGGTGACAAGTAAGTAACTTTCAACTGTTTTGCAATCTTATTTTTTGTTTAGGCTGAATCAATGTAAACTCACAAGGAGAAGGTTTGGCCTCAGCTCTTAACTCAAACTCCTGACACCTAAGAGAACTGGAACTGAGTGACAATGACCTGCAGGATTCAGAACTGGGGAGTCCACACTGTAAACTAGAGACACTGAAGGGAGAAATACTATAATGTTATAATGAACTTATAAAGTGTACTACAGTTGAAGTCGGAAGTTTACATACACTTAGTCATTAAAACTTGTTTTTCAACCGCTGTTGGATATACAGATATTCCCTCTCCTCTATGTTGTGTAAGTCCCACTCTAACCACTAGAGATCAGCATATACCTGTTAAAAAGTAAACACTGATATTCTCCTTATTGGTCTAATGATCACGTCCTTTTCCCGCTCTCTGTATCCTGTTAACTTACAATAAATATGATTGATTATTGTACAGCGTGTGTTGATGTCTTTCTTGGCATAGTAGACCTACTCAGCCAGTCCCAACCTGGGTTGGGACACAATTTTATAATTGTGTTCAGGAGGAGTATTTTGTATTGTCTGTTAAAGTTTTACTGGTCAAGTTAGATAACTGGGGTTGATGTGCGTTGGAGATAGTAGTGCCTGCCACGCCCTTCCAGTACCCAGATTGGAGCCCACCTTAGGCTCGTTGGCTTGTCAAGGCAGTGATTGGCTGGGCAATATGCCCTGCAGATCTTTGATTGGCTGCTGCCCCAACACAGGGGGAGTGGAGTGGAGAGAGGACGTATGTCCATGCATTTATTAATGAAGCCGGTGACTGATGTGGTATACTCCTCAATGCCATCGGATGAATCCCAGAACGTATTCTAGTCTGTACTAGTGAAACAGTCCTGTAGCTTAGCATCCACTTAATCGGACCACTTCCGTATTGAGCGCGTCATTGGTACTATCTGTTTGAAAATTTGCTTGTAAGCAGGAATCAGGAGGATAGAGTTATGGTCAGATCAGTGAAATGGAGGGCGAGGGAGAGCTTTGTACGCGTCTCTGTGTGGAGTAAAGGTGATTTCAGTCTTCCTGCATTAAAGTCCTCAGCCACTAGGAGTGCCGCCTCTTGATGAGCATTTTCTTGTTCGCTTACGGCCTTATACAGCTCGTTGAGTGCAGTCTTAGTGCCAGTATCGGTTTGTGGTGGTAAATAGACAGCTACGAAGAATATAGAAGAAAACTATTTTGGTAAATAGTATGGTCTACAGCTTATAATGAGGTACTCCAACTCAGGCGAGCAAAACCTTGAGACTTTCTTCGTATTAGAGATCGTGACCCAGATGTTGTTAATAAAGTCACACAGACCCTCCCCCCTGATCTTACCGGAGGCTGCTGTTCGGCCTTCCCGATGCACGGAAACCCAGCTAACTGTATTTTATCCATTTCCTTGTTCAGCCACTACTCGGTGAAACACAGGATATTACAGTACATGCACACGCACGCTCACACACACGCTCACACACACACACACACACACACACACACACACACTGGAGAGCTCTCTTCTAGTGTTACCACTTTGTGATAGGGCAGCACTGGATAGGTAAGGTCGCCCGGGTCTGATTCAGCTCTGGACGCTTGTCTTCAGAACAACGACACACACACACACACAACACAGCAGGTCCTGCTACTCTCCTTGGCGTCGCATGTCTGATGTTGTCACAGTGACGTGGACCAGCCCTAGGACCCCTCTATCCACTGGGATTCTCTGCCTCTAACCCCATTACAGGGGCTGAGTCACTGGCTTACTGGTGCTCTTCCATGCCGTCCCAAGGAGGGGTGCATCACTTGAGTGGGTTGAGTCGCTGACGTGGTCTTCCTGTCTTGGGTGGCGCCCCCCCCCCCCCCCCCCCTTGGGTTGTTGCCGTGGCGGAGATCTTTGTGGGCCTATACTCGGCCTTGTCTCAAGATGGTAAGTTGGTGGTGGAAGATATCCCTCTAGTGGTGTATGGGCTGTGGCTTGGGCAAAGGGTGTGGGGTATATCTTGCCTGTTTGGTCCAAGATAATGTGTAATTATGTGTCGGGGGGCTAGGGTCAGTCTGTATATCTGGAGTATTTTTCTGTCATATCCGTGGTCCTGTGGTAATTTAAGTATGCTCTCTCTAATTCTCTCTTTCTCTCTTTCTTTCCTTTCTCTCGCTCTCAGAGGACCTGAGCCTAGGACCATGCCTCAGGACTACCTGTCATGATGACTCCTTGCTGTCCCCAGTCCACCTTGCCGTGCTGCTGTGCTCCAGTTTCAACTGTTCTGCCTGCGGCTATGGAACCCTGACCTGTTCACCGGACGTGCCACCTGTCCCAGACCTGCTGTTTTCAACTCAAGAGACAGCAGGAGCGGTAGAGATACTCTCAATGATTGCTATGAAAAAGCCAACTGACATTTACTCCTGAGGTGCTGACTTGTTGCACCCTCGACAACTACTGTGATATTATTATTTGACCATGCTGGTCATTTATGAACATTTGAACATCTTGGGCCCATGTTCTGTTATAATCTCCACCCGGCACAGCCAGAAGAGGACTGGCCACCCTCATAGCCTGGTTCCGCTCTAGGTTTCTTCCTAGGTTTTGGCCTTTCTAGGGAGTTTTTCCTAGCCACCGTGCTTCTACACCTGCATTGCTTGCTGTTTGGGGTTTTAGGCTGGGTTTCTGTACAGCACTTTGATATATCAGCTGATGTAAGAAGGGCTATATAAATACATTTGATTTGATAAATAGTGACGCTGCTCCTTAGTCAGCGAGAGAGCCCTTGGCTGAGTTTGATGCCGTGGTCCCTGTCAACACACTCACACGCTGGATACGGTGTAGTCTGATGTAAGCAAACAGCGTAATGAGCTATTGAACATCATTGATGTAGTTAGAGTAGCTGTAGATCTGTTTGAGAGGTCACAAGTCTCAGCTGGGTGTGTGTCTGTGCGTGTAGGTTAAGGACCCATGGACATGCAGTCTGTCAAGAAGCCTAATGTCTCTTACCTTGGTTAGTTACTGTAACTAACCAAGGTTAGTGTTGCCCCTGGTTACAGTGTGTCTGTAGTAGCAGATAGTGACAGATCAACAGGGTTAACTAAGTACTCTGGTTACTGTGTTACCCCTGTCTGTAGTAGCAGATCGTGACAGATCAACAGGGTTAACTAAGTACTCTGGTTACTGTGTTACCCCTGTCTGTAGTAGCAGATAGGGAGACAAGTCTGTGAATAGGGTTAGCTAAGTGAGATTTCAGAGGACCATTTTTAAGGAGCACTTTGATTTAATGCTCAATTAGCATGCACACACGCACACACACTGGCGTGTGAGATCAATATCTTGTTCTCCCACAGACAATAGTCCCCTTAGCAGAGAGCACGTCTCCTTTAATTCAATATCAGAATGGATGCCTGACATCTATGTGTGTGTGTGTCTCTGGAACTGGTTATGAAATCTACAACACCATCTAACATTTCCAGAGTTTTATGTGTGTTTGATAGAAGCCTAAAGAAACATATTGTCACTCCATAGATAATGATTGTTTTCCTGATATACAAGCATGAATATACAGCAGGGTTAGCCAACCCACCTCCTTGAGACCTTCTTGGTGTTCAGTCTCCAGGATCTTGATTAACTTAATTATGTGTGTTAGAGCAGGGCTGGAGCAAAAGCCTGCAAACCCAGTAGCTCTCCAGGAGGATGGTTGGCCACCACTGATATTCAGTTTGCATCGTTGGTTGCATATATAATATTTAAAGCATTCCATATTCTGCTCTACATCAGATAGCTATAGCATTTTTCCTTCAAACACAGTATACCTGCATTCATATAGCCAGAGAGAGAGAGAGAGATTACAAATTGATTGCATGCTTCTTTTGTGCTCATTAGTTTGAAGCGGCTGGCCCCACGGTCTGTGAGGTCAGAGGTCATGTGACTGTCTGTTAGGACTATCAGAACTAGTAACAACTTGTCCAAGAAGAGCGTTCATTTCAGTTTTCCTTTGGGAAACAACTTCTTCCATCTGTGTTGAAGTTCTCCACACACAACTGTGTAATAGTGCTGCTCAGCTCTGTTGGATGATATCACCCCATGGTCAGCGGAACGAGGTGTGTCTGTTATCAGGGCAACAAGGTGTGTCCATTGTTAGGGCAACAAGGTGTGTCCGTTGTCAGGGCAACAAGGTGTGTCCATTGTCAGGGCAACAAGGTGTGTCCATTGTCAGGGCAACAATGTGTGTCTGTTGTCAGGGCAACAAGGTGTGTCTGTTGTCAGGGCAACAATGTGTGTCTGTTGTCAAAGAGAGGTGGTGTTGCTGTTGTAGGAGATCTGGGGAATCCCGTTGCTGGAGTTGTCCAGGATCTCCTGTTAGAAACACACTCATGCATGCACGCATGAAAGCACACACACACACACACATACACACAAATTAGGAGAAATCAGTAGCAATGTGTGAGCACGCATGCATGTGAGTGTGTGTTTGTTTCTTACAAAAGATCCGTGTGTGTATGGTTCCTTCTCAGCCATCTCATGTGAGTGGTGCAGTGAGTGTTCTCTCTCCAGAAACATCCTCTGTTGTTCTGAACTGGCCAGACGACAGGTCAACCAGGTAGAGAGAGTACAGGAAGAGATACCTACAGGAGAGAGGGAGAAGGGGGAGAGAGACCTACTGAATTGAATGGTGCCAGAACTTAGTTGAAGGTTACTGTACCACAGTTCATATTTTATAGCAGGTATTCAATAATAACCCTTCACATACAGACAAAGATAGGTTTCATGCAGATTAGAGTTGTTGGGTCAGCATCGCCCTACTTCAACTACCTGGAGTAGGAATGAGTTGATTTGCCTGTAGTGTAACGTAATATAATGTTTAACTGAGTTTTGTAGACTTTCGTAGCGTTGCATACCCAGGCAGGCAATGGTCATGGCCGCCAGGTGTAGCGAGCGGAGAGAGTCCGGTCGTCGTGACAACGCCCGAACGAACTGGAAGTTGAGAATCCCTCCAATCAGACCACAGATACAGCAGGCTGAGAAAATGAAATCATCTAGAGAGAGAGAGAGAGAGAGATGAGAGAGAGAGAGAGAGAGAGAGAGATATGAGAGAGAGAGAGAGAGAGAGAGAGAGAGAGAGAGAGAGAGAGAGAGAGAGAGAGAGAGAGAGAGAGACACACACAGGTTTAAATTACTGCACCTCCTCATACTGTAGCTACCTTGTCAGCAGTAAACAATACATGCTGAGATGGGAGGGAACGAGATGGAACACACCGTTTATAGTTTCCTACTGTATCACTGTAAATATTGTGCTGTTGTTGAATATTTCTTAAAGCGCAAAATGTATTATTTACTGCATAGTTAGCCTCTCTCACTCTCTCTCTCTCGCTCTCACGCACAAATTTCTGACTTTTCCTGGTAGCTCAGTTACAGTGTACTGACCACTAAGTATCCCCACACACTTTATTACTGTGTGTGTGTGTGTGTGTGTGTCTATGTGTCTGTGTCTGCGTGTCTGTGTCTGTGTGCGTGTGCATGTGGTGTGTGCGTGTGGTGTGTGTGTGTGTGGATACACACACGTCGGGATCCTAATGTTACAAATCAGAGCTCCCTTTTCAGTCATTAGCCATCGTTTGGAAACACATCAGACTCCAGAGATACACTAACCTACCATAACCTAATCATCACACAGAGAGAAGAGAAGAGGAGAGGAGAAAGGGGGAGGAGAGTAGAGGATGGCTTTTACTAAAGTGAGATCGAATGACAGTGAGATAGAGAGCGTGTGAAAGGATGAGAAAGAAGGTGTGATGGAGGGAGACAGAGGGTGATGCATAAGCCAGGAGATGGAAAGAGTGAAAGGAGAGGAAAGAGTGAATAACACAGAGTGAGGAAGGAGCCATTACTTTGGTATGGATCAGTCATTTACACCTCTGTGACTTCTGAGAGGAGGATAGGAGAAAGAGCCACCATTGGGAGGCATGAGGAGCTATTGCTGGACCTTTTGGAAGGGCTTCGTTCCCTGACGGAACGCCACGACCAAGGGTTTAAGGCTATTATGGAGCATATCAGGGAGTTGGCTCAAAGGCAGCCCGCCACCTCTGAGACCCCCCAACCACCCAGTAACCTTTTTACTATTAGTGGTGGGTTTGTACAGCCTACCCCGGCTCCCCGAGAACCCCGCTTACCACCTGTGCAGCAATATTTTTGTGATCCTGGAACCTGCTGGGGTTTTCTTTCTCAGTGCTCCCTCATTTTTGAGCTGCAGCCATCTTTATTCCCTTTGGATCGGTCAAAGATAGCATATATTATTACGCTAATGTCGGGAAGGGCGCTCTCCTAGGCTACGGCAGTTTGGGAGCAACAATCCGCTATTTGTCGGGATCTGGAAGACTTCATGGCAGAGATGAGGAATGTTTTCCGATTCTCTGGTATCCGGGAGAGGCGGCCCGAAAACTACTTGAATTACATCAAGACTCCCGTAGTGTGACAGACTACGCTGTAGACATTCGCAAGTTGGCCGCCAAGAGTGCCTGGAATCCAGAGTCCCTATTCGATACCTTCCTTCACGGATTATCAGAGGTGATAAAAGATGAGCTAGCTGCTCGGGAGTTACCGGTGGACCTCGATTGCGGGAATGCCGGAGTGAGAGGAGGTCTGGCCTAGGTCACACTCGTCCATCCTCTATGGCTCGCTCACCTCCGAAAGAATCCGGAAGTCCCCGAAGGCTGTTTTTCCGAGAGGATCCGAGGCCACCCAACCTCCCTCGAGAATCATCGACGAAGGGTGAGTTGGATACACCGTAACCTATGCAACTGGGAAGAGCTAGATTATCGCCTAGGGAACGTTCACGCAGGCTAAGTTCCAGTAGTTGTCTGTATTGTGGTGCTGTAGGGCATTACATAGCCACCTGCCCAGTGAAGAGACCTGAATCCTTAGTAGGTACAAGTACACTGGTGAGCCTGACTGGGAACCCTCTAATTCCCATCACCCAAACTCCAGTTTCATGGAGTTTCATGGACGCTATCCTGGTATCGGAACTAAGTATTCCTACTCAACTCCTCTCCGTTCCCATGGATGCCAGGGCACTGGACGGCTGCTCCATTGGAAGAGTCACGCACAGCACAGTTCCCATTAATATGCGGGTATCTGGAAACCACAGTGAGTCAATACAGCTTCTCCTCATTGAGTCTCCCCACATCCCTATTGTTTTGGGATTTTCTTGGCTCCAAAAGCACAACCCCGATATTGACTGGACCACGGGTTCAATCCTGGGTTGGAGCCCATTCTGTCATTCACATTGCCTGAAGGCGGCGCAGGCTTCCCCGGAACGTCTGCCTTCAGGATTGAATACGGCCTTGGATCTCTCTGCCATTCCCGCAGAGTACCATGACCTCCAGGAGGTTTTCAGCAAGACTCGTGCTGCCCCCCTTCCTCCACATCGTCCTTACGATTGTGCTATTGACCTCCTCCCGGGCACCACACCACCTCGAGGCCGGCTATATTCCCTGTCTGGCCCTGAGACCAAGGTCATGGAGAAGTACATTGAGGACTCTCTGGCTGTTGGGAGCGTTCACCCTTCTGCCTCACCGGGGCTTCAATGACATTAGGATAAAAAAATCGGTACCCTTTTACCACTCCTCTCCTCAGCTTTCGAACCTCTCCAGGGGGCTACCATCTTTTCCAAACTGGACCTTCGGAATGGCCACCACCTTGTGCGGATATGTGTGGAAGACGGCTTTCAACACTGCCAGTGGACACTATGAGTACCTGGTCATGCCGTTTGGACTCACCAACTCGCCCGCTGTCTTCCAGGCCCTGGTCAGCGATGTGCTCTGGGACATGTTGAATCGTTTTGTTTTTGTCTACCTCTACAACATCCTAGTTTTCTCTCGTTCTAGCCAGGAATACATTCTCCATGTTCGACATGTCCTTCAGCGCCTCCTGGAAAATCAGTTGTTTGTAAAATCTGAGAAGGGCGAGTTCCACCGCTCCACTATCTCCTTTCTGGGACACATCATCGCTGAAGGGAATGTTCAGATGGATCCGGAAAAGGTGAGAGCGGTGGTGGAGACCATGACCCAGACCATGTCCAGTGTGCAGCTACAACATTTCTGGGGTTTGCTCATTTCTACCGCCATTTCATTCGGGGCTACAGCAACCTGGCAGCCCGCCTCTCTGCACTCACCTCTCCCAAGGTACCATTCACATGGTCTCCAGCAGTGGACAAGGCTTTTGGGGACCTAAAGCAGTGATTCACTACTGCCCTCATCCATCCAGACCCGACCCGTCAGTTTGTGGTTGAGGTTGACGCTTCCGACGTGGGAGTAGGGGCCGTCCTTTCCCAGCAATCCGTCCAGGACCAAAAGCTTCATCCCTGTGCCTTCATGTCCCATCATCGTAACCCTGCGGAGAGGAACTATGACGTTGGGAACCGGGAACTCCTAGCGGTTAAGATGGCCTTGGAGGAGTGGAGGCACTGGCTGGAAGGGGCGGAAGATCCATTTTTGGTGTGGATTGACCATAAGAATTTAGAATGCCTCCGCACTGTCAAGCACCTCAACCCAAGGCAAGCTCGTTGGGCCCTGTTATTTACCAGGTTCAATTTCACCATCTCCTACCGAAAACGTGAAGCTGGACGCTCTCTCCCATCTGTACAGTTCCACTGCCACTACCTCTGAATCTGAGACCATCTTCCCTGCCTCTTATTTGGCGGCAGCGATTGTTTGGGGTATTGAGGCTCTGGTCCGCAAGGCACAACGTTCCCAGCCGGACCCTGGGGGGGCTAGGGCTAACCGGATGTTCGTTCCTGATCCGGCCCGGCCTCAGGTCCTGGAATGGGCTCACTCCTCCAGGCTTACCTGTCATCCTGGGGCTCATCTTACCATGGCTTTCCTCCGACAATGCTTCTGGTGGCTCACCATGGCTCCTGATGTCTCGGCCTTTGTCGCCGCATGCATGGTGTGTGCTCAAAGCAAGACTCCGCGGCAAGCTCCGTCTGGCCTCCTTTAGCCACTCCCTGTCCCTCATCGCCCCTGGTCCCATATTTCCCTGGATTTAGTCACTGGGCTTCCTCCGTCAGACGGTAACACCGCCATTCTGACAGTGGTGGAAAGGTTTTCCAAAGCCACCCATTTCATCCCTCTTCCCAAGTTACCTTCAGCCAAGGAGATGGCCCAGCTCATGGTGCAGCACGTCTTCCGAATCCATGGACTCCCGGTTGACATGGTTTCGGATCAGGGTCCTCAGTTCTCGTCCTGATTCTGGAAGGCGTTCTGCATCCTTATCGTGTCATCGGCTATTCTGTCCTCCGGGTTTCATCCCAAATCCAATGGCCAGTCGGAGTGAGCCAATCAAGACATGGAGATGACACTTCGGTGTCTAGTTGCTAGTAACCCCACCAACTGGAGCCAGCAACTGGTCTGGGTGAAATATGCTAGGAACACTCTTTCCTGCTCAGCCTCTGCTCTTCCCAGAGCAAGAAGTTGAGGTCAACCCTCAGCTCAGGGATACCCTCAGCTCAGATGTTCGTCCGCCGCTGTTGGCATACCTGGAAAAGAGCTTGGGCGGCTCTTCTCCAGACCGCCTCCAGGTATCATCGACAAGCGGACCGCAACCGGACTCTGGCTCCCCGCTATTGGGTCGGGCAGAGGGTATGGTTGTCCACATGGGACCTGCCCCTCCGGGTGGAATACCGCTAACTTTCCCCCTGTTTCATTGGTCCTTTCCCCATTTCTAGAGTCTTTAGTCCCACTGCTGTTCGTCTGCTGTTACCCCGTACCCTCCGTGTTCACCCTACTTGTCATGTGTCCAAGATTAAGCCCTTGTCTCACAATTCTTTGTCTTCTGTTTCTAGGCCCATCCCCCCATGTCATCGACGGTCAGCCAGCGTACACGTTGAGACGCCTCCTGAGTGTTCGACCACGGAGCAGGGGTTTCCAGTACCTGGTTGACTGGGAGGGTTATGGCCTGGAGGAGAGGGGCTGGGTTCCCGTTAAAGACATCCTGGACCCGGCCCTCATCACAGGCACCCCGGTCAGCCAGCTATGCTCCCGGGGGGGGGGGGGGGGGGTACTGTCACACCCTGATCTGTTTCACCTGTCTTTGTGATTGTCTCCACCCACCTCCAGGTGTCACCCGTTTTCCCCATTAGTCCCTGTGTATTTATTCTGGTGTTCCCTGTTTGTCTGTTGCCAGTTCGTCTTGTCTTGTCAAGTCAACCAGCTTGTTTTGCCGTGCTCCTGCTTTTTCTTATCTCTCTTTCGCTAGTCCTCCCGGTTTTGACCCTTGCCTACCTTGACTCTGAACCCGTCTGCCTGACCATACTGCCTGCCCTGACCTCGAGCCTGCCTGCCACTCTGTACCTCCTGTACTTGTTTATGATCTTTTGCCTGTCCATGACTATTCTCTTGCCTGCCCCTTGGATTATAGTAAATATCAGAGACTCAAACCATCTGCCTCACGTGTCTATATCTGGGTCTCGCCCTGTGCCCTTATATAAACAGAGAGTACACAGTGGCAGAATACCTGACCACTGTGACTGACCCAAAATTAAGGAAAGCTTTGACGATGTACAGAATCAGTGAGCATAGCCTTGCTATTGAGAGAGGCCGCCGTAGGCAGACCTGGTTCTCAAGAAATAGACATGCTATGTGCACACCGCCCACAAAATTAGGTGGAAACTGAGCTGCACTTCCTAACCTCCTGCCAAATGTATGACCATATTAGAGACACATATTTCCCTCAGACTCACAAAGAATTGGAAAACAAATCCAATTTTGATAAACTGCCATATCTACTGGGTGAAATACAACAGTGTGCCATCACAGCAGCAAGAGACCTGTTGCCACAAAAGGGCAACGAGTGAAGAACAAACACAATTGTAAATACAACCCTTATTTATTTTCCGTTTTGTACTTTAACAATTTACACATCATTAACACTATAGACATATGAGATTTGAAATGTCTATTCCTTTGCAACTTTTGTGAGTGTAATGTGTTACTGTTGATTTGTATTGTTTATTTCACTTTTGTTTATCTATTTCACTTGCTTTGGCGATGTAAACATATGTTTCCCATGCCAATAAAGCCCTTTGAATTGAATTGAGAGAGATGGGGAGAAAATGAGGGGTTACTGCTGAGAGGAGACAGGGAAAGAGAGACAGAGAGAGAGACAGAGACAGAGAGAGAGAGAGCGAGCAAGCGAGAGAGAGAGAGATGGGGGAGAAAGGGAGGGGTGACTGAGAGACGAGGAGGGAGAGACAGAGAGACAGAGGCAGAGAGAGAAGGGGGGGTGAGAAAGAGATGACTCCTGTCCCTGTCTCCTCTAGTCTCTCTTTCTGAAGGACCTGAGTAACTCTTACCTCCTGCCCTGGATATATTTCTGCACGTGCTCACACCCTCATACAGAGGACAACAGTGCTACACTCTCTAACTCACTGACCTGCAGTCCTGTGTCTCTGTACTCTGGTGTATGGTGTGTGTGTGTGCATAAGTGAGTGTCTGTGTTTTGGTTTTACGTGTGTGTGTTTGTGTGTGTTTGTGTGCCTGCATGTGTACTTACGATGAGTCCAGTCCTCTTCCTAGCACACAGGACTCCACACATCCCACAGATGAGAAACTGAGAGAGAGAGAGAGACAGAGAGAGGAACCAGATGAAAACTGAAATTATGACAGCATAGAAACTAGCTCATCTGGCGAACATCAATGGGACAGACCTCCATGGAACCTTTCACAAACCTCCATGGAACCTTTCACAGACCTCCATGGAACCTTTCACAGACCTCCATGGAACCTTTCACAGACCTCCATGGAACCTTTCACAGACCTCCAGCCAAATAAAGCCCCTTAAATTGAATTTGAAATTGAAGAGGGAGGAGAGAGAGAGAGAGAGAGGAGAGGAGGAGAGAGAGGAAGAGAGAGAGAGAGAGAGAGAGAGAGAAGAAGTCTGTTGAGTTCCCCCATGCAGGCGTTCTCATTTCTACTGAATATTCCTTTATAACAGTAGCTAGAACAGTAAAAAGCAGTTTAGTTTAGAAATCTATGTTCTTTAGATTGCATCATTCCATTCATTACACTGCAACTGCACACAGGTGAGAGAGGCTCTTTCGAACAGACCGTTATGAAAAGGGTAGAACAATGGACAGAGTCAGCAGAAGATGCTAGGCAGATAGATATGAAACTGTTCTGTATATATGTTAGCGTAAACACGGACACAATGCTTTAGCCAAGACAAACTTTAAAAAGTGGATTGATTTGAAAACATAAAGAAGTTGATCATGAACCATGTGTCTTTTGTGACATAGATCATCTCACTGTTATTGTTTTACAGGGGTTGTGCTAATGACACGGCTTGTGTCTGGAAACTGCCCGGGGGTCACGCCAGGACCGGAGAGTCTCTAGAGTCTAATTTAAACTGAAAGACCGGAGGAGGAGGTGCCACACTGTCCGGGGGAGTCTCTCTCTCTGTGTGAGTGTGTGTGTGTGTGTGTGTGTGTGTGTGTGTGTGTGTGTGTGTGTGTGTGTGTGTGTGTTGTTGTGTGTGTGTGTGTGTGGTGTGTGTGTGTGTGTGTGTGTGTGTGTTGTGTGTGTGTGTGGTGTGTGTGTGTGTGTGTAAGAGAGAGAGAGAGAGAGAGGGGAGGGGAGGAGAGAGAGGAGAGAGTGAGGGGGGAGGGGGAGAGAGAGAGAGAGAGAACTGGAGGGCACTTGGGTCGGGTCGCGGAAGGGTGTTGAGAGTGTCTGCGCAAGCGTTTAAGCCCCATGGACAGCAACCGCGTGCCAGTCTCGTTAGCGACCGTTCAGAGCAGAATGCTCTCCTCTCATTATTGACTTGAGGAGCTCCCGTTATCAGCGAGAGCAACCAGACGACTCACTTTTGGATTTGATCCAGCCTTTATTCATGCAGGTAAGTCATTGAAATAAAATAGGTAGGCTAAATAAAAAATATATAATTTACTCGACATGACAGAGATGTCCGTGGAAGGCAACCTACTCTACATTTCAAGCGGATTTACCTGATCTCCTGCCAGAACTTTCCTCATCAGGGATATGGACATCAAGCTGCTCTCCAAGGGCTGACCTCCCTCTCCTCCTCTGTCTGCCGGCATTGGATCCTCCGGGTCGGTTTGCTAGTTGGCACAAGTACAATATAATGTTTTGAAATGGGGTGAAACCTGAACTTATCCAGGTCATCTATATTTAACCAGGACAGTACACTTATCAACAACCGTGACTGTTTTCCGGGGAGCAGCCTATGAAACGCTTATTTTTGTTTTTCCTTAAAAAGTTTTGCTGCAACCCGTGTGTCCTCCTGACTGAAGCCGACTTAGGAGGGCAGACAGGCGGACTGGTCTCCAGGAGGATGCCCGGGCAGGATGTGTTCCAGCGGAAAATCCTGTGGAGCCTGCTGCTGCTGTCAGTGTTAGAGTGGGGCTGGGGTCTCCAGTATCGTCCTGGAGCCGTTGGACTCAGCCGGGTCAGGGAGGAACACAAACCACAGCAAGGAGACGCTTCACCTATCTGGAGCGGCATGTGTGTATGAGATCCTTTAGTTGACCATTATCTCTCTTCTCTTCTCTCCTGCTCTCTCTCTCTCTCTCTCTCTCTCTCTCTCCTCTCTCTCTCTCTCTCTCTCTCTCTCTCTCTCTCTCTCTCTCTCTCTCTCTCTCTCTCTCTCTCTCTCTCTCTCTCTCTCTCTCTCTCTCTTCTCTCTTCTCTCCTTCTCTCTTCTCTCTCTCTCCTCTCCTCTCTCTTCTTCCTCTCTCTCTCCTCCTCTCCTCACTCTCCTCTCTCTCTCTCCTCTCTCTCTCTCTCTCTCTCCGCCGCTCCTCACCCCTCTTCTCCTCTTCTTCTCTCCCCTACTCTC